>NC_057803.1:119430959-119783236 GCF_018294505.1 Triticum aestivum
GCATTATTCCCAGGCCGCATGGGTCCCTCCCTGCGGCATGTATCCCTTTTATTTCATGTTGTTAGCTTACCTTGTTGGGGGCGCCCCACGGGCTGCATCATCCCCAAGTCGCTCGGGCCTGACCCAGTGATGTCCGCCTTCACAGCATCTATTTGAATGAATCCACTCCTTCGCGGCTAATGTGTTTGACCTAGTTGCCCGCTCAACATCCGCCCCAGAACTCTTGAGGTAGGAGACCTCGTGATCAGGTGGGTTCTCTCCAGGGAGGGACTACCAAGCTCTCTCCCATGTGGGAGGGCCTGTTCAAGGTTGTTCATGTTTCCAGGCCCAGCTCCGCGCGCTTGGAGACTCAGGAGGGGGTGCCGGTCCAGAACGCATGGAACATCCAGCACCTCCGGAGGTTCTACCCCTAAAAAGGCCCAGAGCCTGTGAAGAAGGCGAATGCCTGTGAAGATTATCCTTTTTGGAAAAGGCCCAGAGCCTGTGAAGAAGGCGAATGCCTGTGAAGCTGTCGTGTTTTGGAAAAGGCCCAGAGCCTGTGAAGAAGGCGAATGCCTGTGAAGCTGTCGTGTTTTGGAAAAGGCCCAGAGCCTGTGAAGAAGGCGAATGCCTGTGAAGCTATCGCGTTTTGGAAAAGGCCCAGAGCCTGTGAAGAAGGCGAATGCCTGTGAAGCTGTCGCATTTTGGAAAAGGCCCAGAGCCTGTGAAGAAGGCGAATGCCTATGAAGCTATCGCGTTTTGGAAAAGGCCCGGAGCCTATGAAGAGGGCAAATGCCCGTGAAGCCTGCTTCCCCCAAGAAAGGCCCGGAGCCTGTGAAGAAGGCCAACGCCTGTGAAGCTCGCCGCCCTGTGACACTCTCACATAATAATGAGTGGGGCTATACACGCCCCGGAGTCTCAGGGGTGCCGGCCTCAGGTCCTGGGGCTCCCTCCCACGCCCAGTGGCAGCACTTAGCTCCGCGCTGGTGAGAAGACGTCCAAGACTAGATTAGGTGCCAGACGCGGCCTTTTGTCTGATTTCGTTGCTTTTACCTTTGGTTGTCGCTTTCCCCCGTTGGATTTAAGTTGGATTCGAATTTGAGATTTGCGTGTGTTCGGGGAAGGGGTGCTTAGTCTCGTTCGAGCAATTTCTCGCGTTTTGGTTACCACTTCGCCTCAGCTGCCTCCCCTCGTGAGCCCCTCGTGAGCCGGGTCAGGCCTAGCTTGCGCGCAGCCCAGACTGCCGCCGCCGCGTCCTCTCAGGAGGGTTTTTTACTACAGATCCTATGGATTCGATCAAGGAACACTCGGGACACCACAGCCTCCCATAGGCTACCTCAGGGCCCGCACGGGACAAAGGTAAACTAGCCGACTAGCGCGTCGCTTAAGCCAACCACTTGGCGCGGGCGCATGGGCAATGTAACGTCTACTAGTACGAAGAACACAAGTTTTACATGAGGGGCTCCCCCTCCAAAATGCTCTCACAGCTATCAGGCCAAAACCTGAGTTCTATTCATGCAGGGTAAGGAAACAGGAATGATGCATGATCAGTCGGATAAATCCCCCAATGCGTCCTCAGGAGCACCACGCGAACCGTTGCTGGCGTCGCTGAACTCGCCATCGCTGTCTGCGTCGCCGCCAGCAGCGTCAGGGCCGTTCACCACACCGCCCTCGTCAGCATCCATGATCACACCGTCGTTGTCTAAAGCGAAGGCCCTGACAAGAGCATCCACATTGTCTTCCACCCAGTGCTCCAGGTCGTCTCGGACGGCCTGGGGGACTGGGGCGATGGCGGCGTCGAAATCGAAGTGGGGATCCATGTTCCGGAGATGGCTGAAGATGCGAGGAAAGGCGCGCCCGAGCAGGGCGCAGCTCCTCTCCTCCACCAACCTGTCGGCCCTGACCGACCGCGCCCCCAGCTGCGTCACCATGTCGGTGAAGAACTGAAGGTTGCCGGCGTAGTTGACTGCGTGCGGCTCGACAACAGCCGCCTCGCAGATGTTGCCCAAGGCTGTGTTGGCTCTCTCCCGGAGCGTGGTGAGCATGGGGCCGTGCTCATGCTCCAGGATCCGCCGCTGACGTATCGCGTCCGCATTCTGGCGCGCGACGACCTCAGCCTCCTCCACCCGCTGGCGAAGAAGGAGCACCTCGGCCTGGGAGGTGGTTGAGTCCCCTTGCGCTGCCTCAAGGGAGGCCCGAAAAGCATCGGCCCGCCGCGTCGCTTCCTCCATCTTGGCCCTCAAGGCAGCAGTCCTACCTTCAGCCTCGGCCCGGATCAACTCCAGCCTCTCCTCGAACTCGTGCTCGAGGTTCAAGCGCGCCATCGCCACCCGACGTCCGACCTCCTCCAGGACACAGGCTTCCCGTGCAGCGACATCATCGTCCGCCTGTGTCACCAAGTGATGATGGAGATCATGATGATGATGAATATTGCGCCTTCATCATCATGATCTCCATCATCGTGTCTTCATGAAGTTGTCACATCAACGACTACTTCTACTTCTATGGCTAACGCGTTTAGCAATAAAGTAAAGTAAGTTACATGGCGTTCTTCAATGACACGCAGGTCATACAAAAAATAAAGACAACTCCTATGGCTCCTGCCGGTTGTCATACTCATCGACATGCAAGTCGTGAATCCTATTACAAGAACATGATCAATCTCATACATCACATATATCATTCATCACATCCTTTTGGCCATATCACATCACATAGCATACCCTGCAAAAACAAGTTAGACGTCCTCTAATTGTTGTTTGCATGTTTTACGTGGCTGCTATGGGTTCTAGCAAGAACGTTTCTTACCTACGCAAAACCACAACGTGAGATGCCAATTGCTATTTACCCTTCATAAGGACCCTTTTCATCGAATCTGTTCCTACTAAAGTGGGAGAGACTGGCACCCGCTAGCCACCTTATGCACCAAGTGCATGTCAATCGGTGGAACCTGTCTCACGTAAGAGTACGTGTAAGGTCGGTCCGGGCCGCTTCATCCCACAATACCGTCGAAACAAGATTGGACTAGTAACGGTAAGCATATTGAACAACATCAACGTCCACAACTACTTTGTGTTCTACTCGTGCAAAGAATCTACGCAATAGACCTAGCTCATGATGCCACTGTCGGGGAACGTAGCAGAAATTCAAAAATTTTCCTACGAATCACCAAGATCTATCTATGGAGAGACCAGCAACGAGTAGAAAGAGAGTGCATCTAGATACCCTTGTAGATCGCTAAGCGAAAGCGTTCAAGTGAACGGGGTTGATGGAGTCGTACTCGTCGTGATTCAAATCACCGATGATCAAGTGCCGAACGGACGGCACCTCCGCGTTCAACACACGTACAGCCCGGTGACGTCTCCCACGCCTTGATCTAGCAAGGAGAGAGGGAGAGATTGAGGAAGACTCCATCCAACAGCAGCACAACGGCGTGGTGGTGATGGAGGAGCGTGGCAATCCCGCAGGGCTTCGCCAAGCACCATGGGAGAAGAGGAGGAGAACTTGGGAGAGAGGGAGGGGCTGCACCAAAGGCATAAGGTATGTTTGGGAGGCCCTCCTACCCCACTATATATAGGGATCCCAAGGGGGGGTGCGCCAGCCCCTAGGAGATCCAATCTCCAAGGGGGCGGCGGCCAGGGGAGGAGTCCTCCCCCCCCCCCAAGGCACCTAGGAGGTGCCTTCCCCTGCTGGGACTCTTCCTTTAGGGTTTCCCCAGGCGCATGGGCCTCTTGGGGCTGGTGCCCTTGGCCCATGTAGGCCAAGGCGCACCCCCTACAGCCCATGTGGCCCCCCGGGGCAGGTGGCCCCACCCGGTGGGCCCCCGGGACCCTTCCGGTGGTCCCGGTACAATACCGATGACCCCGAAACTTGTCCCGATGGCCGAAACAGGACTTCCTATATGTAAATCTTTACCTCCGGACCATTCCGGAACTCCTCGTGACGTCCGGGATCTCATCCGAGACTCCGAACAACATTCGGTAACCACATACAAGCTTCCTTTATAACCCTAGCGTCATAAAACCTTAAGTGTGTAGACCCTACGGGTTCGGGAGACATGCAGACATGACCGAGACGTTCTCTGGTCAATAACCAACAGCGGGATCTGGATACCCATGTTGGCTCCCACATGTTCCACGATGATCTCATCGGATGAACCACGATGGCAAGGACTTAATCAATCCCGTATTCAATTCCCTTTGTCTATCGGTATGTTACTTGCCCGAGATTCGATCGTCGGTATCCAATACCTTGTTCAATCTCGTTACCGGCAAGTCACTTTACTTGTTCCGTAACACATCATCCCGTGATCAACTCCTTGGTCACATTGCGCATATGATGATGTCCTACCGAGTGGGCCCAGAGATACCTCTCCGTTTACACGGAGTGACAAATCCCAGTCTCGATCCGCATAAAACAATAGATACTTTCGGAGATACCTGTAGTGCACCTTTATAGCCACCCAGTTACATTGTGACGTTTGATACACCCAAAGCACTCCTACGGTATCCAGGAGTTACACGATCTCATGGTCAAAGGAAGAGATACTTGACATTGGCAAAGCTCTAGCAAATGAACTACACAATCTTTTGTGCTAGTCTTAGGATTGGGTCTTGTCCATTACATCATTCTCCTAATGATGTGATCCTGTTATCAACGACATCCAATGTCCATAGCCAGGAAACCATGACTATCTGTTGATCACAACGAGCTAGTCAACTAGAGGCTCACTAGGGACATATTGTGGTCTATGTATTCACACGTGTATTACGATTTCCGGATAATACAGTTATAGCATGAATAAAAGACAATTATCATGAACAAGGAAATATAATAATAATACTTTTATTATTGCCTCTAGGGCATATTTCCAACAAGATGTGTGTTTGCTATCTCCCATTCTGTAACATACAACTCTAGTCTAACTACCCACTCAACTGTTTTCCTGGTCACGCCCTTCCTTGTCGTCCTAAAATTGTGGAGTGTGTTCAACAATTACCTAATGCTTCGAATGGAGTACTATGAAAGATAATGCAACATTGAAAAACTGGTTAATACCTGTGGATGTGTGCTGGCACCAGGTTCTCTGTAGGGGGAGGCAGCTCCAACTACAAAAGACCAAATTGCCTCATAACCCTCTGTTGTGCCATCTCCTTGACGAAGACATCGAAGATGATCTTCGATTTCTTCATCTAGTAATCTCGGTCCCTTGTGCATAGCACAGACATATCACCAGGGTGTCTCACATGTATGGATGCTTCCGTGTAGGGCTGCCAGATGACCCCAGTGTACGCATCGAACTGCTCGTTCACTGCCGTGTATGCCTTCCTGGTCTGATCACTAGCAAAGCGTCTCTGCAGAAAAAAAAGTTAGTAGCCGCTAGCATTGAACTATCTCTTGTGCACAAAAAAATTGCATTAAACTATAACACGATACATACCTCACAACATGTCCAACACAGATCAAAAGTAGGCATGTCGATGCCGTCGGATCAAACATGGCGTCTATGTCAGTGTGCAAATTAATAAAGCACGTACCGCTGAACCCATCCTAGGTGTATCATCTAGTTCTCCTTAGGAGTGCGAGTGGACAGAGGCTAAAGCTTGCGCTCATACCATATCGCAGCATGATGACCCCTATCAATGTCCCCATTCAGCAACCACATTCCCGACATTCCTGCACATAAAAAATTCAGAACATAGTGCCACACTTAATACAAATTCAGAACATAGTGCCACACTTAATACAAATTCAGAACATAGTGAGACACTTAATACAAATTCAGAACATAGTGCCACACTTAATACAAACTCAGAACATAGTGCCACACTTCATACAAATTCAGAACATAGTGCCACACTTAATACAAATTTAGAACATACTACTGCTAGCTTAGCTTCTGTAAGGGCATATTTATCCCTAAGTGGTTTTTGTGATTGATGACAATGCATTTGTGGACTAATCGTGTGCATTGAGCATTTCAGATATCTCATGTCTAGGCACAAGACGATTTGGTGCCCCTCGAAGCCTATCGAAGACGGTGTTTCTCTATGTTTCTTTTTGGTGGATTTGAGTCATAGGAAAGCCGTACTATTAAGAGGGGGTCCGCTTTGGAAAGGTTTGGGTGGAATCAGCACGTACACGTCTGTTCCTTTGCACCTCCTTTCCTTTGCCTCTTTGGAGCAACCACTGTTTATTCGTGTCTCTGCAAAATACAGGACTCCTAAGTGATTGTTGTGATGTGGCATGCGGTAGTACTGCTCAAGGGAGTAGTAGTACCGCAGAGGCCCACGGTAGTACCGGTCGGGGACGCGGTAGTACCATAGGCCCTTGCAGTAGTACCGCTCCCCGGGGGCAGTAGTACCATGGCCTCGGGCCGGGCACAGCAGCACGAGCGGAAGTAGGGGCTGATGTAATTTTTTACATCCGCGCCCTATGCGGTAGTACCGCTCCCTGTTTGAGGTAGTACCATGTCGGAGTTTTGCACAGATCGAAACTCAGCGGAAGTAGCCATGGATGTATTTTTATTTGTATGTGCCTTCCCAGCCCAAACAAACCCTGCCTTGCGGTAGTACAGCAAGGGCGAGCGATAGTACCGCCCCAGCGGTTCTACCGCCATTTGCTTCAACATAACAGGGCTGGTCTAGCTCCGGCCGTGCAAGCGGTAGTATCGTAGTGCCCCGTAGTAGTACCGTATGTCGTGGGCTGGGTAAGTGGGTAACAGTTGGATTTGTCCTATCGCTATATAAGGGGAGTCTTCTTCTCCGAGTTTACCATCTCTTCCATCCCTAAGCTCCATTGTTGCTCTTAGCTCCATTTTCGCCCGATCTCTCTCCCTAGACAATCAAACTTGTTGATTCTCTAGGGATTGGTTGAGAAGGCCTCGATCTACACTTCCACCAAGAGAAATTTGATTCCCCCACTAATCCCTTGTGGATCTTGTTACTCTTGGGTGTTTGAGCACCCTAGACGGTTGAGGTCATCGCGGGGCCATAGTCCATTGTGGTGAAGCTTCGTGGTGTCGTTGGGAGCCTCCAATTAAGTTGTGGAGATTGCCCCAGCCTTGTTTGTAAAGGTTCGGTCGCCGCCTCCAAGGGCACCAATAGTGGAATCACAACATCTCACATTGTGTGAGGGCGTGAGGAGAATACGGTGGCCCTAGTGGCTTCTTGGGGAGCATTGTGCCTCCACACCGCTCCAACGGACACGTACTTCCCCTCAAAGGGAAGGAACTTCGGTAACACATCCTCGTCTCCATCGACTCCACTTTTGGTTGTCTCTCACCTTTACTTATGCAAGCTTATTTTGTGTTCTATCCCTTGCTTGCTTGTGTGCTTGTTGTTGTTGCATCATATAGGTTGCTCACCTAGTTGCATATCTAGACAACCTACTTTGATGCAAATTTTAATTTGGTAAAGAAAAGCTAAAAATTGTTAGTTGCATATTCACCCCCCTCTAGCCAACTATATCGATCCTTTCAGCGTCTTCCTCTCCCTCTTACTCCTATACTTCCTCTACCTCCTCTTCGTCCCCGGTTGCCTCGTCCATGCCCAGTACCACTAGCAGTGATGAAAGTGGGATAATTAGTGTCCCTATGGCCAAATTCATTGCATAGAATGCATTGCCTAGTCGGACCTCCTACTTCAAATTCATCCATATCATTCCGGATGCACTGACACTGTCGTCTACCTCTACTTGTACGCATATGCTCTGAGTTCGGAATGTAACGCCTTTCAGCGGGGTTGACGCTGTTGAAGTTACCCATTGATCGAAAACCCATCAGCTCACATGTCCAGGTATTGGGGACAGACTCTGTCAGAAAAAATGGAGACACAAACGATATTGCGTCCATTCCAAGTTGTTCGCAAGCAGCAAGTACATGTGAGCAAGGTAGGTGACGCAATTTCGGTTTGTTGCATGTGCACTCACATGTTGGCCAGGCTTTATTACCAATTTTCACCTCATGCATCCTCAACTCATTTCCACATCCGAATTTGTTGTTAGCTAAGCGGACCTCAAACCTTCTTTATTGATTGCCGATGGCGACTACAGTGTGTGACTTAGCTGTTTACATCTTGTTGTCCATGTACTTAGTGACTCTTTCATAGTAATGTGTATTTGGGTTGTTCAAGATATGTTGCTCTGCTTTTTGACGTCTATCTCTGAAATACTTCACAGTGCCATAGAAAATACTCTCAACAATGGCTGTAAGTGGCAATGCCCAGTTTCCTCTAAGGACAAAGTTGTATGTTTCTACAAGGTTCGTTGTCATGACACCATACCTTTCTCCAAGTGTGTCATGTAGCAAAGACCACCTCTCCAGAGGCTCATGCTCTATCCATTGCTGGAAGGTTTTAACGACCTCCCGAGCCTTCTCCTAGTACCGGGTGGGTCAAAGCCTGGCAGGTCACATAGCTCAACAGGCTTCTCCTCCACGGCCGATGTTCTTGTTGCCTGCAGCTACTGCTTCAACATGTGCCCTCACCGCTGCATCTCTTGCAGCTTTCCTGTCCCTCATGTGTCTCTGCATGCACACATTAAGTCTGCCACGTATCAAATTGTACTTCCATAATTGGTTCTTCTTGCAGAGTTTTTTGAACAGATTCATCAGGTTCTTATTTCTAAACTACGAGAAGAAATTAGCCCCCAGATGGCGCATGCTCCAACGGCTCTGCAAGTCCTGTCATGGAGTTTGTTCCTCGGGGCTTGGGTTTGTTAGTGTCCTTATCACACTCAGTATACCTGCGTGCCTGTCATGAAGTATGCACACATTGGGCTTCTCCTTCATAACTGATATTTTCAACTGCCTGAAGAACCATGTCCAACTTTCAATGTTCTCACTCTCCATAAAAGCAAATGCGAGTGGGACAACTTGATTTTGCCCGTCTTGACCTATGGTTGTTAGGATCTGACCCTACTTGTACTTGCCAGTGAGAAAAGTACCATCAACACATATCACCAGTCGGCAATGCCTGAAAGCTTCGATGCATACACCGAAAGAGAAGAAGAGACGATGCAGCACCCTCCCAGTTGGGAACTCTGGGATGAACAGGTCTTGGATATCGATATAGGTGCCTGGATTCCGCTGCTGGAGGGTGTGGAGGAGCTGGACAACAGAGTCATATGCATCAAAATAAGAACCAAATCTCCTCTCAAGCGTCGCATGCTTAGCCCTCCAAGCCTTGCCATAAGAAATTATGTACTTGAACCTAGCGAAGACTTTTGTCTGGACTGCCTTCACTTCCATAGCTTTACCCTGCACTATCTCATCATAAAACAACCGAGCAATAAGCGTCGATGAAAGGTTGGCATGATCTTGAGGGATGCAGGTAATAAGACAAGTGTGATTAACTAAGTCACTGATCACCCAACTTGTGCCATACTTAGGGAGAAAGTCGTGCACCCTCACATGACAATCTGGGTTCCTGCATACCATTGTCAGGTATTTTTGACTTGACACCTGAGCAGTGAAAACCCTTTGCATGGACATTGCCCAGTTTTTTATTGCATCCTTTAGAGCTTGCTTGTTGGGATACATAGCAGTCGTCGCAATATTTGTTCTGGTGATATTCCTAGGAAGAATCATGTCCATCGTTCACGATCATTGCAAATGAGAAGTCGTGATTAGACGATGTAGGATTCGGGACCTCCTCTGCATTTTCTTCTTCATCCAACTCATCAGAATCATCGGCATGACCCCTGACAACATCGGTGTCTTCTTCTTCCATCTGGTCCTGCATGTGCCCATCTACCTCATCAGCGTCCACCTCGCCATTGTAATCACCATCAGCATTTCCTCCTTTCTACCTGACTACTCTGCCCTGGTTCATAACCATCAGCATTTCCTCCTTCTACCTGACTGCTCTGTCCTTGTTTGTAACCATCATCTCTAGCATTTGACATAGATAACTGCCTCCCTACACCGCTCTGCCCAGGATCATAGCCACCCTTGCCTTCTTGTGGAGTGACCTCCTTCACGGCGGGAAGCACTAAAGCAACAGGATTGCATCCCCTTCGTTCACAACCTTGTAACCACCGCACCCAATCGGAGTCTCGCTCTATTGGCCTCAAATAAAAGTAATTGTTGAACTTGATCGTGTCCACAATGCATGAACACCGACGGTGTGTGTTTTAGTATCAAGACCTAAATTTGCCGCAATCCATTCTTTCAACTGACAGACAGACCATGTTTGAGGTGCTCTCATTGGCACCTCTATGTGAGTAAATTCACTCAGATCAGCTCCCATCTCAGTTATTTGGACAGTACCAGGACCGTAGTAAAATATGAACTTCACTACATCAGACATCTCGGCTCACCTAATTTTTTTTCAACAACGAAATACAAGTATTAAGCAACAACTTAAAATATCCGCACTAACCAATATTAGACATGCCTATATATTAGCTAGCTATATATTACGGAATATTAACAGAGCAACTAATACAATTCACACCTACAAGTATATTACGAATATTTGCCGGAGTAACCACAAATATTGACAGATTTTAATATTTGACTGGACTGCCTATATTACGGACTTTACTGAAGCAACTCCAAATATTGACACTCCTAAATATTTGACATCCACATATAGTACGGAATATTACCGGAGCAACTACAAATTTTTACACCACAAATTAGTTGGCATCTAAATATATTTACATATACTATCGGAGCAAATAACAATGACCACACACTTAACTTGTTTCACATCGAAACATATTAACAAATACTACCGGAGCACCTACAAAAAAGAAAATGTTTGTTGAAATCTACCCTTGAAGCGTGCATGCGAACGACGAACGACGAACAGCGGCCACCAAACTGCCGGAGCTTCACCTCCACCATACTGCCCCAACTTCACCACCACCACCTCCACCGCCGCAACAACCTCCACCAATGAGATGAAAAAAAACTCCACCAAAATGCTCACCACGACCACCACGAGCTACCCCATCAGTAGATCGAGGTCTCTTTTGGCTGCCCTAACTAAGTAGAATCCATTCACGGTGCCAAATCCGTAAAAAACAGCTCATTTAGGTGTAGAAATTGGAGGCATTTTCATGCACAAAGAGGAGAAAGAAAGAACAGAAGGAGGAGGAGGAAACAGAGAAGCTCGCATGGGAAGGAGGAAAGGGAGCCGGGCCAGCCGCGTGATGTGGGGCCGCACCTTGTCGGCCAGCAGCAGACCGGTCGGTCTGCAGCAGGCTGACATGGGCGCCCCGTGACCAGCCTGCGCCGACAGCTTCCTCTCTCCCCTTCGCGGCATGGCCTGGCCAGTGCGCGGCCGGCACATGGCAGGTGGGCCAGCTGTCGGCCTGGTACTGGCCGACTACACCCACTCGGCCTGCTGTGGGCTGACTAGGCCCAGTCGGCCACCAGCGGGCCGACGGTGTATTATTTTTGAAAATTATTTATCAGGCGTAATATTTGTGAAAATTAATAAAAAAAATGTAATATTTAAAAAAAATTAGCTAGGAAAAGTAGATACGTTGGAGACATATCAACCTGCAAGCTTAAATAATCCACAAACTTCATCCACATAGATTAGGTGCATATCGGGATGTAGTGTTCCGTCTCCTGCATAAGGATTAGCTAGCAGTTTCTCTATCATACCCGAAGGAATTTCATAATAAATATTTTCAGTAGGTTGAGGAGCAACTCTTTGCTCTTCCGGTCGAGGTGAAGATACCCCAAACAAGCCCCTCAAAGGATTATTTTCCATAGTAACAAGTGACAATAAATTTCAGCACACTATATAAATGTTTCCTTACCAAAGGCGCTTCACTCCCCGGCAACGGCGCCAGAAAAGTGTCTTGATGACCCACAAGTATAGGGGATCTATCGTAGTCCTTTCGATAAGTAAGAGTGTCGAACCCAACTAGGAGCAGAAGGAAATGACAAGCGGTTTTCAACAAGGTGTTCTCTGCAAGCACTGAAATTATTGGTAACAGAAAGTTGTGTGATAAGATAATTTGTAACGTGTAACAAGTAACAAAAGTAAAAAAGGTGCAGCAAGGTGGCTCAATCCTTTTTGAAGCAAAGGACAAGCCTGGACAAACTCTTATATAAAGCAAAGCGCTCCCGAGGACACATGGGAATTGTTGTCAAGTTAGTTTTCATCATGCTCATATGATTCGCGTTCGTTACTTTGATAATTTGATATGTGGGTGGACCAGTGCTTGGGTGCTGCCCTTCCTTGGACAAACCTCCCACTTATGATTAACCTCTCTCACAAGCATCTATGACTCTAAAAGAAGAATTAAGGTAAACCTAACCATAGCACAAAACATATGGATCCAAATCAGCCCCTTACGAAGCAACGCATAAACTAGGGTTTAAGCTTTTGTCACTCTAGCAACCCATCATCTGCTTATTACTTCCCAATGCTTTCCCTAGGCCCAAATCATGGTGAAGTGTCATGTAGTCGATGTTCACATAACACCACTAGAGGAGAGACAACATACATCTCATCAAAATATCAAACAAATACCAAATTCACATCATTACTTATAACAGGACTTCTCACATGTCCTCAGGAACAAACGTAACTACTCAAAAAACATATTCATGATCAAGATCAGAGGAGTATTAATTATCATTAAGGATCTGAAAATATAATCTTCCACTGGATAAACCAACTGGCATCAACTACAAGGAGTAATCAACACTACTAGCAACCCACAGGTACCAATCTAAGGTTTTGAGACAAAGATTGAATACAATAGATGAACTAGGGTTTGAGAGGAGATGGTGCTGGTGAAGATGTTGATGGAGATTGACCCCCTCTTGATGAGAGGATCGTTGGTGATGACGATGGCTTTGATTTCCCCCTCACAGAAGGATGTTTCCCCGATAGAACAGCTCCGTCGGAGCCCTAGATTGGTTCTGCCCAGGTCCCGCCTCGAGACGGCGGTGCTTCGTCCTGAAAGCTTCCTTCTGATTTTTTCCATGTCAAAACACCCCATATAGCAGAAGATGGGTGTCAGAGGCTTACCAGGGGCCCCACAAGGATGGGGGCGCGCCCACGGGGGTAGGGCACGCCCTCCACCCTTGTGGCTAGCAGGTGGCCCCCCTCTAGTGCTTTCTTAGCCCATTATTTTTTATATATTCCAAAATATTCTCCGTGAAGTTTTGGGACTTTTGGAGTTGTGCATAATAGGTATCTAATATTTGCTCCTTTTCTAGTCCAGAATTCCAGCTGCCGGCATTCTCCCTCTTCATGTAAACCTTATAAAATAAAGGAGAAAAGGCAAAAGTATTGTGATATAATGTGTAATAACATCCCATAATGCAATAAATATCAATATAAAAGCATGATGCAAAATGGATGTATCACTCCTTGTGTTGAGTTCAAAGGGCTTTCTACTCCAACTTTCAAGCCACTCCTTTGATCTCTAATCTTCCTCCTTGATTTCCACTCCAACCTCCCTAATCCAAAGACACATCTTGAGATGATTTTGAACATGGAGAAAATTATCTTTTGAAGCACAAGAGCAATTGATCCATCACCAAGCAACCTCAGTCTTGTTTTTTTATGATGCCTGCAACCCAAATCGGCTAACTGCGCTTGGGAGCCTTAAAGGTGTGAAGTAACCAAGAAGTTTGTACGGGTCCAAAGATCACCTATTTCGTGTAGATCAACCCCGAGTAATGCTAGAAATTCATGGTTGTTAGACACTGTGGCATAGATTTGATAACCCACAAGTATAGGGGATCGCAACAGTTTTCGAGGGTAGAGTATTCAACCCAAATTTATTGATTCAACACAAGGGGAGACAAAGAATATTTGCACGTATTAGCGGTTGAGTTGTCAATTCAACCACACGTGGAGACTAAATATCTCCAGCAGAGTGATCAATAGCATAGTAATATGATAGTTTGATAGTGGTAGTTACGATAGCAATAGTAACAGTAACAGCGGTAACAACAGTTTTTAACAATTGTGACGACAGAAGCAATAGTAGTAACTTAGCAAAGATCAATATGTGAAAATCTCGTAGGCATTGGATCGATGATGGATAATTATGTTGGATGGCATTCATCATGTAACAATTATAACCTAGGGCGACACGAAACAAGCTCCAACTCATCAATGTAATGTAGGCATTATTTCGTATATAGTCATACGTGCTTGCGATAAGAACTTGCATGACATATTTTCTCCTACCCTCCCGTGGCAGGGGGGTCCATAAGGTAAAAAGGATATTAAGGCCTCCTTTTAATAGAGAACTCGAACAAAGCAATAGCACATAGTGAATACATGAACTCCTCAAACTATGGTAATCACCGGAAAGAATCCCAATTATTGTCACCTTGGGGTATGCAGATCATAACACGTAATAGGTGCATATAACTTGCAAGAAAGGATCAAGAACACAAATATATTCATGAAAAAATAAAGGGTTCAGATCTGAAAATCATGGCACTCGGGCCCTAGTGACAAGCATTAAGCATAGCAAATTCATAGCAACATCAATCTCAGAACATAGTGGATGCTAGGGATCAAGCCCTAATAAAACTAACTCGATTACATGATAAATCTCATCCAACCCATCACCATCCAGCAAGCCTACAAAGGAATTACTCACTCCTGGCGATGAGCATCATGAAATTGGTGATGGATGAAGGTTGATGATGACGACGACGTAGAATCCCCCTATCCGGAGCCCAGAACGGTCTCCAGAGATCAGCCCTCTCGATGAAGAACAGGAGGTGGCGGCGCCTCCGTATCGTAAAACGTGATGATTCCTTCTTCCTAATTTTTTCTTGGTGAATAGGTACTTATGGAGTTGGAGTTAGGGTTGCGGGAGCTGCCAGGGGCCCACAAGCCTGCCAGACATGCCCTAGGGGGGTGGCGCTCCCCTTGGGCTTGTGGCGCTCTCATGGCCCCCTCTGGTAATTTCCTTTGCCAATATTTTTGATATATTCTGAAATAATCCTCCATAAATTTTTAGCTCAATCCGGGAACTTTTATTTCTGCACAAAAACAACACCATGGCAATTCTGCTGAAAACAGCGACAGTCTGGGTTAGTTCCATTCAAATCATGCAAATTAGAGTCCAAAACAAGAGCTAAAGTGTTTGGAAAAGTAGATACGTTTGGGACGTATCCAGATTTTTGCTCCTTTGTGGGCCTTTGCTCTTGTACTTCAGAGGACTACCCTTCATGGGAGTAGTCCATTGTAGAATTGATCCTTCATGGATCTAGCAACCGGGATCTTTGTGATCCTAAACTATTTGTGGTTTGATGCATCCATTGACGTGAGGTATGATAGCCACAACTAAAATACCAAATGACCCTGCAGCCAAGGACCAAAGAATAGTGAAACTATTAATCCAAATATGCTTCAGTCAAGAAGGTTGTAACTATATAGTGTTGGGGAACATTGCACGGAAAACAAAAAAATTCTACGCACATGCAAGATCTATCCATGGAGATACATAGCTATGAGAGGGGGAGAGCATCTTCATACCCTTGAAGATCCCTAAGCAGAAGCGTTTATCAACGCGGTTGATGTAGTCCTACACCTTCACGATCCATCCCGATCAAGTACCGAATTTACGGCACCTCCGTGTTCAGCACACGTTCAACTCGATGACGTCCTCATCTTCTCGATCCAGCAAGAGGGGCAAAGTAGTAGATGAGTTCTGGCAACACGACGGCCTGGTGACGGTTGGTGCTGAAGAACAATCTCTGCAGGGCTTCGCCGGAGGATAAACTAGACGGGACAGGGTTGCCAGCACACGGCTTGGTAAATCTTGATGTGTCCTGTGTGCTAGCCCTGCTCCTCTATTTATATGTTGAGCCCTGGGGTTGAAACTTGGAGTAAAAGCCTCCTCAAAGTTGGTTTTCCCAAAATGCAAGAGTCCTTATCGAACTCCAGGACCAGACGTCAGGGTTCCCGGCGTCTGGACCCAGATGCCAGGGTCCTTGGCCTCCGCAAAACTGCCTTTGCACTTACCAAAAGCCCCGTGGGATTTACCCCTTGGCCCAGATAAAGTGTTCTCGTACCCGAACATTTCGGGAAACATCTGAAACCCCTTCCGGTGAATTCTGGAACCTTTCCAGAAGCCAAACACTATTATCCCATACATCAATCTTTACCTATGGACTATTCCGGAGCTCCTCGTCATGTCCGTGATCTTATTCCAGACTCCGAACAACATTCGGTGACCAACATACATAACTCATATAATACTACATCGTAAACGAATGTTAACCGTGTGGACCCTATGGGTTCGAGAATGATGTAGACATGACCGCGACGCTTCTTCAGTCAATAACCAATAGCGGGACCTGGATGCCCATATTGGTTCCTACATATTCTATGAAGATCTTTATCAGTCGAACCTTTATGACAACATACGTAATTCCCTTTGTCTGTCGGTATGTTACTGATAACCAACAAGTATAGGGGATCAATTGTAGCCTTTTTCAATAAGTAAGAGTGTCGAACCCAACGAGGAGCTAAAGGTAGAACAAATATTCCCTCAAGTTCTATTGTCCACCGATACAACTCTACGCACGCTTGACATTCGCTTTACCTAGAACAAGTATAAAACTAGAAGTATTTTGTAGGTGTTTTCTGATAGGTTTACAAGATAATAAAGAGCACGTAAATAAAAAGTAGTGGATGTTTAGATAAATACACAACTAAATTAGTTTTAGTAGAGAGCTTTTTGTCACGAGAAAGTTATTTGTCCCTATGCAATCGAAAACTAGAGCGGTAATGGTTATTGCAATTTTATTTGAGGGAGAGGCATAAGCTAACATACTTTCTCTACTTGGATCATATGCACTTATGATTGGAACTCTAGCAAGCGTCCGCAACTACTAAATATCATTAAGGTAAAACCCAACCATAGCATTAAAGTATCAAGTCCTCTTTACTCCCATATGCAAACAACCTACTTACTCGGGTATGTGCTTCTGTCACTCACGCCACCCACCATAAGCAAATCATGAACGTATTGCAACACCCTATAGCGGGGATCCCTCATGCTTGCGCGACACGGAGAGCACCATAGGAAAGCATCAATAATAAAACATGAAACTCAAACCAATCACGATCATCAATTAACCCATAGGACAAAACGGATCTACTCAAACATCATAGGATAGCCATACATCATTGGGAAATAATATATAGCATTGAGCACCATGTTTGAGTAGAGATTACAGCGGGTAAAAGAGGGGTTACACCGCTGCATAGAGGGGGGAAGAGTTGGTGATGACGGCGGTGAAGTTGTTAGTGAAGATTGCGGTGACGATGATCTCCCCGGTGGCACTCCGGTGCCACCGGAAGCGAGGGGGAGAGAGCCCCCCTCCTTCTTCTTCTTCCTTGACCTTCTCCCTAGATGGGAGAAGGGTTTCCCCTCTGGTCCATGGTCTCCATGGCGTGGGAGGGGCGAGAGCCCCTCCGAGATTGGATATGTCTCTCTCTGTTTCTGCGTTGTTGATTCTACCCTTTCACCGTTTCCTAAATTCCCGGAGATCCGTAACTCCGATTGGGCTGAATTTTGGACACGGTCTCTATCCGGATATTAGATTTCCTGCGGCAAAAGAAGGGCACCAACCGCCTTACGGGGTGGCCACAAGGGCCCAGGGCGTTCCTGCCCCCTAGGGCGCGCCCCCCTGCCTCGTGGCCCCCTCGGCCATCGTCTCGCATTGATTCTTCTTCCCAAAAATCACATATATTGCAAAAAAAATCTCCATCAGTTTTTACCCCGTTTGGACTCCATTAGATATGGATTTTCTATGAAACAAAAAACATGCAACAAACAGGAACTGGCACTGGGCACTGGATCAATATGTTAGTCCCAAAAATAGTATAAAAATTGCCAAAAGTATATGAAAGTTGTATAATATTGGCATGGAACAATAAAAAATTATAGATATGATGGAGACATATCAGCATCCCCAAGCTTAATTCTTGCTCGTCCTCGAGTAGGTAAATGATAAAAAAGATAATTTTTGATGTGGAATGCTACCTAGCATAATCTTGATCATGTAATCTAATCATGGCATGAATATTAAGACATGAGTGATTCAAAGCAATAGTCTATCATTCGACATTAAGACAATAATACTTCAACCATACTAATAAAGCAATAATGTCTTTTCAAAATAACATGGCCAAAGAAAGTTATCCCTACAAAATCATATGGTCTGGCTATACTCCAACTTCACCACACAAAATATTTAAATCATGCACAACCTTGATGACAAGCCAAGCAATTGTTTCATACTTTTGACATTCTAAAACATTTTCAACTTTCACGCAATACATGAGAGTGAGCCATGGACATAGCACTATGGGTGGAATAGAATATGATGGTGGAGGTTGTGTGGAGAAGACAAAAAGGAGAAAGTCTCACATCGACGCAGCTAATCAACGGGCTATGGAGATGCCCATCAATTGATGTCAATGTGAGGAGTAGGGATTGCCATGCAACGGATGCACTAAGAGCTATAAGTGTATGAAAGCTCAAACTGGAAACTAAGTGGGTGTGCATCAACTTGCTTGCTCATGAAGACCTCGGGCATTTGAGGAAGCCCATCATCGGAATATACAAGCCAAGTTCTATAATGAAAATTCCCACTAGTATATGAAAGTGATAACTCAATGAGACTCTCTATATGAAGAACATGGTGCTACTTTGAAGCACAAGTGTGGTAAAAGGATAGTAACATTGTCCCTTCTCTCTTTTTCTCTCATTTTTTATTTTTATTTTTTGGTAGGCTTCTTTGGCCTCTCTTTTTTTATTTGGGCTTCTTTGGACTCTTTTATTTTGATAACCTCACATGGTACAATGTTCTAATAATGATGATCATCACACTTTTATTTACTTACAACTCAATATTACAATTTGATACTAGAACAAAGATATGACTCTATATGAATGCCTCCGGCAGTGTACCGGGATGTGCAATGATCTAGCATAGAAATGACATAAAAACAGACAAGCCATGAAAACATCATGCTAGCTATCTTACGATCATGCAAAGCAATATGACAATAAATGCTCAATTCATGTATATGATGATGATGGAAGTTGCATGGCAATATATCTCAGAATGGCTATGGAAATGCCATGATAGGTAGGTATGGTGGCTGTTTTGAGGAAGATATAAGGAGGCTTATGTGTGATAGAGCATATCATATCACGGGGTTTGGATGCACCGACGAAGTTTGCACCAACTCTCGAGGTGAGAAAGGGCAATGCACGGTACCGAAGAGGCTAGCAATGATGGAAGGGTGAGAGTGCGTATAATCCATGGACTCAACATTAGTCATAAAGAACTCACATACTTATTGCAAAAATCTATTAGTCATCAAAACAAAGTACTACGCGCATGCTCCTAGGGGGATAGATTGGTAGGAAAAGACCATCGCTCGTCCCCGACCGCCACTCATAAAGAAGACAATCAATAAATAAATCATGCTCCGACTTCATCACATAACGGTTCACCATACGTGCATGCTACGGGAATCACAAACTTCAACATAAGTATTTCTACAATCCACAACTACCCACTAGCATGACTCTAATACCACCATCTTTATATCGCAAAACTATTGCAAGGAATCAAACATATCATATTCAGTGATCTACAAGTTTTATGTAGGATTTTATGACTAACCATGTGAATGACCAATTCCTGTCATCTCTCTAAATAGATATAAGTGAAGCAAGAGAGTTTAATTCTTTCTAGAAAATATATGTCCATGCTCTAATAAATATAAGTGAATAAAAAGAGCATTCTACAAATGGTGGTTTTCTATGTGAAGAGAAACAGGCAATCCAAACTTCAAAAGATATAAGTGAAGCACATGAAGCATTCTATAAATCCATACTCAAAAGATTTAAGTGAAGTGCAAAGAGCATTATATAAAACAACCAAGGACTATCTCATACCAGCATGGTGCATAAAAGAAAAATGAAAACTAAATGCAAAAGACGCTCCAAGATTTGCACATATCGCATGAACGAAACGAATCCGAAAACATACCGATACTTGTTGAAGAAAGATGGGATGCCCTCTGGGGCATACCCAAGCTTATATGCTTGAGTCTCCTTGAATATTTACTTGGGGTTCCTTGGGCATCCCCAAGCTTGATCTCTTGCCTCTCCTTCTTCTCCTCACATCGAGACATCCTCGATCTTTGAACACTTCATCCACACAAAACTCAACAGAAAACTCGGTAAGATCCGTTAGTATAATAAAGCAAATCACTACTCTAAGTACTGTTGCAAACCAATTCATATTTTGTTATTGCATTGTAGCTAATGTAATATAACTTTTCCATGGCTTAATCCATTGATATAAATTGATAGTTTCATCAAAACAAGCAAACTATGCACCAAAAACAGAATCTGTCTAAAACAGAACAGTCTGTAATAATCTGAACATTCACCATACCTCTGGTACTCCAACAATTCTACCCAAATTAGGAAAAATAAATAATTTGTATAGAAAGACAGTGCAAAAAGTTTCATAACCGTTTGACGTTCCAGTAAAAAATCTAAAATCGTGCACTACAGCCAAAGTTTCTGCCCTGCACCATACAAACCAACAAGCATTGTAAACATCCTAAAGGCAAACCTTGGCACATTATTTTTATAATACAATGGAACTTTACAAGGGGATAATTATTTTTGTTGAAAATTTTCTGTAATCAAGATTCACAAAGTTTCCGTGAGCATCAAGAAAGTTCAAGGAGCTCCCCCACTACAACAATGCTTGTCTCTCTCACTTTCACTTTTCTTTTTGAAAAAGTTTTGGGTTCCCCTCTTTATTTTTTTTTGTTTTTAAACTTTATATAAAATCACACAACAGAAATAAATGACTCTCTAAAACTTCTGGGTTGTCTCCCTGGCAGCGCTTTCTTTAAAGCCATTAAGCTAGGCATATAGTGCTTAAGTAATGGATCCACCCGGATCCCAAGGTATATCAAAGCCAATTTTAATTAACAATGATTTGTAATTTAGTAGTGAGCAAAAAGTAACATATATCATGTAATGACGAAGTCTAACTCTCTTCCTATGCATTGGCATGTCATAAAAGAACAATTCATGCACACAAAGTAAAGGCCAATGCATAGTATAAACAGTTTCTTGCATTTTTTCATGTTGGAAACATAAAGAGGCGGAGATAGTATAAACAGTTCCTCTCTCATAATAATTGCAAGTAGGAGCAGAAAGCACATGCATATTATATCTATCAAAATCATCATGTGTAATAGTAAAACGCAACCCATCAATATAATCATTAATAAGGGTAAACTTCTCTGATATAGTGTAGTCGGGAGAATTCAAAAAGATAATAGGACTATCATGTGTGGGTGCAATAGCAACAATTTCATGTTTAACAAAAGGAACTATAGCAAGTTCATCTCCATAAGGATAATTCATATTGGCATCTTGTCCACTAACATAGCAAGCATCATCAAGAAGGGATATTTCAGTAGAATCAACGGGATCATAACAGTCATCATAGCAATCATCCTTCAGTAAGCACGAAGGGAAATTAAACAATGTATGAGTTGAAGAGTTACTCTCATTAGAAGGTGTCCACGGGTGATCAATCCGCTCTTCCTCCTTTTGTTCTTCGCTCTCCTCCTCATCTTTTTCATCCAATGAGCTCACAGTGTCGTTAATTTTTTCTTCCATAGACTCCTGCAAAATATTAGTCTCTTCTTGGACAGCGGAGACTTTCTCAATAAAATCATCAATATCGGAATTGAATTCATAATTCTCATAGAAATATTTAAGGATAGCTAAATTTTCAGGTCTATAAACTGAATCATCAAAATTTTCACACTCTTTAAACAAAGATTCAATTTCATAAGCACCCATAAAAGCAACAAATTCTTTTATTTGTTCCACATCATAGTAATCATATATACCATTAGCATAAGAAGCCAAGGTTTTATCATCATTAAATTTGCATGAAAAGGGAAGGTGTGGAGCCTTCATCCTAGAGCAACAAGTATAATCATATCTCAAGCATAGTTCCCGAGCATACCAATGCAACATATGAATTTGATCCCATAATAGTTTCCCTTTTTGAGTCAAGCGATAATCCCTAAAGTATTCACGTTGATCCAACATGTCTGCCATTACATAATTGAATGGGGTTTTCTCAGGATTATCAAAGTAGTACATAATATTTTTCACATAACCAGCATCGAGGGTTTTAGGAGGTTCCCCATCTCCGTGAGTACCGGGTACACCTAATTTTTTTGGTATTTTGTGTTCCATATCCATAACTAAAGATAGAGAACTACTTAGAACAGCAAATAAAAATTACTTAGTGATAAAGCAAACAAGCACACACGAGAATATTCACCCCACGCTATGACTCCCTGGCAACGGCGCCAGAAAAAGGTCTTGATAACCCACAAGTATAGGGGATCAATTGTAGCCTCTTTTGATAAGTAAGAGTGTCGAACCCAATAAGGAGCTAAAGGTAGAACAAATATCCCCTCAAGTTCTATCGTCCACCGATACAACTCTACGCACGCTTGACGTTCGCTTTACCTAGAACAAGTATACAAGTAGAAGTATTTTGTAGGTGTTTTTGGATAGGTTTGCAAGATAATAAAGAGCACATAAATAAAAAGTAGGGGATGTTTAGATAAAGACACAACTAAATTAGTTTTAGTAGAGAGCTTTTTGTCACGAGAAAGTTATTTGTCCCTAGGCAATCGATAACTAGACACGTAATCGTTATTGCAATTTTATTTGAGGGAGAGGCATAATCTAACATACTTTCTCTACTTGGATCATATGCACTTATGATTGGAACTCTAGCAAGCGTCCGCAACTACTAAATATCATTAAGGTAAAACCCAACCATAGCATTAAAGTATCAAGTCCTCTTTACTCCCATATGCAACCAACCTACTTACTCGGGTATGTGCTTCTGTCACTCACGCCACCCACCATAAGAAAATCATGAATGTATTGCAACACCCTACAACGGGGATCCCTCACACTTGCGCGACACGAAGAGCACCATAGGACAGCACCAATAATAAAACATGCAACTCAAACCAATCACGATCATTAATTAACCCATAGGACAAAACGGATCTACTCAAACATCATAGGATAGCCATACATCATTGGGTAAAAGAGGGGTTACACCGCTGCATAGAGGGGGGAAGAGTTGGTGATGACAGTGGTGAAGTTGTTGGTGAAGATTGTGGTGACGATGATGGCCTCGGTGGCACTCCGGTGCCACCGGAAGCGAGGGGGAGAGAGCCCCCTCCTTCTTCTTCCTTGACCTTCTCCCTAGATGGGAGAAGGGTTTCCCTCTGGTCCATGGTCTCCTTGGCATGGGAGGGGCGAGAGCCCCTCCGAGATTGGATCTGTCTCTCTGTCTCTCTCTGTTTCTGCGTTGTTGATTCTACCCTTTCACCGTTTCTTAAATTCCCAGAGATCTGTAACTCCGATTGGACTGAATTTTGGACACAATCTCTATCCGGATATTAGCTTTCTTGCGGTGAAAGAAGGGCACCAACCGCCTTACGAGGTGGCCACGAGGGCCCAGGGAGCTCCCCCTGCCTCGTGGCCCCCTCGGGCATCGTCTCGCGTTGATTCTTATTCCCAAAAATTACATATATTCCAAAAAAAATCTTCGTCAGTTTTTATCCTGTTTGCACTCTGTTTGATATGAATTTTCTATGAAACAAAAAACATGCAACAAACAGGAACTGGCACTGGGCACTGGATCAATATGTTAGTCCCAAAAATAGTATAAAAAGTTGCCAAAAGTATATGAAAGTTGTATATATTGGCATGGAACAATCAAAAATTATAGATACGATGGAGACGTATCAGTTACTTGCCCGAGATTCGATCGTCGGTATCTTCATACCTAGTTCAATCTCGTTGCCAGCAAGTGTCTTTACTCATTCTGTAATACATCATCTCGTAACTTACTCCTTAGTCAGTTTGCTTGCAAGCTTCTTGTGATATTGTATTACCAAGAGGGCCCAGAGATACCTCTCCGATACTCGGAGTGACAAATACTAATCTCAATCCCTGCAAACTCAACAGACACCTTTGGAGATACCTCTAGAGCATCTTTATGATCACCCAGTTATATTGTGATGTTTTATAGCACACAAGGTATTCCTCCGGTATCTGGGAGTTGCGTGATCTCATAGTCGAAAAAATATGTAGTTGACATTAAGAAAGCAATAGCAATAAACTGAATGATCATATGCTAAGCTAATGGATGCGTCTTGTCCATCACATCATTCTCCTAATGATGTGACCCCATTATCAAATGACAACTCACGTCTATGGTTAGGAAACCTTAACCATCTTTGATCAACGAGCTAGTCTAGTAGAGGCTCACTAGGGACACGGCATTTGTTTATGTATCCACACATGTATTTAAGTTTCCGTCCAATACAATTCTATCATGAATAATAAACCTTTATCATGATTAAGGAAATATAATAGTAACCATTTTATTATTGCCTCTAGCACATATTTCTATCAGTCTCCCACTTGCACTAGAGTCAATAATCTAGTTCACATCACCATGTCACTAGAGTCAATAATCTAGTTCACATCACCATGTGATTAACACCCAAAGAGTTCACTGGAGTCAACAATCTAGTTTACATCTCCATGTGATTAACACCCAAAGAGTTCACTAGAGTCAATAATCTAGTTCACGTCGCCATGTGATTAACACCCAAAGAGTTCACTAGTGTTAATAATCTAGTTCACATCACCATGTGATTAACACCCAATGAGTTCTAAGGTGTGATCATGTTTTGCCTGTGAGAGAGATTTTAGTCAACGGGTCTGCAATATTCATATCCACGCGTAATTTGCAAATTTCTATATCTACAATGCTTTGCATGGAGCTACTCTAGCTAATTGCTCCCACGTTCAATACGTTCCAGATTGAGACTCAGAGTCATCTGAATCGGTGTCAAAGATTGCATCAATGTAACCCTTTATGACGAACTCTTTATCACCTCCATAACCGAGAAACATTTCATTTGTCCTCTTAGGTACCTAAGGATAATTTTGACCACTATCCAGTGATCCACTCCAGGATCACTATTGTATCCCCTTGCCAGACTCATGGCAAGGCACACAACAGGTCTGGTATACAGCATGGCATACTTTATAGAACCTATGGCTGAGGCATAGGGAATGACTTTCAGTCTCTCTCTATCTTCTATTGTGGTCAGTCTTTAAGTCTTACTCAACTTCACACCTTGCAACATAGGCAAGAACCCTTTCTTTGACTAATCCATTTTGAAGTTCTTCAAAACTTTGTCAAGGTATGTGCTTTGTGAAAGTTCTATTAAGCATCTTGATCTATCCCTATAGATCTTGATGACCAATATGTAAGTAGCTTCACCGAGGTCTTTCATTGAAAAATTCTTATTCAAGTATCCTTTTATGCTATCCAGAAGTTCTATATCATTTCCAATCAACAATATGTCATCTACATATAATATTAGAAATGCTACAAAGCTCCCATTCACTGTCTTGTAAATACAGGCTTCACCGTAAGCCTGTATAAAACCATATGCTTTGATCACCTCATCAAAGCGTATATTCCAACTCCAAGATGCTTGCACATTTCCATAGATGGTTCGATGGAGCTTGCACACTTTGTTAACACCTTTAGGATTGACAAAACCTTTTGGTTGCATCATATACAACTCTTCTTTAAGAAATCCATTAAGGAATGCAGTTTTGACGTCCATTTGCCAGGTTTCATAATTATAAAATGCAGCAATTTCTAACATGATTCGGAGAGACTTAAGCATCACTACGGGTGAGAAAGTCTCATCGTAGTCAACCCCTTGAACTTGTCGAAAACCTTTTGCAACAAGTCGAGCTTTGTAGATAGTAACATTACCATCAGCGTCTGTCTTTTTCTTAAAGATCCATTTATTCTCAATGGCTTGCCGATCATTGGGCAAGTCCACTAAAGTCCATACTTTGTTCTCATACATGGATCCTATCTAAGATTTCATGGCCTCAAGCCATTTATCGGAATCTGGGCTCATCATAGCTTCTTCATAGTTCGTAGATTCACCATGGTCTAATAACATGACTTCTAGGACAGGATTACCATACCACTCAGGTGCGGAACGTGCTCTGTTTGACCTACAAGGTCTAGTAGTAACTTGATCAAAAGTTTCATGATCGTCATCATTAGCTTCCTCTCTAGTTGGTGTAGGCATCACGGGAACGTTTTCTCTGATGTGCTACTTTCCAATTCGAGAGAAGGTATAATTACCTCATCAAGTTCTAGTTTCCTCGCACTCACTTCTTTCGGGAGAAACTCCTTCTTTAGAAAGGACCCATTCTTGGCAACAAAAGCCTTACCTTCGAATCTGTGGTAGAAGGTGTATCCAATAGTTTCCTTAGGGTATCCTATGAAGACACACTACTCCAATTTGGGTTCAAGCTTATCAGGCTAAAGCCTTTTGACATAAGTGTCGCATCCCCAAACTTTAAGAAATGACAGCTTAGGTTTCTTGCCAAACCATAGTTCATACAGTGTCATCTCAATGGATTTAGACGGTGCCCTATTTAACATGAATGCGGCTATCTCTAATGCATAACCCCAAAATGATAGTGGTAAATCGGTAAGAGACGTCATAGAACGCAACATATCTAATAAAGTATAGTTTTGACGTTCGGACACACCATTACGTTGTGGTGTTCCAGGTGGCGTGAGTTGTGAAACAATTCCACATTATTTTAAATGAAGGCCAAACTCATAACTCAAATATTCGCCTCCGCGATCAAATCGTAGAAACTTTATTTTTCTTGTTACGATGATTCTCCACTTCACTCTAAAATTCCTTGAAGTTTTCAAATGTTTCAAACTTGTGTTTCATCAAGTACATATATCCATACCTACTCAAATCCTCTGTGAAGGTCAGAAAATAACGATACCCGCTGCGTGCCTCAACACTCATGGGACCGCATACATCGGTATGTAATATTTCCAATAAGTCACTAGCTCGTTGCATTGTTCCGGAGAACAGAGTTTTAGTCATATTACCCATGAGGCATGGTTCGCAAGTATCAAATGATTCATAATCAAGTGATTCCAAAAGTCCATTTGCATGGATTTACTTCATGCATTTTACACCAATATGACCTAAATGGCAGTGCCACAAGTATGTTGCATTATCATTATCAACTTTGCATCTTTGGGCATCAATATTATGAATATGTGTATCACTATGATTGAGATTCAATAAACCATTTACATTGGGTGTATGACCATAGAAGGTTTTATTCATGTAAATAGAACAACAATTATTCTCTGACTTAAATGAATAATCATATTTGCAATGAACACGATCTAATCATGTTCATGCTCAACGCACACACCAAATAACATTTCTTTAGGCTCAACACTTATCCCGAAGGTAGAGGGAGCGTGTGATGGTGATCATATCAATCTTGGAAACACTTCCAACACACATCATCACCTCGCCCTTAACTAGTCTCCGCTTATTCTGCAACTCCTGTTCGAGTTACTAATCTTAGCAACTAAACCGGTATCAAATACCCAGGGGCTACTACGATGTAGCGACCCGACCTCAAACGGCCAAGTCTCTGTGCTTAAGTGTCATCCTTGGATCGATATGCTGACACACGCAGTACTCAAGGATTTATAACAGAGGTAAATCACATGTATAAAGTAACATAAATACTATTACCTCAATCCATATAGCATAAGTAACAAAGGTTGTGGATTCCCATCAACACCAACGGCAAAGTTGAGTGTAGAAATGGTAACCCTAACGTATCACTTACTTGTCATAAGAATCTTGCAACATGAGACGTTGCAGCCACAAAGGGTCGGTACATTGAATGTACTGGCAAATTCACACCATAGGATAATGATGAATAAAAACTATCACTACATTCATATATGGCTGGTGGAAGAGCTCTATGGTTAATGTTTTGTGAAAAGCCAATTTTTCCCTACTACAAAGGAATATATTTTATTTAACTACAAAGTTGGTTGAAAAATATTGAGAATGGTAAACCCCATCTCAATCCCAATTAAAAGTAATTAATAACCCAATCAAATTATTTTTAAATAGTGATGAGATCCATAGGATAATCCAAGAACTAGATACTCAAGATGTCCATAACTAGGGACACGGCTAACCATGATTAGTTTGTACACTCTACAGAGGTTTGTGCACTTTTCCCCACAAGAATCGATCGCCTCCATTGGATTTCTCGCACCACATGATGTTTGAGAAACGGATGACCGAGACACAGTCTTTCAGAAGACGTCCCCTTAACCGATAGATAGGCCGGTACACCTACAATACCCTACATCTGCTAGCCCATCATCGAAAGGTTCCCCACAACTTACTCAACTATGCTAGAGCTCATAATGGCATGTGGCTACTCACGGAAGTTTCTAGCATGAATAATCTTATGATCCCTTTGAGCCTGGGTGGCAGTCCATAGGAGAATCACACGGTACCCCAGGATTTCCAAAAATACAGGCAATCACTGGGTTCCCCAGGTGCCTCAATCCACCCAGATGTGTATTAAAGTTGCCACCTTAAGTTAACCATTAAGTAACAACTCACATCTGTCATGGATACACTCAAACCCAATCCACGTCTACGAGCATAGCATGGCAATATAAGCATAGCGTAGAAGTAACTCCCAAGGTTTGAATGCAGGACAATAGGTTCCTACCTCATCAACTACTTCCCAAAACCCACATGTTATCAATTCCTAACCATGCAATGTTTGAGGGTTGAAACTAATGCATAAAAACTGGGTATGAAAGGGATATGATCAAAGTGTGAACTTGCCTATACTGTTGATGAAGATGATTTGCACTCAAAACTCTTGATAGTTCTACTCGTCACACTCCAGTCAATCTATCGTAAGCAAGCAATAGCAATCGCACACGAGCAATCACTCCAAAGATCGGAAAGAATGAAGAAAACAATTCAAAAACTTCAAAACCAACCAAATAACTCTTGCAACATAAAACAATTTCTAATAGTACCAAAATTAGGTGAATTTGGTCTTATGAGAAAGTTTAGGTCAAAAGCTTCGATTTGCAAAAAGAATCAACTCAAACAGAGCTACGAAACTCAAGTTATGATTGAACAAAGTTCAAATACAAAACTATTTGAAATCAAATTTTAAATTTTCAAAAAAATATTTTTAAGTTATTTATCTGGACTGATGAGACCATAACGAAGAAGTGGGTGTTGGTTTCATCTAATTCCGACTAACGAGCAAAAAGTAGTGAAGGTTTGAAGATCAGGGGCTAAACGGTAAAGAAACTAATTACACATAGGCCCCTGACTAAAACTAATAGAAAAAGAAAGGACTAAAATAATGAATGTTCGCTAACTAGTTCTAAATAGAGAATGTTCTTTGAATAGCTCTAACTAAAAAACTAAACCGGGTTTAAAAACTAAAACCGAGAAAGAACCAGATCGGTTTTAAAAGACCTAGACTTAACGAAAAACCGGACTGGTGCAGCGGTTAACACCGGTTCGGCGGCTAGGCGGTTTTCAGCGGAAAACTAGTGGCGGCGGTTTTCCGGCGAATCTCCGGCACGGCGGTGGTTTTGAGGTCGGCAGAAGCGGGGTGCATCCGGCGACGGCGGCTGCGGGGCAGGGTGCGGCAATGGCGACGGGGCGACGGGCGTGCGGGCGGAGGCGGTAGTGCGGCGCGGTGGCGAGGTTCGGCAGCAGCAGCGATGAGGTCGGCGGCGGCGCGGCAAAAGTGCGGCGGCGGTTGGTGGCGGCGATCTGCGGCGGCGGGAAGTGCGGCGTGGGGCGGTGGTTGAGGGGAGGAGGAGGAGAAGAGGGCGGCGGGGCCGGCACATTTATACAGGGGCCGGGGCGGCTCCTGTCTTGGGGAAGGGGCGGCCGGCGCCGTGGGTGCGGCGGACTCCGGCGGGAGTCCCGCATGGGCACGCAAGGAGGGAGGCGACGTGGTGAGTGGGCCGGCTGGCTGGGCTTCGGCCCAGTTGGCCTGGTCCGGAGAAAAGTTCTTTTTTTCTAAGGATTTCCAGACAAACAAAAATAAGAAAACAAAAGAAATACAAATATTATATAGGCATATAATATATCACAATTTTTAGAAAAACATTTTCTACGAACTAAACATTTTTGTAGCACCAAATAAAATCTACAAAAATTCAAATGAAGCAAAGAGTGCTACTGCTTTGGTAAAAACCAGTAAAAAATCATTTTAAAAATACCAAAATTACTTCAAATTTATTTCTCTCCAATTTTCTGATGTAGGGAATCATGTTACCCTATTTTCCATATATTTTTATTTTGGAGAAAAATAATTTGAATAAACTCCAAATAACTCCAAATTGAAAATAATTTTAAAAGGACTTTGAATTTAATTCTTTTAAAACTTCCAACTCATATTTCATATATTTTCAAGAGATCATATTATCTTCTCTCGTGAAAATCATTGAGTTGCTTAAAGTTTCTGAATTTGAAATATTTTCAAATGAAATTCAAATGTTTTCAAAAACCCTTGTCATTTAAATAAATGGAAGAAGTCATGTCATCTTCTCTCCAGGGTTTTGCATTTGAAAAGAATTTGAATTCATGGAGAACATAAATGCAAAAATGAAAGTTTGGGAAAGTCCTTTTATTCCCTCTCATTTAACTTTCAAAAAGTTTCAAATTCACTCACTTGTAATCAATCAATCACACAACAAACAAACAATCAATTCAAATCTATCTATTTATTATAACATTCCAAAATATAGAATTGTGCAAACCTACCACCCTTAAAATGAATCTCGTCCTCGAGATTCAGAGAGGCTAGAAAGAAATAGGTTAGGGTCGGGGTCTTCTCAAAATCCATCGACCATCACGGGGGTCTGGGGTGCTACCACCCTTAGAAACATGGTTACGGTTCCTTCATAAACTCATATACTCCATCCTTATTGCTGACAGTGTCGGTCTTTTCATATCTTCGGAAATTCCATCTCTGGGCTCTTCCAATAGTGGCATAACCTTTACCACAATTCTTTTGTCCTTTCATCCTAGTAAGGTTATCCCGAGACTGGGTCCTCTTAGCTGACGGGTCTGGCGCCAATACTAAACAACTATCGATATCTCATGGTGGTCAACGGTTTATGGTTTCTCCTGCAGGAAATGGGTCTGGCCTGAACCTCACCGTATAACCTACGGTTGGTAGCAGCTGCCTTGTACAAGGGAAAATTGTCCTACCAGTCTAAGGTTTAAACAAGGTTTTGATCGTCGTCTCTCTACTATAGGTAAGTCACTCAGATTTACCATCCCACATAGCAAGGCGAATAATAAGAGTAAGTCGGTATGGTGATCAATTCATCCTGCACCCAAATCATTACCTTGTACATGGTTTAGCGAATCTCGCATTCTAACACTCGGTCATCCTCACAAGCATTGCAGAATTTCTCTTGTCGACAAACTAAGTTCGGATAAATCCATGGATTCTGCAAGTTAAACAAACATCTATCGTTCCTTCACAACTCTCGTGTTTTGCTTAAACTCCTATAAGATCGTCTGTCTATAAAATCGTAACTTATTCCATGGTTTTTCCTTCAGCAAGAATGTGCTTTCTTCTTGGCATGTCCTGGGGCCTGTGGGTTATGGCCCATCTCATCACTTGAAATCCTTGAACTCATCATTGCGGCAACTGATCACTATTCCAACATGCAGCTTCCTAGCATTCTTAAATCCATCCAATTGTATTGTCTTTCTTCCTTCTATTTGTACCAAACGCATACGTGAAAGTGCGTTATATCGACTAGAGGGGGGGTGAATAGGCGATTTTTATGAAATTCTTCACTAGGGAATTTGTCAGTGAGGAAATTCCTTAGCGAAGAAATACAAGCATAATAGAATACAAGCATAGTCATCATGATGAAATGAAGACAGGCACAGAGTACAGGAAGCGTAAGCACATGATAACACAGGATGAAGACAAACAGACTGAAGAAATTGAACTGAGGAAATTGAGAAAGTCTTCAGTCAAAGTCTTCAAACACAGATATGAACAAGCACACAACACAGTTATGAGGAAATGAAAGAGTTGAGGAAATAGAACCAGTAAGCTTGGTGAAGACAATGATTTGGTTGACCAGTTCCAACTGCTGTCTCAGTTGTACGTCTGGTTGGAGCGGCTGAGTATTTAAACTCGAGGACACACAGTCCCGAACACCCAGTCCTGAACACGTAGCTCAGGACACCCAGTCCTCACCGTATTATCCTTGAACTAAGGTCACACAGACCTCGTGCAATCACTCGTGGTAAGTCTTCAGGCGACTTCCAAACCTTCACAAACTCGGTCACTCGGCGATCCACAATTCCTCTTGGATGCTCTAGACCATGATGCCTAACCGTCTGGAAGAAGCACAGTCTTCAAAGGTAACAAGCGTCGGATCCACGCAGGATCAATCTCTTCAGTGATGCTCAATCACTTGGGGTTTGTAGGTGTTTGGGTTTTGGGTTTTTGGTTTTTCCTTACTTGATGATTTTCGCTCAAAGTCTTCAGATGATGGGTTGCTCTCAAATGACAAGTGTCAGTTTCTCTCGGAGCAGCCAACCAGCTAGTGGTTGTAGGGGGTGGCTATTTATAGCCTAGGGAGCAGCCCAACATGATAAGACATAAATGCCCTTCAATGATATGACTGTTAGGTGAGTAGATATTTTGGGACAACTGGCGCATAGCACAGCAACGGTCGGAAATTTGAGTATCAAATTCCTTAGGGCTATCATGTTCCTCACTGTGTAGGAAATCCACACTGGCGAATTCCTAACTCCTTAGTCAAAACAAATTCCTCAGAGACCAGAAGAACTTCATCTTTGTCACTGAAGAAATTGACTGAACTGTATGAGATTTCCAATGGCTTCACTCGAAGGGATTGGTAGGTGTAGGATTTTGAGTTGAGCATCACATGGAAATTTTTCCTTAGTATTTCCTCGACCCCCTTTAACAGTACGGTGTTTCCTATGACTCAAGAAAGAGAAAATGAAACTTCGAAAACAAAAGTCTTCACGCTTCATGTTCCTTGAATGAATACCAAGTCTTCAAGGTCACACCAATTTCTTCACTTTCAAAGTCTTCAGAAATTCAAAGTCTACAGTCGAAGAACTTCATTTTTAGGGGTCGACTTTCTCTGTAAATATCAAGCTCCTCATAGACTTATAGACCTGTGTACACTCACAAACGCATTAGTCCCTTAACCTATAAGTCTTCAATACACAAAAATCACTAAGGGGCACTAGATGCACTTACAATCTCCCTCTTTTTGGTGATTGATGACAATATAGGTTAAGTTTTCAACGGGGATAAACATATGAAGTGTAACTACTAATATTGAGGAATTTGATTGCAAGATATAGAAGAGCTCCCCCTGAAGATGTGCATATTGAGGAATTTGATTTTGACGCAATGTACACTTGAAGAGTTGAATCATGGAGATCTCCCTCTATATCTTGTAATTCATACACGCATTTGACATATAACAGTGAAGAATTTGAAATGCATGATGAAATATGGTGACTGATGTAATTCAGCATGCGTGCAATAATATTAACGAGGAATAAGCATGCAGAAAGAATATCAGAGCACCATCGGGTTTAAGTTTACAACTCGATCCAATAAAGTCTCAGAAGAACGAGAGTTGTAACTTAACAAAAAAATGCCCATATAGAAAGACCCGCTTGAAGACTAACTCAAAATTCTCCCCTTTGTCATCAAATGACCAAAAGGATCGAATATGAGGACTAACTCCCCGGAAGAATATCAAGTTGATGAAGGAGCGCCAGTGTTGTTGGGGTCATTTGTCGTAGTAGGGCCTGCCGCAGTGTCGTCCAAGTCTTAATTTTCATCAGTGTCACACGATGAAGAATATGAGCTGGCCACCAGAGAAGGAACCTTGACCTTCTTGAATTTCTTCAGTGGAGGTGCAGACCAGTCAAAATCTTCATTGAGACCCATTTTCTTCAGATCGTCTTCACCATACAGATGTGACAGGATTGCCCAAGTGCGACCGAAGACTTGATGGAGGCAGTAGTGATTTTTCTTCACTGCATTGTGTGTGGCAGTCATGTTGTGAAGAAATGAACCAAACTGACGCTTAACCCATTTGTGATTTCGATCCACCTTCTAGTGAAGACTAAGCAGAAGTTCACGGTCAGTCATCACACGCAGAGCAGTGGCTTGAGGAGTGGACTTGGGTGCATTGGCAGAGTCATGTGTGGCAGAGTCATCATTGGTGGAATAAGATGCAGCTTTGTGAAACTGACCATCCAATGGACAAATGCCTTCATCTATTACATCTGGTGCCTTGCCCTTTCCATCAACTGAGGAATATGTCTGCTTGAGGACTTCAATTGGGGGCAAGTAGCTGAGGTGATTCTGGAAATCAGCTTTGTAGTTGAGTGAAGACCTTGTCCTGAGGAATCTCATAATCCAAGGTGCATAAGGCTTCAGCTCAAACGGAGACAGTGCAACATTTGCCATAGTCCTCATGAAGAAATCATGATAATTGGCAGGAATGCCATGAACGATGTTGAATACCAGATTCTTCATGATGGCAACAATTTCCTCATCAGATGAGTCGTGGCCTTTGATAGGACTGATTGTCCTTGTAAGAATACGATAGACAGTTCTGGGCACGTACAACAATTCCTTCACGAGGAATTTGGTTCTTGGTGCTTGACCTGGCTTCAAAGGTTTCATCAGCACCTGCATGTAATGATGTGTGAGCTCAGGTTCACTGTAGATGCAGCGAGCTTCTTCAAGGGGAGGACGGAGTGGTAGAGCACGAAGCAATTCAGAGGCTGGTGCGGTGTAGTGAGTGTTTTCAGACATCCAGTCCAACACCCAAGAATTCACATCTTCAGCATCTCCAATGATGTGCAGCGTTGCATAGAATTGAAGAATCAGTTCTTCATTCCAATCGCAGATGCCAGAGCAAAAGTTTAGCAGTCCAGCGTCGTGAAGAACACTGAGGACTGGTGCGAAGCATCGCAGAGATTCCATATCCACGTGAGGAATATGCTCATGGTAGAAGATCTTCTCCTTGTTGAACAACACTGAGGAATAGAAATTGGCTTGACTAGCAGTCCAGAAACGCCTCTTCCTAATGCGAGCAGAGTTATAAGGGTTGTAATCTTCAAAGAATACGTGCTTGCCGAAGAAATCATCAGCCTTGAACTTTTGCTTGCGTGAGAATGGGTCCTTTGGCTTCGGCAGAGGAGTGTCAGTGAGTTGCATCACGACCTCAGCAATCTCAATCGCAGGTTCTTCAGGCTGAGGAATTTCTGGTTCCTCCTTAGTGGCATTCTGCGTCGTTGGTTGTTCAGCAGCAGCAGTTTCTTCAGCGCTAGTGGCTAGAATTTCCTCATGGACAGATGCAGTGGTATGAGTTTCTTGAGAGCCCATTTGTACAGTTTGTGTGGGGGACTGAGGAATTTGCTGTAGAGGGGTGAACATTGGAGAGTTTGGATGCTGACTTTCCCAGAATTCATCACTGATTACGGGTGTGGAGCAGCCAACGTCCGCATCTTCATCTTCCATTTCTTCAACGCCAGCCTCTTCAGCTGTGAACGGAGGCATAGGCGAGGAGATGATAGGTGTTGAAGGGATCACATCCACTTCAATTTCTTCATCCAACGGTTCAGACGAAGCAGCAGAAGGAGTTTCTTCATCAGATCCGCTGGGGATCACATATTCTTCATCAAAAGGAACAAGGTCCTTTGATGGCCTGGTTGAGATGGGAACAACATCAATTGGATTTGCAAATGAACTTGTCATAGGCTTCATTTTCTTCAGAACTGAAGAATCTGAAGCAGCTGATGCTTTCCTTTTCTTCACTGCAGCATGCTCTGCAGCCTTGGTCTTCTTCACATCTGATGCAGATGGAAGGATTGGAGTTGAAGTTGGTGCAGGAGCAGCTGAGGAATCTGGTTGATGTTCTTCAGGCACAACTGATGCAGTTGCCCTGAGTTCTTCAGTTTCTTCAGGCGCACCACTAGTGGGTGCCCTGGCAATTTCTTCAGTGGCTGGGATGCAGTCATCAGCCCTGGAACTCACATTTTCTTCAGCAGCCTGATTGTCATCGGCAGTGCTGGCATTTTCTTCAGTAGACTGAGCAGATGCTTCAGCCTGAGGAATTTCCTGTTGCGTTGGGGCTGCAACATTGGAAGTGAAGTTATCCGCAAGTTTCACAAAACGAACCTTGGCTCCAAGCCAATCAGCGTGATATGCGTCAAAGTCATCACTGAGTTTCTTGATCTCAGTCTGAATAGTGACAAGTTCTTCAGTTGTCATAGAGACAACGTTTTTCTTCAGATAGCGCTCTTTCTTGTACTGCGCTTTCTTGATCTGCCTAGCCTTCTCAAATTTCCACTTTTCTTCTTGAATGAAGTGGGTCAGCATGTGACTTTGGCCAGGAGTCAGCTTGAAGTCAGACAAGGGAGTGTTGGGGTCCTTGTGCCAGACGTCAATGTAGTCGAGGATCAACTTGGGATCCAAAAGCAGTGACACCTCTGATCCTTTGGCTCTAGCGGCCCTGACTTGCATGTCTCTGATGATTTCTGCAAGTTCATCATCATCAGCTTCGTCTTCTTCAGACGGTACTTGGAAAGGGACTTGTTTCTTTTAAGGACTTGGGCGAGGACCTCGTCCAGCAGTGGCTTTTGTCTTCAGCAGTGAGGGGCCAGCTGAGGAACTTGGTGCAGCTGAGGAACTAGCTGAGACACCTGATGCAATGGAGATGCCTACAGTCCTTTGGCACGAGGCGAGATGCACAGGTGCTGAGGATTTAGTCGGAACAGCTGAGGGCTTTGGCGGAGGAGCTGAGGACTTTGGAGGAACAGGAGCAGCATGAGGAATTGGCCATGAGGGCTTTGAGGATTGTGGCCGTGAGGGCATTGCTGAGGAACTTGGCATTGAGAGCATTGTTGGTGAAGCACTTGGCTTGCGCACAGACTTCTTTGACATAGCCTTCTTTGGCTTGACAGCAAAGTCCTCAGCAGAGGCAGCAGCAGCAGCAGAGTCTTCATTAAATTTCCTCACTGCTTCTTTGGCTTGCTTAGCCAACTTGGCTTGGCGCTTGGCCCATTCATCAGGATAGTCCTCACTGCGCTTGAGACTGGTGGGATCAGCGATTTAGCCAGGTGCCAATGGAGGTCTTGGGCATGGAGGATTGAGTGCGAATTTCTTCATGTACTTAGGAGTGACATATCTGTACTCCCTCCACTCTCTTGCACATCTCCTCTCTATCTTTTGAATGCGCACTTTGCGCTCATTCTTGGTTTCCTTAGTAGGTGTGCAGTACCCAGCATATATTTCATCAGGGATCTCAAACGCTGTATTTACCTCAGGCCTCTTTCCTCCCTTCTGTGGCTTCTTACCGTCAGCCATTTTCTTCAGTTGAGGAATTTGAACAATTGAATTCTCTGAAGAAGTATGCAACTTTTCTTCGAGGACACTACAAATGAGTTAAGTTGATGAGAACCTAGTGATTCAGCAGCTGACATGTGTACCTGTGAACAGAGTATAGTTGCGAGGAATTTGGAGAGGTCATATGCGTTCTCGGAAGGTTTTGTAAAAAGAACAAGTTAGAGGAATTTGACCAGATGAGTCTTGAAGAATTTCACTAAGCGTTCTTTGTCTTAGGTTCCAGAGATGTGTAGATTAAAAAGCCACACATTTGAGGAATCTTGAAGAAAAACATGGCTTAGAGAAACGAATCAAGAACAGATGACTTGTGAGGTGTTTAGTGTGTGAATCTATGAAGAAAAACACCTTTGAAGATTTTGAAGATAATCATTCGAATCAACGAGGGTAGTAAAAGTAACTTTTAATTACCCTAGATGAAGAACACGACAAACTGGAGTGAGGAGATGTGAAGTTCGTCTGTGCAGATCTTCCACGCCCTAACTTGGCGGAGGAAGACGGCTACGGCGGCAGCGGAGTGAAGATTTCCACGGTCGGCGCGAGTACGTCGGCGACGAGGTCAAGGCAGTGAAGCTCTTCCTCACCGGCAGCGATGAAGTAGCGGTGGCGCTAGGGTTTGAGAAGCTCGAGCTGGAGAGAGATCGAGCAGAGTAAAAGAAGTGAGGAAGGGAAGGAGGGGTATTTATAGCCACGGTGAAAAACTGCTTGCCCGAAGAAATTGGACGAACGTGCCCCTGACCCTTCTCATTCGCATGACATGTGTCACCCACATAGTGAGAGGTGGAGATCGTGTTAGATCGTGGGTGAGTGGATAACTATATCGTGGGATGCGGAACGGTTTGAGCGGCAAAGCCGAAAATTTTGATAAGATAGGTTTTAAAGTTTCGTTCGCAATTTCTTCAGCTAACAAGGACATAGTGAAGATTTTGAACGAGTTTCAAATAGAACGCACATGAAGAATTTGTGAACAGATTGGGTTGAGTATAGCATAGAGGGGAAGGGTCCGATCAGATTCACTTAGCAGAAAACCAACTTGAAGAAATAGCAATAAGTGAATGCTGTAGAGGACATAAACTCATATATATATAGCCAATGAAGAGAAACGACGGAAACAGTGAAGACTATGCAAAGTTAAAGAATATGAACAATTTGAGGAATTTCAACTTTTGGTAGTGGCGTGACCCACCGTATAAGAATGATGATTTCAGACACCGCGTACAATTATCGTAGGGTTCTGAGAATCAAATTCTTCATTAATTTCTTCACACTAGGAGTGTTATTCTTCATTGATTGAAGAAAAATGTTTCTTCATGTGTTGCACATCTAAGTCATCAATTTTGCATAAGTGTTAGGATGAGTGTCCTTTTCAAAGAACATTCGACGATTCTAGGATATTTAGCTCACACCGCAACTTGCTAAATCTCTTCTCATCCAAGGGCTTTGTGAAGATATCGGCTAGCTGTTCTTCAGTCTTCACATGCTCAATAGAAATGTCGCCCTTCAACACATGATCACGAAGAAAATGATGACGAATCTGAATGTGCTTTGTCTTCGAGTGCTGAACTGGGTTGTGAGCAATCTTGATGGCACTCTCATTGTCACAAAAGAGAGGCACATTCTTCATGTTGACGCCGTAGTCCTTGAGAGTTTGCTTCCTCCATAGCAATTGGGCACAGCAAGAACCAGCGGCAATGTACTCAGCTTCAGCAGTAGATAGTGATACGCAGTTCTGTTTCTTCGAGGACCAACAGACCAAAGATCGTCCGAGGAAATGACATGTACCAGATGTTGGCTTGCGGGCCACACGATCACCAGCATAGTCAGAGTCAGAATATCCAATGAGATCAAAAGCCGAGCCCTTGGGATACCATAATCCAAGTGTTGGTGTGTCAGCTAGATATCGAAGAATATGCTTCATAGCCTTATGGTGTGATTCCTTCGGTGTAGCTTGAAATCAGGCACACATGCAAACACTAAGCATTATATCTGGCCTAGATGCACATAAGTACAATAAAGAACCTATCATGGAGCGGTATACCTTATGATCGAAGTCAATACCATTTTCATCAGTGCATAGATGGCCATTTGTGGGCATAGGAATTTTGACACCTTTGCAATCTTGCATGCCGAATTTCCTCAGTACATCCTTGAGGTATTTCTCCTGAGATATGAATATTCCATTGCGTTGTTGACGAATTTGAAGACCTAAGAAGAATTTCAACTCTCCCATCATAGACATTTGATATTCTTCACTCATCATATAGGAAAATTCATCACTATAACGCTGGTCAATACAGCCAAAGATAATATCATCAATATATATTTGGCACACAAACAATTCACCATCATAAGATTTAGTGAAAAGAGTAGGGTCAAGTGAACCGGGTTTGAAGCCTTTCGTCATGAGAAATTCCTTCAAAGTATCATACCAAGCCCGTGGGGCCTGCTTGAGGCCATAGAGGGCCTTGTTGAGTCTGAAGACTTTGTCAGGATTCTTTGGATCTTCAAAACCTGGGGGTTGAGCAACATATACTTCTTCCTCAAGCTTACCATTGAGGAATGCACTTTTCACATCCATTTGATATAAAGTGATATCATGATGGTTAGCATAAGCAAGTAATATGCGAATAGCCTCAAGTCTAGCAACAGGTGCAAAAGTTTCATCGAAATCAATTCCTTCAACCTGTGTGTAGCCTTGAGCTACAAGCCGTGCCTTATTCCTCACCACAAGGCCATTTTCATCTTGCTTGTTGTGGTAGATCCACTTTGTGCCGATGATATTGGGCTTGCGAGGATCTGGTCGTTTGACCAGTTCCCAGACATTGTTGAGCTCGAACTGATGTAATTCTTCTTGCATGGCCTGAATCCACTCAGGCTCCAGAAATGCTTCATCTACCTTAGTGGGCTCTGTAATAGAGACAAAAGCATAGTGCCCACAAAAGTTAGACAAATGTGAAGCTTTTGAGCATGTGAGAAGACCTGGCGCTTTGATGTCATTGATGATCTTTTCAACTTGCACTTCTTTTGCAATGCAAGGATGAGCTGGTTGCCGTTGAAGAATTTGATCAGCGTTTTCTCCAGCACAATTTTCTTCAGCATTTTCTTCAGGTGCATTGGCTCGACGTTCTTCATGTTCTGGAATGAATTCTTCAGCAGATTCTTCAGTAGGAATGACATCCTTAGTAGCCTTGAACTTGATAGTTTCCTCAGTTGTTGGTTCATCTATCACAGTAGGTAGGTGCTCTCTTTGCGAGCCATTAGTTTCATCGAGCCGCACATCTACAGTTTCAACAACTTTGTGAAGAACGTTGTTGAAGACTCTGTAGGTGTGTGAGTCCTTTCCGTAACCAAGCATAAAACCTTCATGTGCTTTCGGTGCAAATTTTGAGTTGTGATGAGGATCTCTAATCCAACATTTAGCACCAAAGACTTTGAAATAACTTACATTGGGTTTCTTATCAGTGAGGAGTTCATAGGCAGTCTTCTTGAAGAATTTGTGAAGATATACTCTGTTGATGATGTGGCACGCAGTATCAATTGCCTCAGTCCAGAAACGATGAGGCGTTTTGTATTCATCAAGCATAGTGCGAGCCATCTCAGCAAGAGTCGTGTTCTTACGCTCCACGACGCCGTTCTGCTGAGGAGTATAAGGAGCAGATAACTCATGAGTAATACCAAGTTCATCAAGATAGTCATCGAGACCAGAATTCTTGAACTTAGTGCCATTGTCACTTCTGATGTGCTTGATCTTCACACCGAAGTTGGTTGAAGCCCTTGAGGAAAATCGTTTGCAGACTTCCTGCACTTCATGTTTGTAAGTAACAAGGTGTACCCATATGTAGCAAGAATAGTCATCAACAATAACAAAGCCATATTGAGATGCTTCATTTGAAATAGCAGAATAATGATTAGGACCAAAGAGATCCATGTGAAGCAATTCAAATGGGCGAGTGGTGGTCATGATAGGCTTCGCTGGATGCTTGGCCTTTGTCATCTTCCCAGCTTCACAGGCTCCACATAGGTGATCCTTGAGGAATTTGACATTCTCGATGCCAATGACATGCTTCTTCTTCGCAAGTGTGTGCAAATTCCTCATGCCTGCATGACCAAGTCGTCGATGCCAGAGCCAGCCTTCTGAAGCTTTTGCAAGTAGACACACGGCTGGTTGTGTCCCTGTAGAGAAATCAGCAATATACAGGTCTCCTCTCCTAAAGCCTTCGAAGACTTTGGAATTGTCAGCTTCCATAACCACAACACGACGGTACTTGTCAAAGGCAACAACCATATCAAGATCACAAAGCATTGAGACAGACATAAGGTTGTATCCTAAGGACTCAACAAGCATGACTTTGTCCATGTGTCGATCCTTTGTGATCGCAACCTTACCTAGACCCAATACCTGACTTTTGCCTTTGTGAGCAAACATGATATGCTTCAGATGCGACGGAGATAATGGAGCATCCATCAATAGATTCTTTTCACCAGTCATGTGGTTTGTACATCCACTATCGAGGACCCACTCAATGGCTTTGGGTTGATTATCCTGGAGATGAATTAGTGCAGCTTACAAACTCATATACTTCATCAGTGAAGAATATGACATCAATTCATCAGATCAATTTCATCAAGTAAAAGAACTGATAAAGCAATATGAGGATGTGAGAAATGAAAGTTCATTTCTTCATGATTAGCCTGCGTCCTATCAGGCATTCTCAGGTCTCCAGCAAATTCTTCAGACGATTACGTACATCTGGAGACCTGACCCTGCAGAAGAGATTAGTTCTTTTTCTTCACCACCCACATCTGAAGGGGTGGCAAAGAGTTCATCACTCTACGAGCTCCATACGAGAAGGATGGCATAGAAGCCAGTCCATTTCGTTTCACATAAGAGGGGTTAGAGTAAGCATAAGAGTATGCAGAGAAATTCTTCGAGGACTTATGGACATAATGATTTGAAGAATAATGCACATATCCATAATCCATAGATCTTCCCTGCGAAACAGACGGGCTAGCACGATGATGTTCATATGAGGACTTTGATCCATGTGAGGAATATGATCCATGTGAGGAGTTTGGTCCGTATGAGGACTTGGATCCATATGAAGAATTTGATCTAGGGTTCCTATTCTTCACAGGTGGCATCATGATGACATTCACCTGAAGATTTTCAAGGCATCTATTGGGAACCCAGATTTTCTTCATAGGGGGGCCGCTCCTGCAGTTAGTGCCAACATATCTAGCAAATACTTCACCATTCTGATTTTTGAACAGTTTATAGTTGGAGTCAATTGACTCATCATCAGAATGAGGAGATTCACATGCAAATCCAGATAAGTTAGATGGATCAACTGGAGGTCCCTTTGCAGCAACCCGTGTAGTTTTGGGGTACTGCTCAGGCTTCCAATATGTACCATCGGCATTGAGTTTCCTCTCAAAGGCAATACCCTCTTTCCTAGGGTTCCTGATGAGGAGCTGCTTTTTAAGCACATCACAAAGAGCCTAATGCCCTTTGAGGCTTTTGTACATGCCTGTCGTGTACAATTCCTTCAACCCTGCATCATCAGTGATACTATTAATGTCCTCAGATGAGGAATTAGTGATAGCAGAGGTATGTGAAGAATTTGAAACATTAGCGGCATTTGAACGTTCAGGTGAAGAATTAGCAGATTCACGTTCAATGCACTTCAAGCATGGAGGAACAAATTCTTCCTGAGAAGAGCTGATTTGTTGAGCAAGTAATGAATCGCGCTCCTTCTGAAGATCTTCATAACTCACTCTTAGCTTCTCAAGATCTTGCTTTCTTTGAAGAAATTCATAACAAAGCTTCTCATGATCAGATAAAAGAGTGTTATGTTGATCTTGAAGGGTGTCATACTTAGTATGAAGTCTCTGAAGACTTTCAGCCAAAGCTTTTGACTGATCCATTTCTTCACCCAACATATCATCGCTCTTATTTAGCATGTAGTAAACTTTTTCCAAAGCTCTTTGTTGTTTAGTGGAAAGGGAAGAAAGTTTGACATAGCTGGGTCCAAATTCATCACCAGATTCATCATCACTAGACTCGGATAGGTAGCATTCAATTACCTCAGCATCTTTTGCCATAAGACATGACGCAGAAGATGATGATTCTGGTTCGAATTTCATCGCTTTGAGAGATTCCTTGAAGTCCTCAAACCAAGGATCATGACAGGTTCGATGACCTTCATAGACCTCAGAGAGACGGTCCCAGATGAGCTTCGCATGATCGAGATGCATGATATTCCTGAACTGATTTTGTGACAGACTGGAGCAGATGACATCCTTCACCGTGAGGTTGAGAAGAGTGTACTTGCGAATGTCATCAGCTTCCGCCATCTTGCACAGATCGGTCAGACCAATCTCAGTGACGGTCCATAGCTTGCTGTTCATCGCCATGAGGCGTTTCTTCATCATGGCCTTACACTTGGGATACTCATGACCGTCAAAGATGGGGCATGTCACTTTCGTCATACCTGCGATCGACATAACTAAAACTCCAGGCGGTTAAACCAAAATCACATAGAACAAGGGAGTACCTTGCTCTGATACCAATTGAAAGTGTGTTATATTGACTAGAGGGGGGTGAATAGGCGATTTTTATGAAATTCTTCACCGAGGAATTTTCCGATGAGGAAATTCCTTAGCGAAGAACTACTAGCAGCGGAATGAGTACTCAAAAGTAAACATAACAGAATAAAGCATAGTCATCATGATGAAATGAAGACAGGCACAGAGTACAGGAAGCGTAAGCACATGATAACACAGGATGAAGACAAACAGACTGAAGAAATTGAACTGAGGAAATTGAGAAAGTCTTCAGTCAAAGTCTTCAAACACAAATATGAACAAGCACACAACACAGTTATGAGGAAATGAAAGAGTTGAGGAAATAGAACCAGTAAGCTTGGTGAAGACCATGATTTGGTAGACCAGTTCCAACTGTTGTCTCAGTTGTACGTCTGGTTGGAGCGGCTGAGTATTTAAACTCGAGGACACACAGTCCCGGACACCCAGTCCTGAACACGCAGCTTAGGACACCCAGTCCTCACCGTATTATCCTTGAACTAAGGTCCCACAGACCTCGTCCAATCACTCATGGTAAGTCTTCAGGCGACTTCCAAACCTTCACAAACTCGGTCACTCAGCGATCCACAATTCCTCTTGGATGCTCTAGACCATGACGCCTAACCGTCTGGAAGAAGCACAGTCTTCAAAGGTAACAAGCGTCGGATCCACGCAGGATCAATCTTTTCAGTGATGCTCAATCACTTGGGGTTTGTAGGTGTTTGGGTTTTGGGTTTTTGGTTTTTCCTCACTTGATGATTTTCGCTCAAAGTCTTCAGATGATGGGTTGCTCTCAAATGACAAGTGTCAGTTTCTCTCGGAGCAGCCAACCAGCTAGTGGTTGTAGGGGGTGGCTATTTATAGCCTAGGGAGTAGCCGACATGATAAGACATAAATGCCCTTCAATGATATGACCGTTAGGTGAGTAGATATTTTGGGACAGCTGGCGCATAGCACAGCAACGGTCGGAAATTTGAGTATCAAATTTCTCAGGGCTATCATGTTCCTCACTATGTAGGAAATCCACACTGGCGAATTCCTAACTCCTTAGTCAGAACAAATTCCTCGGAGACCATAAGAACTTCGTCTCTGTCACTAAAGAAATTGACTGAACTGTATGAGATTTCCAATGGCTTCACTCGAAGGGATTGGTAGGTGTAGGATTTTGAGTTGAGCATCACATGGAAATTTTTCCTTAGTATTTCCTCGACCCCCTTTAACAGTACGGTGTTTCCTATGACTCAAGAAAGAGAAAATGAAACTTCGAAAACAAAAGTCTTCACGCTTCATGTTCCTCGAATGAATACCAAGTCTTCAAGGTCACACCAATTTCTTCACTTTCAAAGTCTTCAGAAAGTCTTCAGAAATTCAAAGTCTTCAGTCGAAGAACTTCATTTTTAGGGGTCGACTTTCTCTATAAATATCAAGCTCCTCATAGACTTATAGACCTGTGTACACTCACAAACGCATTAGTCCCTTAACCTATAAGTCTTCAATACACCAAAATCACTAAGGGGCACTAGATGCACTTACAATACGTGATTACTCAAACTCCTCATGGAGTTGCAATTGCTCTATACTTCCAACATCATTACTCCTTTATATCCAATAGTACTTCATCCCTTCATACTCCTGGGGATACCCCATATATCGCGACAAGACTCCTTCTTATTTTGTCTGAGGTCCACTCCGTGGAATATCATTATCCTTTCCACGGGTCAAGGGTTCTCACAGTTACTACCACCCTTGAAATGCACAAACTCATCCATAGACCATATTTCTCATATCCTCGAAAATGGTCAAAACCTTTCTTCATACAGTAACAACTCATAAAATCCAATCAGTACCAATGATGCTAACTTTATTGCTTCTCCAATCATTTCAATCTCCTGCACTTCCATTACATGTCTCCACTCAACACCTTGATACAAAAGAGTTGTTCCCAGTACTTCTACTACTACTACATTACTTCTCACAGACACAACTAATTATCACAAGTCTCCTTCTCCTTGGGACAATCCCTGGCAAAGTGCCCTACTCCATTACAACGAAAACATATTACTTCTGACAAGTCTCGAGGTTTCCTTTTTGTGCAACTGCTGAGGTAGTGCCCTGACTCCTTGCACCTATAACAGGTGATATGACTCAGGTCCTTCTTGGAATCCAATCTACTTTTCTTCCTGGACCTTTCCATGCCAATCATGGCTTCTATTTCTTGTGGGTCATACTCTACTTCCTCCATCAGGAATTCTACTAGATCCCCATTCATACAATTTTGGGAGATGTGTCCTTCTTCTCCACATGAATAGCAAGACTTGGTACATGGTTTAATTGGTTCTTCTTTGGGTGTGTCCTCCACCTCTTTCTTCGACACTGGTTCTTCTAGAACTTTCGTGAGGGCTCCTTTCATTGCTTCTTTCTTCTCCTGGATGGTTCTTTGTACCATGGGGTAAATGTGACACTGAGCAGGGTAGTGGGTAGTCCCTTCACACAAGAAACAAGTGATCTGCCTAGTTGGGCATTCTTCAGCTGGGTGACTTCCTTCACAATTTGGGCATTCATCCTTGTGTTCTTTATGGGTGTGTCCTATTTCCCCACAAAGCTTGCATGCACAAGGTTTCGTCATATCCTTTTCATAAGGCTTCAACTTCTGGGACACAAGACGAGATCTTTGCAGAGTTAACATAAATTCTTTCCAAGTGGTTACTCCTTGCCATCCATTGATGGTTTGATACATCCTCCACCAAGTAGTAGCACTTCTTTCAAAGCACTGAAGAGCATGCTAGGTCATATCCTTTCCAACTATAGGGTTATTCTTCATATGATCCTCCATGTTCTGAATCCATCGGTCCGTCCCCAATTGACTCATCGGTCCAGAAAATACAAGATCATCTTCATTCATCCTCTATTGGGTCCATGGGTTTGGGGTGAGATAAGAGAGGTAGAGAGGGATACACACAATGCAAGCAATAGTTTTGAAAAGACAGTTTTTATTGTGGTTGTCGAAAAAACAAATGACAGCTCACAATCGTCGCATCTAACATAGGTATATAACAGGGGTTGGTCTTCTAAAGGTCAATAAATCTTCAAGGTCGCAAAACTCTTCAAGTCTTGTTCCTGACTCCGATGGCTTCTTCCGATCATGCTTGTCTTTCTCAAATCCTTTTTGCCAGCTCATCTCCGTTGTAGCAAAGTCTCTCGTGACATCCTTGAATATTCTGGAGTTACATTCCAAACTTCTGGGTTTCAACACCCTTGGCATGAGCCATGGTCCTACTGTCCTTCAGTTTCCTGACAAATCTCCGGTATCTCGAGATTTTGCTCCTCCAGCTTGGCTACTTCAGCTTCTTGGACCTAAGTTCTTCACGAAATGCTTTCTCGTCAAATACGGCTTCCTGCAGGTCCATCTTAAACTTCCTGATGTAATGCTCCAGATCCTAGCGGTATACCAGCTAAAGTTAAAAGTGCATCCTTTGCTGACGGATGCTCCATCAGCCTTCTACCATCCAATCCTTCCATGCATCTGAAGGAAATATGCCCTAGAGGCAATAATAAAGTTATTATTTATTTCCTTATATCATGATAAATTTTTATTATTCATGCTAGAATTGTATTAACTGGAAACATAATACATGTGTGAATACATAGACAAACAGAGTGTCACTAGTATGCCTCTACTTGACTAGCTCGTTAATCGAAGATGGTTATGTTTCCTAACCATGAACAAAAGAGTTGTTATTTGATTAACGGGATCACATCATTAGAAGAATGATGTGATTGACATGACCCATTTCATTAGCTTAGCACCCGATCGTTTAGTATGTTGCCATTGCTTTCTTCATGACTTATACATGTTCCTATGACTATGAGATTATGCAACTCCCGTTTACCGGAGGAACACTTTGTGTGCTACCAAACGTCACAACGTAACTGGGTGATTATAAAGGAGCTCTACAGGTGTCTCCAAAGGTACATGTTGGGTTGGCGTATTTCGAGATTAGGATTTGTCACTCCGATTGTTGGAGAGGTATCTCTGGGCCCTCTCGGTAATGCATATCACATAAGCCTTGCAAGAATTGCAACTAATGAGTTAGTTGTGAGATGATGTATTACGGAACGAGTAAAGAGACTTGCCGGTAACGAGATTGAACTAGGTATTAAGATACCGACGATCGAATCTCGGGAAAGTAACATACCGATGACAAAGGGAACACCGTATGTTGTTATGCGGTCTGACCGATAAAGATCTTCGTAGAATATGTGGGAGCCAATATGAGCATCCAGGTTCCGCTATTGGTTATTGACCGGAGACATGTCTCGGTCATGTCTACATTGTTCTCGAACCCGTAGGGTCTGCACGCTTAAGGTTTCGATGACAGTTTCATTATGAGTTTATATGTTTTGATGTACCAAAGGAGTTCGGAGTCCCGAATGAGATCGGGGACATGACGAGGAGTCTCGAAATGGTCGAGACGTAAAGATCGATATATTGGACGACTATATTCGGACATTGGAAAGGTTCCGAGTGATTCGGGTATTTTCGGAGGTACCGGGGAGTTACGGGAATACGAGGAAGAAGCAATGGGCCTTAATGGGCCTTAGTGGGTAGGACCGGGAGGTGGCGCACGCCCCTCCCAAGCCCAGTCCGAATTGGACAAGGGGTTTGGGGTGCGGCCCCTCTCTCCCTTCCTTCCCCTCTTCCCCCCTTTCCCCCCTTCTCCTAGTTGGACTAGGAAAGGAGGAAACCTACTCCAACTAGGAGTAGGAATCCTACTCCGCTGGCGCGCCCCTCCTAGGGCCGGCCTCCTCTCCCCTTGCTCCTTTATATACGGGGGCAGGGGGCACCTCTAGACACACAAGTTGATCTTCGAGATTGTTCTCTTAGCCGTGTGCGGTGCCCCCCTCCACCATAGTCCTCGATAATAATGTAGTGGTGCTTAGGCGAAGCCCTGCAATAGTAGAACATCAAGATCGTCACCACGCTGTTGTGCTGACGGAACTCTTCCCCGACACTTTGCTGGATCGGAGTCCGGGGATCGTCATCGAGCTGAACGTGTGCTAGAACTCGGAGGTGCCGTAGTTTCGGTGCTTGATCGGTCGGGCCGTGAAGACGTACGACTACATCAACCGCGTTGTCATAACGCTTCCGCTTCCGGTCTACGAGGGTACGTAGACAACACTCTCCCCTCTCGTTGCTATGCATCACCATGATCTTGCGTGTGCGTAGGAAATTTTCTGAAATTACTACGTTCCCCAACAGCATCTGCATGCTTAACTCCGCATGGTGACAATAGCATAAGCACATGATAACATCATGGATAGCCGTGTTTATGCCCATGTCGTTGCCATGATCTATCATTCCATAGTTGATATCTCCTGCCTTAGGGTTTTCTTGATAGAAACTTTGAGTTCTAATGATCCATGCTCCGGTCTTTCTCCGATACACCTTGATCTCGAGTAGTGACAGCTTCCATAGTCTGCCAAGTTCCATAAGGGGTGCCTTCCTAGGTTATACAAATCTGGAAAATTCTACAGGGCCTTCAAATTCCCCTAGTCTTCGGAGTCTTCAACCGTTGTAGTTTCCCATTATTCCGATGCATGGTAAATCCTCTTCATTCCGAATGGTCTTAGTTGTCCGATATCTTGTACTTCTAAGAGTGATCTCATCAGCTGAATCTTCGTGTGGTCAAAAGGGAAAAGGGGTATGGTCTCACTAGACTGGAATATTTTGATAAAGCTCAGAAAAGAAGAGAGGTAAAAGTTCTTTTTGAAATTGATGTTGTAGAGAAAATCTTTCCTATGGGCTTGCCAGTTTCTAGGGTCACGTCCTACAGTCAACATGTGCTCTGATACCATCTTGTGGCGACCCGACCTCAGACGGTCAAGTCTCTGTGCTTAAGTGTCATCCCTGGATCGGTATGCTGACACACACAATACTCGAGGATTTATAACAGAGGTAAATCACATGTATAAAGTAACGTAAATACTATTACCTCAATCCATATAGTAGAAGTAACAAAGGTTGTGGATTCCCATCAACACCAACGGCAAAGTTGAGTGTAGAAATCGTAACCCTAATGTATCACTTACTCGTCGTAAGAATCCTGCAACATGAGACGTTGCAGCCACAAAGGGTCAGTACATTGAATGTACTGGCAAATTCACACCATAGGATAATGATGAACAATAACTATCACTACATGCATATATGGCTGGTGGAAAAGCTCTATGGTTAATGTTTTGCGAAAAGCCAATTTTTTCCTACTACAAAGGAATATATTTTATTTAACTACAAAGTTGGTTGAAAAATATTGAGAATGGTAAACCCCATCTCAATCCCAATTAAAAGTAATTAATAACCCAATCAAATTGTTTTTAAATAGTGATGAGATCCACAGGATAATCCAAGAACTAGATACTCAAGATGTCCATAACCGGGGACACGGCTAACCATGATTAGTGTGTACACTCTGCAGAGGTTTGTGCACTTTTCCCCACAAGACTCGATCTCCTCCGTTGGATTTCTCGCACTACATGATGTTTGAGAAATGGATGACCGAGACACGGTCTTTCAGAAGAGGTCCCCTTAACCGATAGATAGGCCGGTACACCTACAATACCCTACATCTGCTAGCCCATCATGGGAAGGTTTCCCACAACTTACTCAACTATGCCAGAGCCCATAATGGCATGTGGCTGCACACGGAATATCTAGCATGAATAATCTTATGATCCCTTTGAGCATGCGTGGCAGTCCATAGGAGAATCACACGGTACCCCATGATTTCCAAAAATACAGGCAATCACTGGGTTCCCCAGGTGCCTCAATCCACCTAGATGTGTATTAAAGTTTCCACCTTAAGTTAACCATTAATTAACAACTCACATCTGTCATTGATACACTCAAACCCAGTCCACGTCTACGAGCATAGCATGGCAATATAAGCATAGTGTAGAAGTAACTCCCAAGGTTTGAATGCAGGACAATAGGTTCCTACCTCATCAACTACTTCCCAAAACCCACATGTTATCAATTCCTAACCATGCAATGTTTGAGGGTTGAAACTAATGCATAAAAACTGGGTATGAAAGGGATATGATCAAAGTGTGAACTTGCATGTACTGTTGATGAAGATGATTCACACTCAAAACTCTTGATAGTTCTACTCGTCACACTCCAGTCAATCTATTGTAAGCAAGCAATAGCAATCACACATGAGCAATCACTCCAAAGATCGGAAAGAATGAAGAAAACAATTCGAAAAACTTCAAAACCAAGAAAATAATTCTTGCAAAATAAAACAATTTCTAACAGTACCAAAATTAGGTGAATTTGGCCTTATCAAAAAGTTTAGTTCAAAAGCTTCGATTTGCAAAAAGAATCAACTCAAACGGAGCTACGAAACTCAAGTTATGATCAAACGAAGTTCAAATACAAAACTATTTGAAATAAAATTTTAAACTTTCAAAAACATGTTTAAGTTGTTTATCTGGATAGATGAGATCATAACGAAGAAGTGGGCGTTGGTTTCATCTAATTCCGACTAACGAGCAAAAACTAGTGAAGGTTTGAAGATCAGGGGCTAAACGGTAAAGAAACTAATTCCGGATAGGTCCCTGACTAAAACTAACAGAAAAAGAAAGGACTAAAATAATGAACGTTCACTAACTAGTTCTAAACAGAGAACGTTCTTTGAATATCTCTAACTAAAAAACTAAACCGGTTTAAAAAAACAAAACCGAGAAAGAACCACATCGGTTTTATAAAACCTAGACTTAACGAAAAACCGGACGGGTGCAGCGGTTAATACCGGTTCGGTGGCTAGGCAGTTTTTAGCAGAAAACCAGCGGCAACGGTTTTCCAGCGGATCTCCAGCGCGGCGGCGGTTTTCAGGTCGGTGGCAGCGGGGTGCATCAGGCGACGGCGGCTGCGGGGCAGGGTGCGGCAATGGCGACGGGGCGACCACGCGTGCGGGCGGAGGCGGTGGTGCCGTGCGGTGGCGAGGTTCGGCAGCAGCAGCGACGAGGTCGCGGGCGGCACGACAAAAGTGCAGCGGCGGCGGCGGTTGGTGGCGGCGATCTGCGGCGGCGGGAAGTGCGGCGTGGGGCGGCGGTTTATGGGAGGAGGAGGAGAAGAGGGCGGCGAGGCCGGCGCATTTATACAGGGGCCGGTGCGGCTCCTGTCTTGGGGAAGGGGCGGCCGGCGCCGTGGGTGCGGCGGACTCCGGCGGGAGTCCCGCACGGGCACGCGAGGAGGGAGGCATCGCGGTGAGTGGGCCGGCTGGCTGGGCTTCGGCCCAGTTGGCCCGGTCCAGAGAAAAGTTCTTTTTTAAAGATTTTCCAGACAAACAAAAATAAGAAAAGAAAAGAAATACAAATATTATATAGGCATATAATATATCACAATTTTCAGAAAAACATTTTCTACAAACTGAACATTTTTGTAGCACCAAATAAAATCTACAAAAACTCAAATGAAGCAAAGAGTGCTACTGCTCTGGTAAAAACCAGTAAAAATCATTTTAAAAATACCAAAATTTATTAAAATTTATTTCTCTCCAATTTTCTGATGTAAGGAATCATGTTACCTATTTTCCATATATTTTTATTTTGGAGAAAAATAATATGAATAAATCCACATAACTCCAAATTGAAAATAATTTCAAAAGGACTTTGAATTTAATTCTTTTAAAACTTCCAACTCATATTTCATATATTTTGAAGAGGTCATATTATCTTCTCTCGTGAAAATCATTGAGTTGCTTAAAGTTTCTGAATTTGAAATATTTTCAAATGAATTTCAAATGTTTTCAAAAACCCTTGTCATTTAAATAAATGGAAGAAGTCATGTCATCTTCTCTCCAGGGTTTTGCATTTGAAAAGAATTTGAATTCATGGAGAACATAAGTGCAAAAATGAAAGTTTGGGAAAGTCCTTTTATTCCCTCTCATTTAACTTTCAAAAAGTTTCAAATTCACTCACTTTGAGTCAATCAATCACACAACAAACAAACAATCAATTCAAATGTATCTATTTATTATAACATTCCAAAATTTAGAATTTTGGGATGTTACATATGAGCACCAGTAAGGTACACTTCAATAACATGTATATCAAATATACCTTTGTTTACTTTGCCATCCTTCTTATCCGCCAAGTATCTGGGGCAATTCCGCTTCCAGCGACCATTTCCTTTGCAGTGAAAGCACTCAGTCTCAGTCTTGGGTCCAGCTTTGGGCCTCTTCAGGGGAGCGGCAACTTGCTTGCCATTCTTCTTGAAGTTCCCTTTCTTTCCCTTGCCCTTTTTCTTGAAACTAGTGGTCTTATTAACCATCAACCCTTGATGCTCTTTCTTGATTTCTACGTCCGCCGATTTCAGCATCACAAAGAGCTTAGGAATCCTTTTTGTTATCCCTCGCATATTATAGTTCATCACGAAGCTTTAGTAGCTTGGTGATAGTGATTGGAGAATGTTGGAAATATGCCCTAGAGGCAATAATAAAAGTATTATTATATTTCATTGTTCATGATAATTGTCTTTTATTCATGCTATAACTGTATTATCCGGAAATCGTAATACACGTGTGAATACTTAGACCACACAATGTCCCTGGTAAGCCTCTAGTTGACCAGCTCGTTGTGATCAACAGATAGTCATGGTTTCCTGACTATGGACATTGGATGTCGTTGATAACGGGATCACATCATTAGGAGAATGATGTGATGGACAAGACCCAATCCTAAGCATAGCATAAAAGATCGTGTAGTTCGTTTTGCTAGAGCTTTGCAAGTGTCAAGTATCTCTTCCTTCGACCATGAGATCGTGTAACTCCCGGATACCGTAAGAGTGCCTTGGGTGTACCAAACGTCACAACGTAACTGGGTGACTATAAAGGTGCATTACAGGTATCTCCGAAAGTAGCTGTTGGGTTGACACGGATCGAGACTGGGATTTGTCACTCCGTATGACGGAGAGGTATCTCTGGGCCCACTCGGTAATGCATCATCATATTGAGCTCAATGTGACCAAGGTGTTGGACACGGGATCATGCATTACGGTACGAGTAAAGTGACTTGCCGGTAACGAGACTGAACAAGGTATTGGGATACCGACGATCGAGTCTCGGGCAAGTAACGTACCGATTGACAAAGGGAATTGCATACAGGGTTTGATCGAATCCTCGACATAGTGGTTCATCCGATGACAACATCGAGGAGCATGTGGGAGCCATCATGGGTATCCAGATCCCGCTGATGGTTATTGACTGAGAGAGTCTCGGTCATGTCTGCATGTCTCCCGAACCCGTAGGGTCTACACACTTAAGGTTCAGTTACGCTAGGGTTATAGGGATATGTATATGCAGTAACCCGAATGTTGTTCGGAGTCCCGGATGAGATCCCGGACGTCACGAGGAGTTCCGGAATGGTCCGGAGGTAAAGATTTATATATGGGAAGTCCTGTTTCGGGCATCGGGACAAGTTTCGGGGTTATCGGTATTGTACCGGGACCACCGGAAGGGTCCCGGGGGTCCACCGGGTGGGTCCACCTGTCCCGGGGGGCCACATGGGCTGTAGGGGGGTGCGCCTTGGCCTAATGGGCCAAGGGCACCAGCCCCACATAGGCCCATGCGCCTAGGGTTTAAGGGGGCAAGAGTCCTAGGAGGGTAAGGCACCTCCTAGGTGCCTTGGGGGGAGGGAAAACCCCCCTTGGCCGCCGCACCCCCTAGGAGATTGGATCTCCTAGGGCCGGCCACCCCCCCTTGGCACCCCTATATATAGTGGGGGAGAGGAGGGACTTCATACCTGAACGCCCTGGCCTTTGGTTGCCTCCTTCTCCCTCCCCAACACCTCCTCCACCTCCATAGTGCTTAGCGAAGCTCTGCCGGAGTACTGCAGCTCCATCAACACCACGCCGTCGTGCTGCTGCTGGTGCCATCTCCCTCAACCTCTCCTCCCTTCCTTGCTGGATCAAGAAGGAGGAGACGTGGCTGTTCCGTACGTGTGTTGAACGCGGAGGTGCCGTCCGTTTGGCGCTGGTCATCGGTGATTTGGATCACGTCGAGTACGACTACATCATCACCTTGCAAGCTTCCGCACGCGATCTACAAGTGGTATGTAGATGCAAACTCTCTCCCTAGACTCGTTGCTTAGATGAACTCATAGATGGATCTTGGTGAAACCGTAGGAAAAATTTTAATTTTCTGCAACGTTCCCCAACAGTGGCATCATGAGCTAGGTCTATGCGTAGTTCTCTTTGCACGAGTAGAACACAACTTTGTTGTGGGCGTGGATTTTGTCATCTTACTTGCCTCTACTAGTCTTTTCTTGCTCAACGGTATTGTGGGATGAAGCGGCCCGGACCAACCTTACACGTACTCTTACGTGAGACCGGTTCCACCGACTGACATGCACAAGTTGCATAAGGTGGCTGGCGGGTGTCTGTCTCTCCCACCTTAGTTGGAGCGGAATCGATGAACAGGGCCCTTATGAAGGGTAAATAGAAGTTGACAAAATCACGTTGTGGTGATTCGTAGGTAAGAAAACGTTCTTGCTAGAACCCAATTGCAGCCACGTAAAAGATGCAACAACAATTAGAGGACGTCTAACTTGTTTTTGCAGCGATTGATCATGTGATGTGATATGGCCAGAAGTTGTGATGAATGATGAATTGTGATGTATGAGATCATGTTCTTTGTAATAGGATTCACGACTTGCATGTCGATGAGTATGACAACCGGCAGGAGCCATAGGAGTTGTCATTATTTTTTGTATGACCTGCGTGTCATTGAATAACGCCATGTAAACTACTTTACTTTATTGCTAAACGTTAGTCATAGAAGTAGAAGTAGTCGTTGGCGTGACAACTTCATGAAGACACGATGATGGAGATCATGATGATGGAGATCATGGTGTCAAGCCGGTGACAAGATGATCATGGAGCCCCGAAGATGAAGATCAATGGAGCTATATGATATTGGCCATATCATGTCACAACTATATAATTGCATGTGATGTTTATTATGTATTATGCATCTTGTTTACTTAGGACGACGGTAGTAAATAAGATGATCCCTTATAAAATTTCAAGAAGTGTTCTCCCCTAACTGTGCACCGTTGCTACAGTTCGTCGTTTCTAAGCACCACGTGATGATCGGGTGTGATGGATTCTTACGTTCACATACAACGGGTGTAAGACAGTTTTACACAGCGAAAACACTTAGGGTTAACTTGACGAGCCTAGCATGTGCAGACATGGCCTCGGAACACGGAGACCGAAAGGTCGAACACGAGTCGTATGGAAGATACGATCAACATGAAAATGTTCACCGACGATGACTAGTCCGTCTCACGTGATGATCGGACACGGACTAGTCGACTCGGATCGTGTAACACTTAGATGACTAAAGGGATGTCTAATCTAAGTGGGAGTTCATAATTTGATTAGAACTTTATTATCATGAACTTAGTCTAAAACCTTTGCAAATATGTCTTGTAGATCAATGGCCAACGCTAATGTCAACATGAACTTCAACGCGTTCCTAGAGAAAACCAAGCTGAAAGATGATGGCAGCAACTATACGGACTGGGTCCGGAACCTGAGGATCATCCTCATAGCTGCCAGGAAACAATATGTCCTAGAAGGACCGCTAGGTGACGCTCCCGTCCCAGAGAACCAAGACATTATGAATGCTTGGCAGTCTCGCGCTGATGATTACTCCCTCGTTCAGTGCGGCATGCTTTACAGCTTAGAACCGGGGCTCCAAAAGCGTTTTGAGCATCACGGAGCATATGAGATGTTCGAAGAGCTGAAACTAGTTTTTCAAGCTCATGCCCGGGTCGAGAGATATGATGTCTCCGACAAGTTCTACAGTTGTAAGATGGAGGAGAACAGTTCTGTCAGTGAGCACATCCTGAAGATGTCTGGGTTGCACAACCGTATGACCCAGCTGAACATTAACCTCCCAGATGAGGCGGTCATTGACAGAATCCTCCAGTCGCTCCCACCAAGCTACAAGAGCTTTGTGATGAACTACAACATGCAGGGAATGGAAAAGACCATTCCTGAAGTGTTCTCGATGCTGAAGTCAGCAGAGGCTGAAATCAAGAAAGAACATCAAGTGTTGATGGTCAATAAGACCACTAAGTTCAAGAAGGGCAAGGGTAAGAAGAACTTCAAGAAGGACGGCAAAGATGTTGCCGCGCCTGGTAAGCCAGTTACCGGGAAGAAGTCAAAGAATGGACCCAAGCCTGAGACTGAGTGCTTTTATTGCAAGGGGAAGGGTCACTGGAAGCGGAACTGCCCCAAATACTTAGCGGATAAGAAGGCCGGCAACACCAAAGGTATATTTGATATACATGTGATTGATGTGTACCTTACCAGTACTCGTAGTAACTCCTGGGTATTTGATACCGGTGCCGTTGCTCATATTTGTAACTCACAGCAGGAGCTGCGGAATAAACGGAGACTGGCGAAGGACGAGGTGACGATGCGCGTCGGGAATGGTTCCAGAGTCGATGTGATCGCCGTCGGCACGCTGCCTCTACATTTACCTACGGGATTAGTTTTGAACCTTAATAATTGTTATTTAGTGCCAAGTTTGAGCATGAACATTGTATCTGGATCTCGTTTAATACGAGATGGCTACTCATTTAAGTCTGAGAATAATGGTTGTTCGATTTATATGAGAGATATGTTTTATGGTCATGCTCCGATGGTCAATGGTTTATTCTTAATGAATCTCGAGCGTAATATTACACATGTTCATAGTGTAGATGCCAAAAGATTTAAAGTTGATAACGATAGTCCCACATACTTGTGGCACTGCCGCCTTGGTCACATTGGTGTCAAGCGCATGAAGAAGCTCCATGCCGATGGACTTTTAGAGTCTCTTGATTATGAATCGTTTGACACGTGCGAACCATGCCTCTTAGGTAAAATGACCAAGACTCCGTTCTCCGGAACAATGGAGCGAGCAACCAACTTGTTGGAAATCATACATACCGATGTGTGCGGTCCAATGAGCGTTGAGGCTCGCGGAGGATATCGTTATGTTCTCACTCTCACAGATGACTTGAGTAGATATGGGTATGTCTACTTAATGAAACACAAGTCTGAGACCTTTGAAAAGTTCAAGGAATTTCAGAATGAGGTGGAGAATCAACGTGACCGAAAGATAAAATTCTTACGATCAGATCGTGGAGGAGAATACTTAAGTCACGAATTTGGTACACACTTAAAGAAATGTGGAATCGTTTCACAGCTCACGCCGCCTGGAACACCTCAGCGAAACGGTGTGTCCGAACGTCGTAATCGCACTCTATTGGATATGGTGCGGTCTATGATGTCTCTTACCGATTTACCGCTATCATTTTGGGGATACGCTCTAGAGACAGCTACATTCACTTTAAATAGGGCACCGTCTAAATCCGTTGAGACGACACCGTATGAATTATGGTTTGGAAAGAAACCTAAGCTGTCGTTTCTAAAAGTTTGGGGATGCGAAGCTTATGTCAAGAAACTTCAACCTGAAAAGCTCGAACCCAAGTCGGAAAAATGCGTATTCATAGGATACCCTAAGGAAACTATAGGGTATACCTTCTACTTAAGATCCGAAGGCAAGATCTTTGTTGCCAAGAACGGATGCTTTCTGGAAAAAGAGTTTCTCTCGAAAGAAGTAAGTGGGAGGAAAGTAGAACTCGATGAAGTACTACCTCTTGAGCGGGATAGTGACGCAGCACAGGAAACCGTTCCTGTGATGCCCACACCAACTGAAGAGGAAAACCATGATAATGATCAAAGTACTTCGGATCAAGTTACTGCTGAACTTCGTAGGTCCACAAGGACACGTTCCGCACCAGAGTGGTACGGCAACCCTGTCCTGGAAATCATGTTGTTAGACAACAATGAACCTTCGAACTATGAAGAAGCAATGGCGGGCCCGGATTCCAACAAATGGCTTGAAGCCATGAAATCCGAGATAGAATCCATGTATGAAAACAAAGTATGGACTTTGACAGACTTGCCCGATGATCGGCGAGCGATAGAAAACAAATGGATCTTTAAGAAGAAGACGGACGCGGATGGTAATGTTACCATCTATAAAGCTCGACTTGTCGCTAAGGGTTATCGACAGGTTCAAGGGATTGACTACGACGAGACATTCTCTCCCGTAGCGAAGCTAAAGTCCGTCCGAATCATGTTAGCAATTGCCGCATACTATGATTATGAGATATGGCAGATGGACGTCAAAACAGCATTCCTTAACGGGCATCTTAAGGAAGAACTGTATATGATGCAGCCGGAAGGTTTTGTCGATCCTCGGAACGCTAACAAAGTATGCAAGCTCCAGCGATCCATTTATGGACTGGTGCAAGCATCTCGGAGTTGGAACATTCGCTTTGATGAGATGATCAAAGCGTTTGGGTTTATGCAGACTTATGGAGAAGCCTGCGTTTACAAGAAAGTGAGTGGGAGCTCTGTAGCATTTCTCATATTATATGTAGATGACATACTCCTGATGGGAAATAATATAGAATTTCTGGACAGCATTAAGGCCTACTTGAATAAGTGTTTTTCAATGAAGGACCTTGGAGAAGCTGCTTATATATTAGGCATCAAGATCTATAGAGATAGATCGAGACGCCTCATAGGTCTTTCACAAAGCACATACCTTGATAAGATTTTGAAGAGATTCAGAATGGATCAGTCCAAGAAGGGGTTCTTGCCTATGTTACAAGGTATGAGACTGAGCTCAGCTCAGTCACCGACCACGGCAAAAGATAAAGAAGAGATGAGTGTCATCCCCTATGCTTCAGCCATAGGATCTATTATGTATGCCATGCTGTGTACCAGACCCGATGTAAACCTTGCCGTAAGTTTGGTAGCAAGATACCAAAGTAATCCCGGCAAGGAACACTGGACAGCGGTCAAGAATATCCTGAAGTACCTGAAAAGGACAAAGGACATGTTTCTCGTTTATGGAGGAGACGAAGAGCTCGTCGTAAAGGGTTACGTCGACGCTAGCTTCGACTCAGATCTGGATGACTCTAAGTCACAAACCGGATACGTGTATATGTTGAATGGTGGAGCAGTAAGCTGGTGCAGCTGCAAGCAGAGCGTCGTGGCGGGATCTACGTGTGAAGCGGAGTACATGGCAGCCTCGGAGGCAGCACATGAAGCGATTTGGGTGAAGGAGTTCATCACCGACCTAGGAGTCATACCCAATGCGTCGGGGCCGATCAAACTCTTCTGTGACAACACTGGAGCTATTGCCCTCGCAAAGGAGCCCAGGTTTCACAAGAAGACCAGGCACATCAAGCGTCGTTTCAACTCCATCCGTGAAAATGTTCAAGATGGAGACATAGAGATTTGCAAAGTGCACACGGATCTGAATGTCGCAGATCCGCTGACTAAACCTCTCTCGCGTGCAAAACATGATCAACACCAGAACTCTATGGGTGTTCGATTCATCACAATGTAACTAGATTAGTGACTCTAGTGCAAGTGGGAGACTGTTGGAAATATGCCCTAGAGGCAATAATAAAAGTATTATTATATTTCATTGTTCATGATAATTGTCTTTTATTCATGCTATAACTGTATTATCCGGAAATCGTAATACACGTGTGAATACTTAGACCACACAATGTCCCTGGTAAGCCTCTAGTTGACCAGCTCGTTGTGATCAACAGATAGTCATGGTTTCCTGACTATGGACATTGGATGTCGTTGATAACGGGATCACATCATTAGGAGAATGATGTGATGGACAAGACCCAATCCTAAGCATAGCATAAAAGATCGTGTAGTTCGTTTTGCTAGAGCTTTGCAAGTGTCAAGTATCTCTTCCTTCGACCATGAGATCGTGTAACTCCCGGATACCGTAAGAGTGCCTTGGGTGTACCAAACGTCACAACGTAACTGGGTGACTATAAAGGTGCATTACAGGTATCTCCGAAAGTAGCTGTTGGGTTGACACGGATCGAGACTGGGATTTGTCACTCCGTATGACGGAGAGGTATCTCTGGGCCCACTCGGTAATGCATCATCATATTGAGCTCAATGTGACCAAGGTGTTGGACACGGGATCATGCATTACGGTACGAGTAAAGTGACTTGCCGGTAACGAGACTGAACAAGGTATTGGGATACCGACGATCGAGTCTCGGGCAAGTAACGTACCGATTGACAAAGGGAATTGCATACAGGGTTTGATCGAATCCTCGACATAGTGGTTCATCCGATGACAACATCGAGGAGCATGTGGGAGCCATCATGGGTATCCAGATCCCGCTGATGGTTATTGACTGAGAGAGTCTCGGTCATGTCTGCATGTCTCCCGAACCCGTAGGGTCTACACACTTAAGGTTCAGTTACGCTAGGGTTATAGGGATATGTATATGCAGTAACCCGAATGTTGTTCGGAGTCCCGGATGAGATCCCGGACGTCACGAGGAGTTCCGGAATGGTCCGGAGGTAAAGATTTATATATGGGAAGTCCTGTTTCGGGCATCGGGACAAGTTTCGGGGTTATCGGTATTGTACCGGGACCACCGGAAGGGTCCCGGGGGTCCACCGGGTGGGTCCACCTGTCCCGGGGGGCCACATGGGCTGTAAGGGGGTGCGCCTTGGCCTAATGGGCCAAGGGCACCAGCCCCACATAGGCCCATGCGCCTAGGGTTTAAGGGGGCAAGAGTCCTAGGAGGGTAAGGCACCTCCTAGGTGCCTTGGGGGGAGGGAAAACCCCCCTTGGCCGCCGCACCCCCTAGGAGATTGGATCTCCTAGGGCCGGCCACCCCCCCTTGGCACCCCTATATATAGTGGGGGAGAGGAGGGACTTCATACCTGAACGCCCTGGCCTTTGGTTGCCTCCTTCTCCCTCCCCAACACCTCCTCCACCTCCATAGTGCTTAGCGAAGCTCTGCCGGAGTACTGCAGCTCCATCAACACCACGCCGTCGTGCTGCTGCTGGTGCCATCTCCCTCAACCTCTCCTCCCTTCCTTGCTGGATCAAGAAGGAGGAGACGTGGCTGTTCCGTACGTGTGTTGAACGCGGAGGTGCCGTCCGTTTGGCGCTGGTCATCGGTGATTTGGATCACGTCGAGTACGACTACATCATCACCTTGCAAGCTTCCGCACGCGATCTACAAGTGGTATGTAGATGCAAACTCTCTCCCTAGTCTCGTTGCTTAGATGAACTCATAGATGGATCTTGGTGAAACCGTAGGAAAAATTTTAATTTTCTGCAACGTTCCCCAACAGAGAACTCTGTCAATCACTATCTTATGTGGAAGATTAACTCCCACTTGATTCAATCGATTGTAGTACCCAAACATTCTGAGCACATGCTCACTGACTGAGTTATTCTCCTCCGTCTTGCAGGCAAAGTACTTGTCAGAGATCTCATACCTCTCAACACGGGCATAAGCCTACCAATTTCATCTTTTGGAACATCTTATATGTTCCATGGCATTCATAAACATCTTTGGAGCCCCGATTCTAAGCCGTAAAGCATGAAGCACTAAACTATCTAGTAGTCATCAGGTCGAGCTTGTCAAACGTTCATAATGTCTGCATCAGCTCCTGCAATAGGTCTTTCACCTAGCGGTGCATCAAGGACATTATTCTTCTGTGTAGCAATGAGGATAGTCCTTAGATCACGGACCTAGACCGCATTATTGCTACCATCATGTTTCAACTCAATTTTCTCTAGGAACGCATTTAAAATTCAAGGGAACAGTAGCACGGGCTATTGATCTACAACATAGATATGCAAAAACTATTAAGACTAAGTTCATGATAAATTAAGTTCCATTAATCAGATTACTAATGAACTCCCACTTAAATAAACATCCCTCAAGTTATCTAAGTGATACATGATCCAAATCAACTAACCCATGCCTGATCATCATGTGAGATGGGGTACTCATCAATGGTGAACATCTCTATGTTGATCATATCTACTATATGACTCACGTTTGGCCTTTCGGTCTCCAGCGTTCTGAGACCATATTTGTACATGCTAGGCTCGTCAAGTTTAACCTAAGTATTCTGCATGTGCAAAACTGTCTTACACCTGTTGTATGTGAACGTAGAGTCTATCACACCCGATCATCACGAGGTGCTTCGAAACGATGAACTTTGGCAATGGTGCATACTCAGGGAGAACACTTTTATCTTGAAATTTAGTGAAGGGACTTATAATGCTACCGCATTCTAAGAAAAATAAGATGCATAAAGGATAAACATCACATGCAATCAAAAATATGTGACATGATATGGACATCATCATCTTGTGCTTTTGATACCATCTCCAAAGCATAGTCATGATCTCCATCATCACCGGCTCGACACCTTGATCTCCATCGTTGCGTCGGGGTCATATTGCCAACTATTGCGTCTACAACTATTGCTAACGCATAGCGATAAAGTAAAGCAATTACATGGCACTTGCACTTCATACAATAATTAAGAGACAACCCTAAGTCTCTTGCCGGTTATCGATATTACAAAACATGATCATCTCATACAATAAAGTATATCACATCATGTCTTGACCATATCACATCACAACATGCCCCACAAAAACAAGTTAGACGTCATTGAAAGCACAAGTGCTCCCTGGGTGGTTTTGAATGCCAACATATCTCTTGTTGGACTAATGCTTTGATCTAGTATATTTTAGATAAGTTCAACAAATGGAGTGGCGTGGACAAGAGGATATGGAACCCCTACAAGATGCTAAGAACAAAGGATTGGCTCAAGCTCAAAAGCTCAGGACTCTACATTTTCATTTTAGTGATCCAAGATCACATTGAGTCCATAGGAAAGCCAATACTATTAAAAGGGGATGAGGTGTTGCTTAATAGCTTTCTTGCTCAAAGTGCTTAGTGATATGCTCTAAAGCCCTCAACCACTTTCTCATATCCACATATGTCCCAAACCAAAAGTCAAACTCGGCCCCATCGATTTGATCTATCCGACGCCACCGAGTTCACTTGACATAGCCACTGCTAGAAACCCTAATCAATTTGGTCTCACCGATGGGATCCCAGTCTCACCGAGATGGGCTTGCAAACTCTCTGTTACCTGTTATAATTATTTTGGTCCCACCGAGATAAGCAATCGGTCGCACTGAGTTTTCCTGACCAACTCTTTGTTTTGTTTATTACCAAAATCGGTACCACCAAGTTTGTGTAATTGGTCAAACTGAGATGAGGTTTTACCCTAACCCTAGCACATCGGTCCCACCGAGTTGATCATATCGGTCCCACCGAAATGCGTAATGGTCACATTATGAACTGAATCGGTCTGACCGAGTTCTCTGATTCGGTCCCACCGAGTTTGGTAAATTGTGTGTAACGGTTAGATTTTGTGTGGAGGCTATATATACCCCGCCACCCTTCCTTCATTATGGGGGAGAGCCATCAGAACGTGCCTAAACTTCCAGCATTTATTTTCTGAGAGAGAACCACCTACTCATGTGTTGAGACCAAGATATTCCATTCCAACCATATGAATCTTGATCTCTAGCCTTCCCCAAGTTTCTTTCCACTCAAATCTTATTTCCACCAGCCTATCATTTGAGAGAACCGTGAGAGAGTTGAGTATTGGGGAGACTATCATTTGAAGGACAAAAGCAAGGAGTTCACCATCAACACACCATCTATTACCTTTTGAAGAGTGGTGTCTCCTAGATTGGTTAGGTGTCACTTGGGAGCCTCTGACAAGATTGTGGAGTTGAACCAAGGAGTTTGCACGGGCAAGGAAATTGCCTACTTCGTGAAGATCTACCCTAGTGAGGCAAGTCCTTCATGGGCGATGGCCATGGTGGGATAGACAAGGTTGCTTCTTCGTGGACCCTTCGTGGGTGGAGCCCTCCGTGGACTCGCGCAACCGTTACCCTTCATGGGTTGAAGTCTCCATCAACATGGATGTACGATAGCACCACCTATCGGAACCACGCCAATCTCCAATTGTGTTTGCACACTCCAATCCCACCCCTTTACTTTCTTGCAACTTGCATGCTTTACTTTCCGCTGCTCATATACTCTTGTCATGCTTGCTCGAAATGTATTGTGAATGGTTAAACTTGTGCTAAAACTCCACCTCAACTTAAAAAAATAAAAACTGCTACTTTTCTTTGCTAAGAGTCTATTCAACCCCCCCCCTCTAGACACCTCTTCTCGATCCTTTCAGCCATCTACTTTGTTGTTGCAAGTTTTACGTGGCTGCTACGGGCTTCTAGCAAGAACCGTTCTTAACTAGACAAAAACCCACAACGGTGATTATCAAGTTTGTTGTTTTAACTTTCTTCAAGGACCGGCCGTAGTCAAATTCAATTCAACTAAAGTAGGAGAAACAGACACCCGCCAGCCACCTTTATGCAAAACAAGTTGCATGTCCATCGATGTAACTGGTCTCATATGCGTGGACATGTAAGGTTGGTCCGGGCCGCTTCATCCCACAATACCGCCAAATCAAAATAAGACATTGGTGGTAAGCAGTATTACTATCACCGCCCACAACTCCTTTGTATTCTACTCGTGCATATCATCTACGCATAGACCTGGCTCTGATACCACTGTTGGGAAACGTTGCATGGAAAATAAAAAATTTCTACACACACACAAGATCTATCCATGGAGATACATAGCTACGAGAGGGGGAGCATCTTCATACCCTTGAAGATCGTTAAGCGGAAGCGTTTATCAACGCGGGTGATGTAGTCCTACACCTTCACGATCCATCCCGATCAAGTACCGAACTTACGGCACCTCCGCGTTCAGCACACGTTCAGCTCGATGATGTTCTCGCCTTCTCGATTTAGCAAGAGGGGCGAAGTAGTAGATGAGTTCTGGCAGCACGACGGCGTGGTGATGGTTGGTGATGAAGAACAATCTCCGAAGGGCTTCGCCAAGCACTGCAGGAATTAGACGGAGGATAAACTAGAGGGGACGGGGTTGCCGGCACACGGCTTGGTGAATCTTGATGTGTTCCATGTGCTAGCCCCGCCCGTCTATTTATATGTTGAGCCCTGGGGTCGAAACTTGGAGTAAAAGCCTCCTCAAAGTTGGTTTTTTTCGAAAGGCAAGAGTCCTTCTCGGACTCCATGACCAGACGCCAGGGTCCCTGGCGTCTGGCGCCTGGCCTCTGCAAAACTGCCTTTTGCACTGACCAAAAGCCCCATGGGATTTACCCCTTGGCCAAAATAAAGTGTTCTCGTACCCGAACATTTTGGGAAACATGCGAAACCCCTTCAGGTGAATTCTGAAACCTTTCTAGAAGCCAAACACTATTATCCCTTATATCAATCTTTACCTCTGGACTATTTCGGGGCTCCTCATCATGTCCGTAATCTTATTCCGGACTCCGAACAACATTCGGTCACCAACATACATAACTCATATAATACTATATCGTCACCGAACATTAAGCTTGCGGACCCTACGAGTTCGAGCATGATGTAGACATGACCGAGATGCTTCTCCGGTCAATAACCAATAGCGGTACCTAGATTCCCATGTTGGTTCCTACATATTCTACGAAGATCTTTATCGGTCGAACCTTTATTACAACATACGCAATTCCCTTTGTCTGTCGGTATGTTACTTGCCCGAGATTCAATCGTCAATATCTTCATACCTAGTTCAATCTCGTTACCGGCAAGTGTCTTTACTCGTTCTGTAATAGATCATCTTGTAACTAACTCCTTAGTCACTTTCCTTGCAAGCTTCTTGTGATGTTGTATTACCGAGAGGGCCCAGAGACAACTCTTCGATACTCGGCGTGACAAATCCTGATATCGATCAATTCCAGCTCAACAGACACCTTCGGAGATACTTGTAGACCATCTTTATGATCACCCAGTTACGTTGTGACGTTTGATAGCACACAAGGTATTCCTCCGATGTCCGGGAGTTGCATGATCTCATAGTGGAAGGAATATGCATTTGACATTAAGAAAGCAATAGCAATAAACTGAACGATCATATGCTAAGCTAACGGATGGCTCTTGTCCATCACATCATTCTCCTAATGATGTGATCCCGTTATCAAATGACAGCTCATGTTTATGGTTAGGAAACCTTAGCTATCTTTGATCAACGAGCTAGTCTAGCAGAGGCTCACTAGGGAAATGGTATTTGTTTATGTATCCACACATGTATTTACGTATCCATAGCATGAATAATAAACCTTTATCATGATCAAGGAAATATAATAATAACCATTTTATTATTGCCTCTAGGGCATATTTCCATCATATAGGTCCTAGATAGAGCACGACACCATGACCTAATGAGCCAAGAGAATAGTGAGATGGTCCTATGGTGCAATGGGGGTTAGAACAATGCTTATGTGGGGTCGTGATCGCGTAAAATGAGATAAGATCTCAAGATTATAATATATCTCATTAGGATCTTGCTTCTTGTCCATGGTTTGAGAGTTAGGGGTGAGGAGGAGGGTTGTTAGGTTTGGTATTACATCGGCCATGGGAGGAGCAATTATAAGGGTGAGAGTGACTCTTATAAAAGAAATCTCATAGTAGAGGATCCATGACCTCTAATAAGTAATAACTTTATGTTCCTCTCTAGTTAGGCTTGGACTAGTTAAGACGTTGATACAATGGGTACTGCAGTAAAAACTAGACATCAGTTTAGCGAGTCCGAAACTTCTAACAACCTTTCTCTCCTTCCATGCCATCCTCCTTTCCCAGTCGTCCACTGGCCACAACATTCATTTGCGCCATAGACTTGCGTTTGAACATTCATGCTCTGTTTTTTCCTAACTATGAGAACTAGGCAGTAGCCTAGTGTCAAGGGTCGCAGTGGTGCACCTTACACCTAGGGTTCAACTCCCATTAGGAGCGGATTTTTGGCACCTCACCCGATGGGCTCCTTCTATAAAAATATGTCATGGGTTCTAGTGCCCACATATCTCACATTTTTTCCTACTACTCCCTTTGTCCCATATATAAGACGTTATCTCCACTCCTAAAGAGGAATTGGTAGCTTGGTACCCCGGTTTATTTTTATTCGGTTTTGTTTCGTCTCACCTCCCACCACCCTCTCCCACTGGTTTTTTCTCCCTCCCATTAAAAAACCAAATCCCATTAAAAGGGAGATCTTATTTCGTGCTTTCTTTGGCAAGTGTTGATTCAATTCAATCATATAAATAATAGGTAATTAAGAATTCTGAAATCGCATCATACATGTGTTATCACCGTCCTAAAAGAGAAAATAATATTTTTCTTCATAATTTTCCAAAACAAAATCAGATATTCCTCATGACCAATCATTAATTCCACACGTTATCACATTTATTATTATCATTATCTCTACTATTAATTGACAACCACAAGTTTCTTAATACAACAAAAATAACATTTTTTTTCTTTTATATGTCTGCGCGCCCCTGCTGAGGCACGCCGTGCGCGACACCATGGAGGACGCCATGGCCGGGCCTGACACCAGCGCTATGCTCGAGAATGCCAGGGTGTGGATCACGGCGTCGAGGACGGCCGTGGCGGAAATCTGATCATCGAACCGCCACGTACATGCATTTATGGACGCAGTCATATTATATTTCTTGTCAGTCATACAACAAGCAAACATATGCTACATTATCAAATCAGGTGTGTCCATTCAAATGCGTTGTTCGTAGCAGCCATTCATGCAAAAATATTTTGGGAACCGAGGGTTGAATCAATTTGGAAATCAAACCAATAATGCAAAATTAACTAGACAGTTAACTATGTATGCAATTAATTGGGTTTATTTGAATTGGGAAAAAATTCCCACTGAATCAATTTGGAAATCAAGTCATTAATTTAGTTAATTAATTAGGTAGACAATTAATTATGCTTATAGATAACTCGAAGTAGGGATTTTCCCAATTAGGCAGATAATTAATTGATTTGGTTGGCAATTAATAGGCATGCAAAGATTCCCTCGAAAAATTAGGCATGAAGAGAATTAGGTAGGTCGTTAATTATTTGTATACTTAATTAATCATGCAAGCAGTTAACCGCACTGAATCATTTTAAAAGCACGTGGGTAAGGAAAGTCAATAGGCTCTCAGCAACATGGCCGAGTACCGCTTGCCAACATGGACAATGGCCACCATGTGCTCGCGACATGGGTGAGCTAGAGTTCACCAAGATGGATGATGACCATGCTCTGCAGGATGTCCACATGCTGACTATTCTCGAAACGTTCACGGGTAAGGACAACATGACACATCATTGGCTGGGTGCTTCATGTTATAGTAGAAAGAAATAGTGTTCCAAGAATAAAAAGAAAAAGGAACTAAAGCCACCGAGTGGTCCATGGTGTTGGAGAAGGAAAGAGTGTTCCAAAAAATAAAACAAAAAATAAAGAAAGAATATTCTAGAAAATAAGTGGGAACGAGAACTAAAACTGGCAAGGAAGGAGGAGGAAGAAGATGAGGCGTTGCTGATGAATGCACCGATGTTGACGTGGTGCTGGTTGGTGCCAACAAAATGGGTTGATGAAAAGGCAAGGAGTAGAAGATATAGGGAAGGATGAGGAAGAGAAGAACGACAATTATCCCTTCTAGCAAATGATATGTAGACTGGAGGTGGATCTTATTGGTAATTAGAACACTTTAGGTTGCCACTCGCCTTGAACGTCTGTGTAGATTTGCAAAGCTGAATGATCCTTTGAGAATGATCTCTATAGTTATTTGTTGTTTTGTGTTAATAGGATGTGTTAGTTTAACCCACTATATTATATTGTAAATATGAAAAAAAAACATTCTTGTTGCAATGCACGGTAAAGGTGAGGTGGGCGACATCTGGTTTTAAAGGAGGTCGCTCCAGTGAGAAATGTCCCGCTACGGCGGAAAACCGAACCGAAGGTGGGGGTCCGATAGAAAAAGGAAAGGATGCATCGTGGGATGGGATTTTCGTATTGGGATTGGTTGTTGGGGATAAAATGACGGATAGCCCATAGCAACGCGCAGGCGTTCTACTAGTAACATCCAATATGTGAGTATATTGGAGGCATTGGTAGACACTAGACACAACTTCGGCCCCAAATCCCCTCTTCCCAAAAAAACCTAGGGTTTGCTGATTAACAAGATTATCGCATTGGAGCTGTCACAGTTATGTAAACTACTTCTCTAGCAAGTAATGAATATGAGGTCAAAGCCAATGAGTACGCCGGATGTTGCATTTTCGCAGTGAGGGAAGGTTCCCACCGGCGCCGACGTCGGTCCACCTCGTCTTCGGTGGCCTTAGGGCCATTTTGGCGTGGTGGATCCCGACCCTTGTCGGCGGGAGGGCTTCATCTTTAAATGTTCCTTTGAGTTTTGTTAGGGTTTGTGTCCTACTCAAGAAGACGAGACGGCGGCGCCTCCCTATAGATGGAATAAGGTTTTTGCCGCCTAGCCCCGTCCTAGTGGTGCGCCTATCATTGTGGTGGTGGATTTGCTCGGATCTGGTCGTAGTTCGTCCACGTTCGTGCGTCTTCAAGTTGGATCCTTCCGACCTACGCTATTCTTCAATCGTGGCGGCTGTTGTTCTGGTGCGCTGTCCTATGGGGCCTTCGCACGACGACTTCCCGACTATCTACTACAATAAGTTTTCCCGATTCCAGCAAGGAAGGGGCGATGACGGCGGCGCGCCTTCAGCTTGCTTCAGTGATTGTAGTCGTTGCTAGGTGGTCTACGGATCTGGATAATTTTTATTATTTCTGGTGTTCGTTGTATTGCCATGATTGAAAATGAAAAGATCAAATTTTTTCTCGCAAAAAATATGAATATATTGAATGTAATAACGTGTTATATTATGTGACGGAGGGAGTATATTGTGAAACAAACACATTGAGCCAAGTATTGTTTTTGAGGTGGAAACATTGATTTGATTTTTGTATCATAACAATAGTGAAAGCAAAGAAGTTCCATGCTCTCATAAGTAATGAAACAACTCTTAAGAGCGTCTCCACCCGCCCCATGATACCTTTTTAGGCTCGGTTTTAGGCTTGAACGATATTTTTTGCTAAAAATGGCCCAGCCACGCCCCCAGCACCCTAGGACGTCAAAATAGCGCCGGCAAACCTAGGCAAAACCCAGCATGTTGGGGGGCTCTTGGGGATGTCGACGGAAGTTTCGGCGAGTCGTGTCTCCCCATTTGTCCTTTTTCTTGGCCCACTTAACCATTTCCTTCACAAGTTTTTGATTGGGGTGGGGTGTGGCTGGAAAGATGCCTTTCCCATGCACTTCTATTTTGCCGGATGAAGCATTGGGGGCTCCAACGGCCGGAGATGCTCTAATGCATGGTCGGTTTTAGTACTTGAGAGGAATCTGAATCTGAGGCGAGCCTGGTCCTTTTATAGAAATGGTAGAATTAGAGGTAGCTCAACTGTTAGGTAGCACACCATAATTTTTCCCTCATCCCATCCTTTGAAGGCATGGGCCAAAGAGCCAATGGAGATATAATATTCTGAGAAAACCCAATTATGGCAACCCAGAGACCACCTTTTAACCCGGCGGGTGCATGCTCTTCCAAAAGTCGAACATGGTGGGCTATAGCAACGATAGGACTAATTGTTAATGCCGGCGGACTGGTGGACATCTCAATCCACACAGGCGTGGCATGTCACGTCTAGCTTTAAAAGAGCAAGTAGGCATGGTAAAGCAGCAGCACACCACTCGCACGCCAGCGATTTGAAGCCACAAACACATCCTCTCCCCAACAGTTGGGTGCATGCATGCGTATGGCTGGAAATCGAATCCTAGTCTTGTTGTGCAACCACGATTGCCCCCCCAATCTTGTATCCTAGTCTTGTTGAGCGGCTAGACGCCTGAGGGAACAACTGGCGACCGACACGTGCACGTACCCAGGGTCATGCCATCAGGACGATTCTGCACGCAGCGCAGCAGAGGATACCCTCGGTCGTCTTGGTGCGACCGTGTTGCGCTCAGCTTTGCATCTCGCATCGTCTCCCCTTGCCCTTTCCGGAGGCAGGGACGAGCGCGGCGGTGTGCTGTCTCGCGGATTCACGGGGTCGACGTGTCGTGCCTCGCGAGCTTGGCTAATGGATACGGCTCGCCGCGCCGGCGCTTCGCGTGGCCGCGGGGGCCATTTCGTCCGTCGTCACGGCGGGAGAGATGCGTGCTGCTGTCCACGTAGGGAAAGCGGCGCCACTCACGATCGGCGGCGTGTCGGACGGCCGGCTCTCCGAGAGCGATGGGAGGGTGCATACGGCAGGGGGGCTGGCGACCTTGGAATCAGGCTGGGCTCGATTCGGTGCCGCTTCGCTGTGTCCCACACTCGAATCTGATTGCCGAATCTGATAGGGGGTTTGCATTGAGCGAAGGCAGCGGGTGTCGTACCCAGGATACACTGCACTGACTGAGGAAAAAGGTGTCAACACTAACAGATTCAGTCGAACGGCTACAATTCCATCCGAGAGGTCACTGTACCTTATCGACCGTTGAACGGCTGCAATCCCATGTAAACCATTATCCTTTGCCTCAGTCTTTCCTGTAAACACTACATAAGCTGGTTATGCCGTGAACAAGAAGTAAGAAATGAGACGCTACAACTAGTTTACTTTAGAGTAGTGCGTCTCCTTTCTTCACTGATCCTGATTCCTCTCTCAGAACGAGCTCACGAAACCTACCCCCCCCCCCCTCCTCCCAAAAAAAAATCCTATCATCGGGCGTTACAAGGATATCAGAGCGCAATCCCTCCTCGACGGTTGTGCGGCAGCGAGACGAATTTAAGAGGCAGATGATGACATAAACCTAGTCTGCCCTGTTTCGGTGCCATGGCAACCGTTTTCGATTTCGTTGCCATGGCAGCCTATTTTCACTGCAACGGCAACTCCTTTTTCTTATAGCACAATAACAGCTGGTTTTCAGCTAAGTAGTTAGTTTGGTTAGTTAATTTTAAGCAGGAGATTTAGTCCGCGCCCGCACATACTGATCGTGGGATGGCACGACTGTCAAGGTTTGCGCGAGTAGTTTTCTCCGGCCGTTGGTAGCTCTTACCACTTTGTAACAGAATAAGAACACAGGAAAGAAAACAGAAAAGCTGCAACGTTTGCACGCAGCGCAAAACCATCTGAGCCTTCGTGTTCATCGTGAGTGTGCACGTGAATTGTGCTGACAAGTGGCATCAGAGCAAGTTTTCTGTCGGACGAACATAGCAGGGAGCAAGGCAGCGTCTGGGAATCGAGGTGGCTCTGACTTAAAGGACACTATTGCCACGACGGATGCGCTCGCTCTCATGCTCACCCACTAGGCAGGAGCGGAGCCGCACCGTCCACGGGCACAAGTTCGCCATGCCAATGGTGCAGAGGCGCGAGGTGCCACTGCCCACCATGTTCCCAATGCTGACACGGGGCAACTATGGCAATGGGTCACTTCTGAGAGAGCCATCCTACAGACGCACGGTCTGTGGGACGCCATGGACACTAGCGTCGCTGGCTACCATGACGATCGAGCGGCACTAGGGGCCGTTCTCCGGGCGGTGCCACCGAAGATGCTCATCGTCCTCTCCACCAAGCAGACTGCTAAGGAGACCTAGGATGCGGTCAAGACGATGCAGATGGGCTCGGCTGTCATGCATGAGGCCAAGACCCAGGGTTTTCGTCGGGGCTTCGTGGGCACCCGCTTCAAACCCGGCGAGAACGTCAACAATTTCGATATGCAACTTAGTGGGCAACAACCTCTTGATACGACCTCAAGATATCTATAATTTACGATTGTTTCATGTTATTATATTATAATTTTTAGATGCTTTATATGCAATTTTATATCATTTTGGGTCGGTGCCTAGTGTCAGTTCTTGTTTTCTGCATTTTTTGGTTTTTCGGGAAATCAATACCAAACGAACTCCAAACGCGATAAAAAAATTACGAAGATTTTTTCTAGACTAGAAGGGGCCCTAGGAGCCTCGGGAGGAGGCCGGTGGAGCTACGGGAGAGCCACAAGCTCACCAGGCGTGCCCCCAGGGGCGCCCTCTACGCTTGTGAGACCCACGGAGCCTCGTTTTACATAATTCCAACTCCATAATTTCTAATAAATTCTGAAACCAATAAAGAGCACCCCGAAACACCTTTTCCGCCGCAGCAAACTTCTGTCCTTCTGCGGTCCAATCTGGAGGCCTTTTCTGGTATTTTTTCAGAGGGGGGGGGGGTCAATCATGGAGGGCTTCTACATCAAGGTTGTTGCCCTTCAATGATGTGTGAGTAGTTTACCACATACCTATGGGTCCATAGCTAGTAGCTAGATGGCTTCTTCTCCCTCTTTGATCTTCAATACAAAGTTCTCCATGATCTCCGTGGAGTTCTATCTGACCTAATCTTCTTTTGTGGTGTGTTTGTTGGTTTCCAATGAATTGTGGGTTTATGATCAGATTATTCACTGAAAGTAATTGAGTCTTTGTTGAACTTTATTATGCATGATTGTTATAGCTTTGTATTTTTCTCCGATCTATTAGTTTGGTTTGGCCAATTGGATTGATTTATCTTCAGTGGGAGAGGTGCTTTGTAATGGACTCAATCTTGCGGTGTCCTCACCTCATGACAGAAGGGTAGCGAGGCACGTATTTGTATTGTTGTCATTAAGGGTAAAACGACAGGGTTTATTCATATTTCTTGAGTTTATTCTGCCTACACTATGTCATCTTGCTTCATGCATTACTCTGTTTGTTATGAACTTAATACCATAGATGCATGCTAGATAGCGATCGATTGGTGGAGGAATAGTGGTAGATGCAGAATAATTTTGGTCTACTTGTCACGAACATAATACCTATATACATGACCATTGCGATGAATAACATCATAGCTATGCGCTTTTCTATCAATTTCCCAACAGTAATTTATTTACCCACCATATGCTATGTTTCAAGAGAGAAGCTGATACGTCTCCGTTGTGTCTACTTTTCCAAACACTTTTGCCCTTGTTTTGGACTCTAACTTGTATGATTTGAATGAAATTAACCTGGACTGACGTTGTTTTCAGCAGAATTACCATGGTGTTATTTATGTGCAGAAACAAAAGTTCTCGGAATGACCTGAAACTTCACGGAACGTCTTTTTGGAAATAATAAAAAATCATTGCAAAAGATGAAGACCAGGGGGGCCACACCCTAGCCACGAGGGTGGGGGCGCGCCTGCCCCCCCCCCCCTAGGGCGCGCCCCCTACCTCGTGGGCCCCCTGGAGCTCCTCTGATCTCAACTCCAACTCTATATATTTGCTTTCGGGGAGAAAAAAATCAAAGAGAAGGATTCATCGCGTTTTACGATACGGAGCCGCCTTCAAGCCCTAAAACGTCTCGGGAGGGCTGATCTGGAGTCCGTTCGGGGCTTCGGAGAGGGGAATCCGTCGCCATCGTCATCATCAACCATCCTCCATCACCAATTTCATGATGATCACTGTCGTGTGTGAGTAATTCCATCGTAGGCTTGCTGGACGGTGATGGGTTGGATGAGATTTATCATATAATTGAGTTAGTTTTGTTAGGGTTTGATCCCTAGTATCTACTATGTTCTGAGATTGATGTTGCTATGACTTTGCTATGCTTAATGCTTGTAACTAGGGCCCGAGTGCCATGATTTCAGATCTGAACCTATTCAATATCTGAGAGTTCTTGATCCTATCTTGCAAGTCTATAGTCACCTACTATGTGTTATGATCCGGTAAACCCGAAGTGACAATAATCGGGACCACTCCCGGTGATGAACGTAGTTTGAGGAGTTCATGTATTCACTATGTGTTAATGCTTTGGTATGGTACTCTATTAAAAGGAGGCCTTAATATCCCTTAGTTTCCATTAGGACCCCGCTGCCACGCGAGGGTAGGACAAAATATGTCATGCAAGTTCTTTTCCATAAGCACGTATGACTATATTCGGAATACATGCCTACATTACATTGATGAATTGGAGCTAGTTCTGTGTCACCCTAGGTTATGACTGTTGCATGATGAACCGTATCTGGCATAATTCTCCACCACCAATCCATTGCCTACGAGCTTTCCATATATTGTTCTCCGCTTATTTACTTTTCCGTTGCTATTGTTATCATCACTACAAAGTACCAAAAAATATTACTTTTGCTATCGTTACCTTTTACCACCGTTACCACTACTATCATATTACTTTGCTACTAAACACTTTGCTGCAGATATGAAGTTTCCAGGTGCGGTTGAATTGACAACTCAGCTGCTAATACTTGAGAATATTCTTTGGCTCCCCTTGTGTCGAATCAATAAATTTGGGTTGAATACTCTACCCTCGAAAACTGTTGTGATCCCCTATACTTGTGGGTTATTAGAAGCCTCTAGTGAAAACTATGGCCTCCGGGTCTACTTTAATCATATTACAAAAACCAAAAATAGCTGCTGCAATTTATTTACTTTTATTCTGTTTTGTAATTTATATATCTAACACTATCAGATTTAATCCTTGCAAGTAACGAATTAAAGGGGATTGACAACCCTCTTGCTCGCGTTGGGTACAAGTATTCGCTCTTGTTTGTGTTGGTGTTGTTCACTAGGCTTGGTGCGATTCTCCTATTGGTTCGATAACCTTGGTTGTCACTGAGGGAAATACTTATCAGCTACTATATTGCTCCACCCTTCTGTCGGTGTACAAAAAGAGGGGTACACTTTTTGTACCTCTATAACTGTGCACGGCCAGTCTGAGCCACGAGCACCACCATACTGAGCAAGGCAAGGGAGGTGAGCCAAGGTAAGGCTGAAGCCCAGGGGAAGCAGAACGATGCCAAGACCAAGACCGCAAAGAGCAAAGGGGACGAAGCGGACCCCCCGTCAAGATCCTTGCCGGGAGGCGGTTTTAGCAAACCCGACAAGACCCTTGCCGTGGCAGCTCGCCCCACACATACGGAGTGAGTCACCCTTGAGTCCAGTGCCCCCATGTGGCAAGGATTCGGGAGACATCCCCGTGGTGGCATGCAGATCTTTGTGAAGACATTCGAGATCAGATACACCCTTTAGAAGATGATGATCCTTGGCGGGATGCCAGCCAAGGAGGACCACAAGGCCCCCGGCAAGAGCCTTGCCGGGGATGACAGCAGGCGCCATGGCAAGACCCTTGCCGGGGCCCCGGCAAGGCCCTTGCCAAGAACACACGTTGGGCCACCATCAGGCCCACGCCAGCCAAACCTCCACCGCCGTTCGCATGCAGCTACTGACCCAACCAGCTGTGCAGGCACCTGCGTGGAGGCATGCAGATCTTCGTGGAGACCCACCACTGCGCCACCTCAGCTGCCTGCCTGCCTACATGACACCGCGGGCGCCGCTGGCCAGGGCGCGTGTCGACGCGAGAGGGAGCGGCGACGGACGAGACAGGGCTCTCCCCTGTCCCCGATAAAGCAAGGACACCTGGGCAAGACGCATTAAATGTGCCTTGTCATGTAATGCGAGGGATAACCACACATCACTGTCCCCTTTCCACCTCCTGGTGCTACTGTGGCACCCCCTTTCCTATAAATGGAGGCCCGAAGCGACCAGGAGGAGGATTTGGCTTTTTGGAGCTCCTCGCGCCCCATAGCTAGCTCAAGAACACTGATATACAATCCACCAAAGCAGGAGTAGGGTTTTACGCATCCCCGCGGCCCGAACCTGGATAAACGAACCGTGTGCTATCTGTTTGATCCGCTCTTCTCACGACCCCGTGCCCCGCAACCGTAGTAGGGATTCTTGTGATCCCATAGGTGTCATTCCCACCGGCATCTTTGGCGCGCCAGGTAGGGGGCGCAATTGTGAGAATTGGCTCTAGCAGTTAGCCCGGCACTCCTTCATCTTCGTGACCCTTGAAGAAGAAAGGAGGCTAGAAGATCGACACTCGAGCGATCGCAAACAGAAGCTAAGTTGCACTGAACCCTTATTTGTGCTACCCTTCTTATTTGAGGTTATTCCCCCCCCCCCGGAGATATTTGCTTTGTATGAGAAACCTGCACGCCAGGGGGCTCTACCACGATCGGCAATGCCCTTGCCCTGTTTCGAGTCCGCTCAATAGCTCAAGCGGCTGCATCGAGAATGGCAGAGTAGCCTTATGCGATCTACAACGCCCCCGATTCTGACTCGAGTCAAGCTCGATAGTTCGAGCGGCTGCTTTTAGAACGGAAAGGTGGATCGTCCGGCAGCACGCGTACCCGGCAGGCCATGGGGATCCGTCCCCAAAACACCGCTGGGGGCTTCCGTGCCGGGAAGCCTTCCCGATCGACGTAGGGCACACACACAAAGAGGAATCGAACGGGGAAATAACATGCATGAAAATTAAGAGTACTTCAAAGTTATATTACATCACATCATAGCTGCGGTTCTAACTAAAGATAAAATTTGTCTTGGTCGGGAACCCGCAGCGGCGAAGAAGAACGGGATGCCTAATCCCGGCGCTGGCCTTCCACCCTCTTGATTTCGTCAATGCAGTCGGTGATGGGCTTGATGCGCTCCTTGAGCACCGTGAGGTCAGCACCATCCGGCAAGCTCTTCATCGCGACCGCGAAGTCAAGATCGGGATTCCAGTACGCCGTCTTGGTGAGGACCTTGGTCACGACCCTCCGGCAGAGTCGCCGGGCCTCCTCGGCCAGCGTGGCCGCCCTGTTGGAGTGAAGATACGCCAAGGCTCCGAGGAAGCCCTTGAAGAACAGGGTCAACTTGGTGTTGACGGTCCCGCTGCGCTCAGGGGCGTACCTCACGTGTGGCATCCCCATGGTGGCCAACTGCGAGGTGACCCTGCCGGCGACCTCCTCCAGGCGGCTGATCCATCTGTTCTCGCCCGCCACATAATCCTGGTGGGAGGCGGCCTCGTTCGCCCGCAGCTGCTTCTCCTCCTCCAGGCTCCTGGTCAAGGTCTCCTCCCGAGCCCTGCTCTCCGACAGCATCTTCTCGAGATCCTCCAGCTTCAGCTTGAGGTCTCTGACGGAGTTTTGCGCTTCGGAGAGCTCCCCAGCCCTGCTGATGACCGCTCCTTGCGCCTCCACCAAGGCGCTGTTGAGCGTGCTCTTCTCGTTGGACAGCTTGAGGGCCTGCTCCTTCAGCTCGTCCTGTGCCACCTCCAACTCCCTTACCTTGCCGGCATGGGCCAGAGCCTGGGCATCGAGTGCCTCCTTGTGCCTCTGCTCTAGATCGCGAGTCCGCCGTGCGACAAGGGCCTCGAGCTCCTCATCCTTGCCACGGAGCGCTGCGGCAAGCTTCGCCTCACGCGCGGTGAGGTCCTCTTCCTGGGAATCCAAGGTGGCTTGCTGCTGGTTTCGGGCGACCTCGGCCGCGGCAGCCAAGTTCGCCGCCTTTTCCTGGGCCTTCTCGATGGCGGCCATCTTCATGGTGAGCTCCACATCGCGCTCAGCCAATTTCTCCTGGAAGGCCCTCTGCTCCTCACGAGCCTGGTGGAACTAGGTCTGCATCTCGGCAACGCGCGCCTTGAAGTCCACCTCCGCGTTGTCCACCGTTGCCATCCTGGACTTGACCTTGTCCAGGCGAGCACGGTAGAGCACTTGGAGCTTCCGGAAATTGGCCCCCATGGCACGGAAAAGCTGCTCTTCTGGGGAACCGTCGCCACCAACCCCCGGCTCATCAACCACCTTGAGCCCGATGGCGGCAAGCACCTCGCCGTCGAAAACTTCCCCTTCGGCGGGCGCCCGGCTTGACGCCCCTGGGAGGTGGATGAAGAGATCGTCGCCCACCTTCAGATACCTGCCAGGGCCCGAGGTTGGGAAGGAGGGAGGCTGGTCACCCACCACCTCTTCCTCGGCGGAGGCCTTGCCGGCCCCACCGGCAGGTCCACCGCTGGTGCCCTCGGCAGAAGCCTCTCCGGTCGCCTTGGCGGCCCCTGCCGCGGTGTCCTCGGCAGCATCCTTGGCGGCCTCCTCAGCAACGTTCCCAGCAACGGTATCCACGCCCTCCATACCTATTGAAGGAGGGCCAGGGCAGCAACAGGAGCAATGAAGGCAAGAGAAGAATAAGGGAAAAACAGAGACGAAGGACAGGCGACTCACCAGTGCCAGGCTGTGAAGCAGAAGTCCCCTCTCCGCCAGCATTTGGCACCGTGGCAGAGCCACCAGCACCCAAGTTCCCCTCTTCGTCCATGAGCGTGGGCTCCGTGCCTGATACCCTTGCCGGGGACGCCCCCCGTGGCGGCGTAGTCGATGGGGGTGGTGTGTTGGGAGTAGCCCTCTGTGGCTCCTCCTGCTGCCGCTCCCCTCCTGCAAACCCGACAAGGTCAGCGTCATGGCATTGAGCACCTACCACATGTCGAGTAAGAAGAGGGTGACGAACTTACGCTGGGGGCTGCACCGGGGGCTGCTGTCCGGGCTGCTCAGCACCACCAGTGGTGTATTTGAAGCCCCAGCCGAGGGCTGACTGCTCACCGAGGTCCTCGCCCTCTTCGCCCTCTGGGCCAACGTCTTTGTATCCCTACGGAAGCAAAAATGGATCAAGACAAGCGACCCAATTCAAGAAAATGGAAATGACAGTAAGGAACAGAGAACTTACTCGTCATCCGTCTCCTCCTCTTCCACCAGTTTCCTTTTCCTCTCCGGGCTAAGAGGCCCGAGATCAAAAGGGAGCTCCGCATCATCATCCGAGTTGACGCCTTCCGGAGGAGGCGAAGGAGGCGGCGGGGTTTGTGCATGCCCGGATGAGGAAGGGGTTGTTGTCTTCTTCTTCTCAGCGGCCTTCATCAGCCTCTTGGCTGCCGTGGCCCTCGTGTGGCGCCCAGACCCCTCCAGGGTCAATTGAGGTCGCGCAGCCCTGCCGGGCCGGGCTGGCTCACCGGAGCCAGCCCGCCGTGGGACTCGCCCTCTTCCCCTGGTTGGCGTCGAGCCCGCCGCCGTGTCCTCCTCCTCCCCCGACGACTCGTCGGCCGCGTCTTCGATGAGCGGAGATCTAGTGTTGGCGCTGCTGACCTCCCCGGAGGCCGCCGCCCACCAGGAGAGCTCCTCTTCCTCCGCCGCTGTTGCAGCCATGTCCTCCACGCCCCCGGCGTTGCCGGCCTCCATGGCAAGCTGTGCCTCCCTCGCCCTAGTGGCGATGTAGTCCAGCTCTGCCTGGGTGGTGTCCATGATAAGCCACCGCTCGGCGTCGGCATTGACGTACACCTCGATCAGGGTGTCGAAGAATTGCTGCACATCCTGGACCTTCGGCTCCTTCCAGCTCGGGACAGGGCCGTGCGCATTACAGTCCAGCATCATGGCGATGATCTCGGACCGACACGAATTGTTGCACAATGGGACCACCCCCGCTGGCAGCTTGAAAAATGGCCCCTTGAGGGTCTTGCCAACCTTTGCGGCAGCCCTCGCGGCCTTGCCGGTCCGCTCGACCTCGCCATCGTGACACACATCAAGCTGGAAAAGCCGCTAGCAGAAGTGGGCATGCGCCAGCACTGTGAAGTTGTGATCGAGACTGGGGCGGAGTCGCATAATGTCAGCCGGGTTCGTGAAGAGCCAAGCTGGCCTCCCCTTGCTGTGCAACGGGGCGATCTGGCGGCGAATGAAGTCCGCCCCGATCATCTCAAGGGTGAGTCCGGCCTGGGTGAGCCGGAGAATCCTGGTGGTGGCGATGGTGAGCCTCCCATCGGCGGCGTCGACATCACTCCAATCGCTGCCGCGGACCGGCGGCACTCGGCGGACCTTGTAGAATTCCGGCGAGTTCTCATCTTCAATCCAGCTCCACCGGCCACACCATTCCTCCCACCTCTCCTTCACGGCACCGTCCGGGTACGCCCCCTTGGATCTTGGGATCCAGGTGGCGCAACCGGAGACGGCTCCTCCCGGCTGGATTCGAGGAAAGAAGTAATGGCGGAAGAGCGCCGTGTTGGGCTGCACCCCGGCAAAGCCTTCGCAAAGATGCGCGAAGAAAGCCATGCACGCCACCGCATTCGGAGTAAAATCCAAGAGGCAAAAGCCGAAGGTGCGCATAACGTCGCAGAAGAAATCGGAGAAAGGAGGGAATAACCCGCAAGAAAAGTAATCAACGAAGAAGGGGTACCGATTTGAGGCAGGATCAACGCAAGCGGCAAGAATGATGCGCGTCGCCAGGTGTCCCGAACCCTCTCCCCCCGTCTTCACTCCCCATAGGGGCTTGAAGGAGGCCCGGAGCTCTTGAACATCAACCGTCGAGGGGAAGAAGAAGGCGGACTTCGTTCGGTCCCCCGACAGCGCGCTCTCCGGCGGCTCCACCGTCCCGGCGCCCTTAGCCACCCCCTTGCCCTTGGCGAATTTGGGAGCCATGGTGACCAAGAAGTTCAGAGGGCTGAGGAAGGGGGATGGCAAAGCAGCGGCGGCAGGCGACAGCAAAAGCTTAGGAAGGAAGGAAGAAAGGGAACGGCGGCTCTGAGATCAGAAAAGGCACAAGGGAAGAGGAGAATGTGAGCAGCGCGCCCACGGTTATTCCTTCTTATGGGGGAAAACGAGGGCCGCCTGCTTTCACATTAACTGTGATGTGACGCATGCCCGCGGGAAGCAACCCCACTCATGTCGCCCACGTCACACATGCCTCCCCACGCCGCGCCACGCGCGAGAAGCATGGGAAGCGCAGCGCGCGAAGAGACTTACCGCGGTAAAAACCGCCCCGCCTGCCCGCGCACCGTTTTTGGGCCTAGCCCAACGACGCGATTGCGCTTACGTGTGGCCCAGGCCCGGGGGCTCCTGTTGGTGTACAAAAAGAGGGGTACACTTTTTGTACCCCTATAACTGTGCATGGGCAGTCTGAGCCACGGGCACCACCACACTGAGCAAGGCAAGGGAGGTGAGCCAAGTTAAGGCCGAAGCCCAGGGGAAGCAGAACAACGCCAAGACCAAGACCACAAAGAGCAAAGGGGACGAAGCGGACCCCCCGGCAAGATCCTTGCCGGGAGGCGGTTTTAGCAAACCCGGCAAGACCCTTGCCATGGCAGCTCGCCCCACACCTACGGAGTGAGTCACCCTTGAGTCCACTGCCCCCATGGGGCAAGGATTCGGGAGACATCCCCGTGGTGGCATGCAGATCTTTGTGAATACATTCGAGATCAGATACACCCTTCAGAAGATGATGATCCTTGGCGGGATCCCAGCCAAAGAGGACCACAAGGCCCCCGGCAAGAGCCTTGCCGGGGATGACAGCAGGCGCCACGGCAAGACCCTTGCCGGGGCCCCGGCAAGGCCCTTGCCAAGAACACCCGTTGGGCCACCATCAGGCCCACGCCAGCCAAACCTCCACCGCCGTTCGATGCAGCTACCGACCCAACCAACTGGGCACGCACCTGCGTGGCGGCATGCAGATCTTCATGGAGACCCACCACTGCGCCACCTCAGCTGCCTGCCTGCCTACATGGCACCGCGGGCGCCGCTGGCCAGGGCACGTGTCGACGCGAGAGGGAGCAGCGACGGATGAGACAGGGCTCTCCCCCGTCCCCGATAAAGCAAGGACACCTGGGCAAGACGCATTAAATGCGCCTTGTCATGTAATGCGAGGGATAACCACACATCACTGTCCCCTTTCCACCTCCTGGTGCTACTGTGGCATCCCCTTTCCTATAAAAGGAGGCCCGAGGCGACCAGGAGGAGGATTCGGCTGTTTGGAGCTCCTCATGCCCCATAGGTAGCTCAAGAACACTGATATACAATCCACCAAAGCAGGAGTAGGGTTTTACGCATCCCCGCGGCCCGAACCTGGATAAACGAACCGTGTGCTATCTGTTTGATCCGCTCTTCTCACGACCCCGCGCCTCGCAACCGTAGTAGGGATTCTTGTGATCCCATAGGTGTCGTTCCCACCGACACCTTCCTCTTTGGGGAAAATCCCAACGTAGCTCACAAGTGGCAAAAGGAATTTTTGGCATCGTTGCCGGGGAGACGCCATCCAAAACCTACAAGTACCTACACTCAAATTATCATTTACTTGCTCTACTTTTTATTTTCTTTTATTAGTCTCGTTACAAAAATATCAAAGACACAAAAATATTTTGTTTTGATTGTTTACTTGCAATAATCATGTCATCACACAAAAACATAAAATAAAGACTTATGGATCCACTTAAATTTTTCTACTTGGATCTTCTTCGATCCATTTGTGCTCGTGCTGAAATCCCAACTAGCTTAGTTGAGGGAAAATCAATAGATGAGCATGCTTATTTTATGCGTCACTATTTGTCTCGAAAAGGAAGACTCTTATGGAATCAAACGAATTATTTGCTATGTTATGTTTGGAATCTAAGCGAAATATATGATTTTACTTGTTGCTCTAGAAAGGACCTTAAAAAACACATTCCCTACCAATGTGAGTTTAATGATAATGAAATCTTATCTTCTTATGCCAAGGGTTCTTATAGTTACTATGATATTGAACAAATTAAAAATTTTGTTGCTTTTAAGGGTGCCTATGAAGTTGCTTATTTGATTGAAAAGTATGATGCTACTCTCTACTAATCTGATTATTTGCCATACTTAAATATTGCTATGAAAACTATGCTCCTAATGCCTATGTTGATGAATTTATTAGGAGAATGTCTGCTGCTTTGGAAGAGAATAATAATATGCAGGAATCTAACATAATTATGATCCCGTTGATTCTCTTGAAATGTCCCTTTTTTGATGAATTTGATGCTTGTTATGCTTATGTCCATGATGCCAATATTAATGATGGTTATGGGGATGAACTTTCTATAGTTCCTTATATTAAGAATGAAACTATTGTTGTTGAACCCACACTTGACTGTCCTATTATCTCTTTGAATTCTCCCAACAACACTATATTGGAGAAGTTTGCACTGATTAGGTATTATATTAATGGATTGTTTTTACCATTATTCATGATGATTTTTTCATGCCTAGTATTTTTTATAATGATCATGATTGGGGTGATTATAATGCTATGAATATTAAAAGTGGGTTTGGAAGAGTGTCGACTTTAGAAAATCCCACTACCTTGGAGAACAATCAAACTCACATTTTTTTATAAAAGTGGGTTCGAAGAGGTCATGACTTTAGTTGATGTTAATCCACTATCTTGGAAGATTATAAAACTTACATGGATGTGGATCATGGAGAGTATATTTTAGATGATCGATATATTGTTAAATTCGATTATGATCCTGCATGTAACTATTATGATAGAAGCAAATATGGTTATAGGAATTCTCATGTTCAATCACCTCTCTTGAAGTTCAAATTGTTAATGTTTTGTTCCTCTTCCTTGCATATGCTAGATGTTGTTTTTCTTGATAATTTTTGTTTTCCTATAACCTATGCATAGGAAGTGGGTTAGAATTAAGTGTGTTTTTTGCATGTTGTATGATGCTCTCTTTGCATTTCAATTCTTATCTTTTATGTGAGCATCGTTTTAAAAACTCAAGTCTATCTTAATGGCCATAAAGAAAGAGCTTGTTGCGAGACAACCCAATTTTTATAATTCACTGGAAGGTGACAAAATTCTGAAATTTTTACACATGATTGATATACAAAATTTCCATGTTTTACTAAGTTTTCAGAGGTTTTGGAGTTATATAAGTATAGTTTTTGTTTAGATCATTGCAGACTATTTTGTTTTAGACAGATTCTATTTTCTATTGCATAGTGCGCTTGTTTTAATGATGCTACGGATTATATCGTGGGGTATAAGTCATGGAGAAGTTAGAATATAGTAGGTATATTCAAGGTTAATTATGAATGAGTTTATAATAGTACCTAAGGTTTTTTATTTGTCTATTATCCTAACGGATCTCACGAGGTTTCTGTTGAGTTTTGTGTGTTGAAGTTTTCAAGTTTTGGGTGAGATCATGGTGGATGAAGGAATAGGGAGTAGCAAAACCCTAAGCTTGGGGTGCCTTGGTAATATTCAAGTAAGACTCAAGTGTCTAAGCTTGGGGATGCCCCGGATGGCATCCCCTCTTTCGTCCATAATTCATCAACATGTTACTTGGAGCTACATTTTTATTCATCACATGATATGATTTTTACTTGGAGCGTCTTGTGCCATAGTTTTCTTTTGCTTGCTTATTAGTTTGACACAAGCATTGTTTGTTGGACACCTTTTGAGAGGGACACACATTCATTGTGATTTGTTAGAATACTCTATGTGCTTCACTTATAACTTTTGAGCTAGGCAGCTGCTCTTGTGCTTCACTTATATTTGTTAGAGCACGGCGGTGGTCATATTTTATAGAAATAATTGCACTTTCATGCTTCACTTAAATCTTTTTGAGAGTCTCAATAGGAAGTGGTAATGAGCATGGGTTATAAGACTAGTCAGGAAAGGATAGGTATTTAAGATTGGTATAATAAAAACTTTCATGAAGATCACTAAATATGAAACGTATGGTTTAATTATGTTAACGTCGTAATATGAAAGCGTATGAGTTCATGATCATTGGTTAGTAAGAATATCGATATTAAAGCTTGTTATTAACTACTCATTTAAGTGTCCATCATGGCATGGTCGGGAGGTTTGAGCATTTTTATCTCTGGAATTAAATCCTTGAGTGCTGTTATAACAGGAGGGTGCGTGACGGTTAACTCCTACCAATCTCCTCCCTAGGGGCATGCAAGTAGTACTTTACTTCAAGGGCTAATAAAATTCCCCAATAAGTATATGAGTTCTTTATGACTAATGTGAGTTCATGGATAATTACGCATTCCTACCTTTCCGCAATTTGCTAGCCTCTTTGGTACCATGCATTGTTGTTTCTCACCTCAAGAGTCGGTGCAAACTTCTCAGGTGCATCCAAACCTCGTGATATGATATGCTCTATGACACATAAGCCTCCTTATGTCTTCCTCAAAACAACCATCATACCTACCTATCATGGAATCTCCATAGCCATTCCGAGATATATTGTCACGCAACTTCCACCGTTCCATCTTATGACATGTGTGTTCATCATCATATTGCTTTGCATGATCATATAGAGCTGACATGATATTTGTGGGAAAGCCACCACTCATCATCATTATGCATGTTATGCTAGATCATTGCACATCCTGGTACACTGTCAGAGGCATTCATATAGAGTTATATTGTTTTAGTTCACCGAGTTGTAAGTAAATAAAAGTGCGGTGATCATCATTATTAGAGCATTGTCCCAGTGAGGAAAGGATGACGGAGACAATTATTCCCCCACAAGTTAGGATGAGACTCAGGACGAAAAAAGAGAGGCCAAAAGAGCCCAACAAAAAATGAATGAAAAAGGGAGAAAAAGGGAGAAGGGGCAATGTTACCAGCCTTTTACTACACTTGTGCTTCAGAGTAGCACCATGTTCTTCATATAGAGAGTCTCTGAGTTATCACTTTCACATACTATTGGGAATTTTTCATTATAGAACTTGGCTTGTATATTCGATGGGCTTCCTCAAATGCATGAGGTCTTCATGAGCAAGCAGGTTGGATGCACACTCACTTAGTTTCCGTTGACCTTTCATACACTTATAGCTCTAGTGCATCCGTTGCATGGCAATCCCTACTCCTCACATCGATATCGATTGATGGGCTTCCCCATTGCCCGTTGATCCGCCTAGTTGATGCAAGACTTTCTTCCTTTTTAACTTCTCCTATATATCTCTACCACCGCATTCTATTCCACCTATAATGATAATTTCCATGTCTCACACTCATGTATTGAGTGGAGTTGAAAATGCTGAAGCACATTAAAAAGTATGATACGATTGCGTGGTGTAACACCCGGGTGCTCATGATTTGTACTTATGCGGTGAAGGCGGAGTCATGCCATGCTTACATAATTCAATTAGTAGGGATAACATTCATTGAGCATTGTATATTTTGAAGTAGTAATGGTTATGTTCTTATATTCATGGATTTTATTATGTTGATATCAATTACTTCATCGTTTCTCAATATTTATGACGTAAAAGAGAATACATGATAAACATGGTAGGTAGCATTCAACATCAATTTTTTTATCATTTACCTACTCGAGGACGAGCAGGAATTAAGCTTGGGGATGCTAATATGTCTCCAACGTATATATAATTATTGATTGTTTCATGCTATTATATTATAAATTTTAGATACTTCATATGCAATTTTATATCATTTTTGGGAACTAACCTATTAATTCAGTGCCAGTTCTGATTTTCTGCATGTTTTTGTTTTTTTAGGAAATCAATACCAAACGAAGCCCAAACACAATAAAACTTTATGATGATTTTTTCTGGACCAGAAGGGACCCTAGGAGCCTTGGGAGGAGACCAGGGGAGCTACAGGAGAGCCACAAGCTCACCAGGCGCGCCCCCTGAGCTTGTGGGACCCACAGAGTTCCGTTTGACCTAATTCCAACTCCATAAATTCTCATAAATCCTGAAACCAACAGAGATCCACCGAAACACTTTTTTCACTACTGCAAACTTCTGTTCTTCCGTGATCCCACCTGGAGGCCTTTTTCGGTACTCGGTCGGAGGGGGAAACGATCACGGAGGGCTTCTACATCAACCTTGCTTCCCTCCAATGATGTGTGAGTAGTTTACCACAGACCTACGGGTCTATAGCTAGTAGCTAGATGGCTTATTCTCTCTCTTTGATATTCAATACAAAGTTCTCCATTATCTCCATGGAGTTCTATCCGATGTAATCTTCTTTTGCGGTGTGTTTGTTGGGATCTGATGAATTGTGGGTTTATGATCAGATTATTCATTGAAAGTAATTGAGTATTTGCTGATCTTTATTATGCATGATTGTTATAGCTTTGTATTTCTCTCTGATTTATTAGTTTAGTTTGGCCAACTAGATTGATTTATCTTCAGTGGGAGAGGTGCTTTGTAATGGGTTCAATCTTCCGTTGTCTCCTCACCTCGTGACAGAAGGGGTAGTGAGGCACGTATTTGTATTATTGTCATTAAGGGTGAAACGACGGGGTTTATTCATATTGCTTGAGTTCATTCTATCTACATTATGTCATCTTGCTTCATGCATTACTCTGTTTGTTATGAACTTAATACCATAGATGCATGCTGGATAGCGGTCGATTGATGGAGGAATAGTAGTAGATGCAGAATCGTTTCGGTCTACTTGTCATGGGCGTAGTGCCTATATACATGATCATTGCCATGACTAGCATCATAACTATGAGCTTTTCTATCAATTGCCCAGCAGTAATTGGTTTACCCACTGTATGCTATGTTTCAAGAGAGAAGCCTCTAGTGAAAACTATGGCCCTTGGGGCTACTTTTATTGTATTACAAAAACCAAAAATACCTTGTTGCAATTAATTTACTTTTATTTTGTTTGCAGTTTATATATCTACTGCTACCAGATTTAATCCTTGCAAGTAACGAGTTACAGGGGATTGACAACCCTCTTGCCCGCGTTGGGTGCAAGTATTTGCTCTTGTGTGTGCAGGTGATGTTCATTGGGCTTGGTGTGATTCTCCTATTGGTTCGATAACCTTGGTTCTCACTGAGGGAAATACTTATCAGCTACTATATTGCTCCACCCTTCCTCTTCGAGAAAAATCCCAACGCAGCTCACAAGTAGCACCTCTCCATCCATGGCGATCCGGTCTCTGACGACCGTGTGGTGTGCAAGTTTTTGCGGGTTGTGCCCTGGAGGTACGCCCAGGTGGTGCGCTCGATCGAGGTGGCAGAACAACCAGCTCAAGGTGGCAGAGGAGTGTTTCGACAAGGACGACGAGGGTCATGCCAATGCGCGACTTGTGCTCGCCAAGGAAGAATGGCGCACACATTTGAAGCACAATGCCAACCACGACGTAGGCGGAAGCAATGATATGTCCATTTTGCATCATGCTTTTATATCGATATTTATTGCATTATGGGCTGTTATTACACATTATGTCACAATACTTATGCCTATTCTCTCTTATTTTACAAGGTTTACATAAAGAGGGAGAATGCCGGCAGCTGGGATTCTAGGCTGGAAAAGGAGCAAATATTAGAGACCTATTCTGCACAGCTCCAAAAGTCCTGAAACTTCACGGAAGATGTTTTCAGAATATATAAAAAATACTCAGCGGAAGAAGTTCACCTGGGGGGGCCACACCCTGCCCACGAGGGTGGGGGCGCGCCCTACCCCCCTGGGTGTGCCCCCGTACCTCATGGGCCCCTTGGTGGCCCTCCGACGGCCATCTTCTGCTATATGAAGTCTTTCGATGGAAAAAAATAACGAGCCATATTCTCGGACGAAACTCCGCCGCCACGAGGCGGAACCTCGGCGGAACCAATCTAGGGCTCTGGCGGAGCTGTTCTGCCGGGGAAACTTCCCTCCCGGAGGGGGAAATCATCGCCATCGTCATCACCAACGCTCCTATCATCGGGAGAGGGCAATCTCCATCAACATCTTCATCAGCACCATCTCCTCTCAAACCCTAGTTCATCTGTTGTATCCAATTCTTGTCTCCAAGTCCGGGATTGGTGCTAGTAGGTTGCTAGTAGTGTTAATTACTCCTTGTAGTTTATGCTAGTTGGTTTATTTGGTGGAAGATCATATGTTCAGATCCTATATGCATATTAATACCCCTCTGATTATGAACATATTTATGCTTTGTGACTAGTTATCTTTGTTCCTGAGGACATGGGAGAAGTCTTGCTATTAGTAGTCATGTGAATTTGGTATTCGTTCGATATTTTGATGAGATGTATGTTGTCTCTCCTCTAGTGGTGTTATGTGAACATCGACTACATGACACTTCACCATTATTTGGGCCTAGAGGAAGGCATTGGGAAGTAATAAGTAGATGATGGGTTGCTAGAGTGACAGAAGCTTAAACCCTAGTTTATGCGTTGCTTCGTAAGGGGCTGATTTGGATCCATATGTTTCATGCTATGGTTAGGTTTACCTTAATACTTTTGTTGTAGTTGCGGATGCTTGCAATAGAGGTTAATCATAAGTGGGATGCTTGTCCAAGTAAGGACAGTACCCAAGCACCGTTTCACCCACATACCAAATTATCAAAGTACCGAACGTGAATCATATGAGCGTGATGAAAACTAGCTTGATGATATTCCCATGTGTCCTCGGAAGCGCTTTTCTCTATATAAGAGTTTGTCCAGGCTTGTCCTTTGCTACAAAAAGGATTGGGCCACCTTGCTGCACTTTATTTACTTTTGTTACTTGTTGCTTATTACAAATTATCCTATCACAAAACTATCTGTTACCACTTGTTTCAGTACTTGCAGAGAATACCTTGCTGGAAACCGCTTATCATTTCCTTCTGCTCCTCGTTGGGTTCAACACTCTTACTTATCGAAATGACTACGTTAGATACCCTATACTTGTGGGTCATCAAGACTCTTTTCTAGCGCCGTTGCCGGGGAGTGAAGCGCCTTTGGTAGGTGGAATTTGGTAAGGAAAAATTTATATAATGTGCTGAAATTTACTGTCACTTGTTACTATGGAAAGTAATCCTCTGAGGGGCTTGTTCGGGGTATCTTCACCCCGACCAGTGGAGCAAAGAGTTGCTCCTCAACCTACTGAACCTACTGAAAATGAAAATGTCTGCTTTGAAATTGCTTCGGGTATGATAGAAAAACTACTAGCTAATCCCTTTTTAGGAGATGGAACAAAACATCCTGATGAGCATCTAATATATGTGGATGAAGTTTGTGGATTATTTAAGCTTGCAGGTGTACCCGAAGATGTTGTTAAGAAGAAGGTCTTCCCTTTATCTTTGAAGGGAGATGCATCGACATGGTATAGGCTATGTGATGATATGGGGTCTTGGAATTACAAACGATTGAAATTGGAATTTCATCAGAAGTTTTATCCTATGCATCTTGTTCATCATGATCGCAATTATATATATAATTTTTGGCCTCGCGAAGGAGAAAGCATCGCTCAAGCTTGGGGGAGGCTTAAATCAATGTTATATTCATGCCCCAATCATGAGCTCTCAAGAGAAATGATTATTCAAAAAATTTATGCTCGGCTTTCTGATAGCAATCGCACCATGCTTGATACTTCTTGTGCTGGCTCTTTTATGATGAAGACTATTGAATTCAAATGGGATTTATTGGAAAGAATTTAACGCAACTCTGAAGATTGGGACCTCGACAAAGGTAAGGAGTCAGGTATGACACCTAGGTTTGATTGTGTTAAATCTTTTATGGATACCGATGTTTTCCGTAAATTTAGCACTAAATATGGACTTGACTCTGAGATAGTAGCTTCTTTCTGTGAATCTTTTGCTACTTATGTTGATCTCCCCAAGGAGAAGTGGTTTAAATATCATCCTCCCATAGAAGTAAAAGTAGCTGCACCTATTAAAGTTGAAGAAAAGATTGTCACTTATAACGATCCTATTGTTCCTACTGCTTATGTTGAGAAACCACCTTTCCCTGTTAGGATAAAGGATCATGCTAAAGCTTCAACTATGGTTCATAAAAGCAATATTAAAACTTATACACCTCCTGAGCAAGTTAAAGTTGAACCTAATATTGCTATTGTTAAAGATCTCTTGTCTGATAATATTGATGGGCATGTTATTTATTTCTGTGATGAAACTGCTAGAATTGCTAAACCGTGTGCTAAAGATAAACCTAGACCTATGGTAGGCATGCCTGATATTTCTGTTAAAATAGGATATCATTGTTACCATGGCTTATGTGATATGGGTGCCAGTGCTAGTGCAATACCTATTAGCCTATATATAGAAATTATGCATGATATTGCACCTGTTGATTTAGAAGATATTGATGTCACAATTAAACTTGCCAATAGAGATACTATTTCACCAATGGGAATTGTTAGAGATGTTGAAGTCTTGTGTGGGAAAACTAAATATCCTGCTGATTTTCTTGTTCTTGGTTCCCCACAAGATAGCTTTTGTCCCATTATATTTGGTAGAACCTTCCTAAACACTGTTAATGCTACCATAGATTGCAAAATGGATGTTGTTACTATCGGTTTAGATGATATGACTCATGAATTTAATTTCTCTAAATTTAGTAGACAACACCATGAAGAAGAATTACCTAGTAAGGATGAAATTATTGGTCTTGCTTCTATCGCCGTACCTCCTAGTGATCCTTTAGAACAATATTTGCTAGACCATGAAAATGACATGTTTATGAATGAAAGAAGGGAAATAGATGAAGTATTCTTTAAACATGAACCTATTCTGAAACACAATTTGCCTGTTAAATCCTAGGGGATCCTCCACCACCCAAGGGTGATCCCGTGTTTGAGCTTAAACTGTTACCTGATACTCTTAAATATGCTTATCTTGATGAGAAAAAGATATATCCTGTTATTATTAGTGCTAACCTTTCAGAGCATGAGGAAGAGAGATTACTGAAAACTCTGAAGAAGCACCGTGCTGCTATTGGGTATACTCTTGATGATCTTAAGGGCATTAGTCCCACTCTGTGTCAACATAAAATTAATTTGGAAGAAGATGCTAAACCAGTTCGTGATCATCAACGTCGGCTGAATCCTAAAATGGAAGAAGTGGTAAGAAAAGAAATACTAAAGCTCCCTGAGGCAGGTATAATCTATCCCGTTGCTGATAGTCAGTGGGTAAGTCCTGTCCATTGTGTCCCTAAGAAGGGAGGTATTACTGTTGTTCCTAATGATAAAGATGAATTGATTCCTCAAAGAATTATTACAGGTTATAGGATGGTAATTGATTTCCGCAAATTAAATAAGGCCACTAAAAAGGATCATTACCCCTTACCTTTTATCGATCAAATGCTAGAAAGATTATCCAAACATACACATTTTTGCTTTCTAGATGGTTATTCTGGTTTCTCTCAAATACCTGTGTCAGCCAAGGATCAATCAAAGACTACTTTTACTTGCCCTTTTGGTACTTTTGCTTATAGACGTATGCCTTTTGGTTTATGTAATGCACCTGCTACCTTTCAAAGATGCATGATGGCTATATTCTCTGACTTTTGTGAAAAGATTTGTGAGGTTTTCATGGACGATTTCTCCGTCTATGGATCTTCTTTTGATGATTGCTTGAGCAACCTTGATCGAGTTTTGCAGAGATGTGAAGAAACTAATCTTGTCTTGAATTGGGAAAAGTGCCACTTTATGGTTAATGAAGGTATTGTCTTGGGGCATAAAGTTTCTGAAAGAGGTATTGAAGTTGATAAAGCCAAGGTTGATGCTATTGAAAAGATGCCATGCCCCAAGGACATCAAAGGTATAAGAAGTTTCCTTGGTCACGCCGGATTTTATAGGAGGTTCATTAAGGACTTCTCAAAAATTTCTCGGCCTCTGACTAATTTATTACAAAAAGATATACTATTTGTTTTGATGATGATTGTGTAGAAGCATTTGAAATACTTAAGAAAGCATTGATCTCTGCACCTATTGTTCAGCCACCTGATTGGAATTTACCCTTTGAAATTATGTGTGATGCTAGTGATTATGCTGTAGGTGCTGTTCTAGGGCAAAGAGTTGATAAGAAATTAAATGTTATTCAATATGCTAGTAAAACCCTAGACAATGCTCAAAGAAATTATGCTACCACTGAAAAAGAATTCTTAGCAGTTGTATTTGCTTGTGATAAGTTCAGACCTTATATTGTTGATTCTAAAGTAACTATTCACACTGATCATGCTGCTATTAAATATCTCATGGAAAAGAAAGATGCTAAACCTAGACTTATTAGATGGGTTCTCTTGCTACAAGAATTTGACTTACATATTGTTGATAGAAAGGGAGCTGAGAACCCCGTTGCAGACAACTTGTCTAGGTTAGAAAATGTGCTTGATGACCCACTTCCTATTGATGATAGCTTTCCTGATGAGCAATTAAATGTCATAAATGCTTCTCATACTGCTCCATGGTATGCTGATTATGCTAATTACATTGTTGCTAAGTTTATACCACCTAGTTTCACATACCAGCAAAAGAAAAAGTTCTTCTATGATTTGAGGCATTACTTTTGGGATGACCCACATCTTTATAAAGAAGGAGTAGATGGTGTTATTAGACGTTGTGTACCTGAGCATGAACAGGAACAGATCCTACGCAAGTGTCACTCCGAAGCTTATGGAGGACACCATGCTGGAGATAGAACTGCACATAAGGTATTGCAATCTGGTTTTTATTGGCCTACTCTCTTCAAGGATGCCGTAAGTTGTCTTATCTTGTGATGAATGTCAAAGAATTGGTAATATTAGTAGACGTCAAGAAATGCCTATGAACTATTCACTCGTTATTGAACCATTTGATGTTTGGGGCTTTGACTATATGGGACCTTTCCTTCCTCTAATGGATATACACATATTTTAGTTGCTGTTGATTACGTTACTAAGTGGGTAGAAGCTATTCCAACTAGTAGTGCTGATCATAACACTTCTATTAAAATGCTTAAAGAAGTTATTTTTCCAAGATTTGGAGTCCCTAGATATTTAATGACTGATGGTGGTTCACATTTTATTCATGGTGCTTTCCGTAAAATGCTTGCTAAGTATGATGTTAATCATAGAATTGCATCTCCTTATCACCCACACTCTAGTGGTCAAGTAGAATTGAGTAATAGAGAACTCAAGTTAATTTTGCAAAAGACTGTTAATAGATCTAGAAAGAATTGGTCCAAGAAACTTGATGATGCATTATGGGCCTATAGAACTGCATATAAAAATCCTATGGGTATGTCTCTGTATAAAATGGTTTATGGAAAAGCATGTCACTTACCTCTCGAACTAGAACACAAGGCATATTGGGCTATTAAAGAACTCAATTATGATTTCAAACTTGCCGGTGAGAAGAGGTTATTTGATATTAGCTCACTTGATGAATGGAGAACCCAAGCCTATGAAAATGCCAAGTTATTTAAAGAAAAATTTAAAATATGGCATGACAAAAGAATACAAAAGCGTGAGTTTAATGTAGGTGATTGTGTATTGCTATACAACTCTCGTTTAAGATTTTTTGCAGGAAAACTTCTCTCTAAATGGGAAGGTCCTTACGTTATCGAGGAGGTCTATCGTTCCAGTGCCATAAAAATAAACAACTTCGAAGGCACAAATCCTAAGGTGGTGAACGGTCAAAGAATCAAACATTATATCTTAGGTAATCCCATAAATGTTGGAACCAATGTTATTGAAACCGTAACCCCGGAGGAATACATAACGGACACTTTCCGGAACGTTTCAGACTCTGAAAAGGAATAGGTATGTGGTACGGTAAGTAAACCGACTCCAAAATAGTTTTTAAGGCAATATTTCTCCATTTTGGAATATTTAGAAAAATAGAAAAATAAGAAGCAGCCCGGGAAGGACACGAGGGTGGAGGGCGCGCCCTGCCCCCTGGGCGCGCCCCCTACCTCGTGGGCACGTCGTGCGCTTTCCGGACTCCGTTTTCTTACACGACACCTATTTTGGTCGGTAAAAAATCATTATATAATCTCCCGGAGGTTTTGACTCCCGTATCATGCAAAAATCTCATGTCTTTGTTTCGAGCTGTTTTCTGTCAGGGTTGTCAAGGCCAGGCATTATGTAGTCTCCCTCCTCTTCCAACCATGAGGGCAATGATGCTTGGCTAATGAAGATAGAGCTGAAGAGAGAAGAACCCATGGAGATCAACAAGGATAAAGGGATCAAGAAGGCCATGGAGGACCAAGTTCCGGCAACAGAAGACACCCTTCAACTTGATCATAATCTTCTTACCCCAACAGAGATCAAAGCTTTCAAGATGATTGAGTTAGCTCGTATACAAAATAAGTATCTCACACGTGAAAATATTTTGTTGAAGGAGCATATCATCGCACTCAAGGGCATTATCCGCAAGTTAGAAGACCTCCTACGCTCGATGTGCGACTATCCATCATCAACAACTCCACCTTCTTCACCAACAAAGAGACATAATACATGGGTATGGGCACTCCCTTGGCAACTGCCAAGCTTGGGGGAGTGCCCCAGTATCGTATCACCATCACTTTTATCTTTACCATTTTTCTTAGTTCGATCCTTTTGGTAATATCTTGATCTAGTAGAATAAAAGTTCTTAGTATGATCTAGTCGTGAGTTTTGCTTTATAATTCCTCTATGTAATCGAGTCCATGCGCTATATAATAAAGATTAGTGTTGAGTCAAGGGCTTGATTATTTTTCCATGATCCTAAGGGAATAAAAGAAAAGAGAAAGAAATAAAAAGAAACAAAGAGACCATGTGAGTCTTATGGAGAGTAATGAGCTCACATAGAAAAAGTATGATGAATAAAAGTTGTTGAGAGTTGACAAGCATAGTTTTGGTCATCGTTGCAATTAATAGGAAGTAATAAAGAAAGAGAGCTCTTCACATATAAATATACTGTCTTGGACATCTTTTATGATTGTGAGCACTCATTAAAATATGACATGCTAAAGAGTTGACGTTGGACAAGGAAGACAACATAATGGGTTATGTTTTCTTACATCTGAGATAAATTATATTGTCATGGATCATCCAACATGGTTGAGCTTGCCTTTCCCTCTCATGCTAGCCAAATTCATCGCACCAAGTAGAGATACTACTTGTGCTTCCAAATACCCTTAAACCAGTTTTATCATGAGAGTCCACTATACCTACCTATGGATTGAGTAAGATCCTCTAAGTAAGTTGTCATCGGTGCAAGCAATAAAAATTGCTCTCTAAATATGTATGACTTATTAGCGTGGGAGAAAATAAGCTTTATACGATCGTGTGATATGGAAGAAATAAAAGCGACAGACTGCATAATAAAGGTCCATATCACAGGTGGCAATATAAAGTGACGTTCTTTCGCATTAAGATTTTGTGCATCCAACCATTAAAGCGCATGACAACCTCTGCTTCCCTCTGCGAAGGGCCTATCTTCTACTTTTATCTCCTACCTTGCATAAGAGTCATGGTGATCTTCACCCTTCCTTTTTACATTTTATCCTTTGGCAAGCACAGTATGTTGCAAAGATCCTGGTATATATGGCTAATTGGATGTGAGTTTTCACGAACTATTATTGTTGACATTACCCTTGAGGTAAAACGTTGGGAGGCAAAACTATAAGCCCCTATCTTTCTCTGTGTCCGATTAAAACTCCATACCCATAAGTATTGCGTGAGTGTCAGCAATTGTGAAAGACTATATGATAGTTGAGTATGTGGACTTGCTGAAAAGCTCTTATATATTGACTCTTTCCTATGTTATGATAAATTGCAATTGCTTCAGTGACTAAGATTATAGTTTGTTGGTTTTCAATGAAGTTATGATTCATACTTGAAATTGTGATTGAATTATTACTATAGCATAAGAAATTATATGACAAGAATTATATAAGTTGATGTTCTAAGAATGATCATGATGCCCTCATGTCTGAATTTTTTTATCGACACCTCTATCTCTAAACACGTGGACATATTTTTTGATTTCGGCTTTCGCTTGAGGACAAGCGAGGTCTAAGCTTGGGGGAGTTGATACGTCCATTTTCATGCTTTTATATCGATATTTATTGCATTATGGGCTGTATTACACATTATGTCACAATACTTATGCCTATTCTCTCTTATTTTACAAGGTTTACATAAAGAGGGAGAATGCCGGCAGCTGGGATTCTGGGCTGGAAAAGGAGCAAATATTAGAGACCTATTCTGCACAGCTCCAAAAGTCCTGAAACTTCAGGGAAGACGTTTTTAGAATATATAAAAAATACTCAGCGGAAGAAGTTCACCGGGGGGCCACACCCTGCCCACGAGGGTGGGGGGCGCGCCCTACCCCCCTGGGCATGCCCCCCTACCTCATGGCCCCCCTGGTGGCCCTCCGACGGCCATCTTCTGCTATATGAAGTCTTTCGATGGGAAAAAATAACAAGCCATCTTCTCGGACGAAACTCCCCCGCCACGAGGCGGAACCTTGGCGGAACCAATCTAGGGCTCTGGTGGAGCTGTTCTGTCGGGGAAACTTCCCTCCCGGAGGGGGAAATCATCGCCATCGTCATCACCAACGCTCCTCTCATTGGGAGAGGGCAATCTCCATCAACATCTTCATCAGCACCATCTCCTCTCAAAACCCTAGTTCATCTGTTGTATCCAATTCTTGTCTCTAAGTCCGGGATTGGTGCTAGTAGGTTGCTAGTAGTGTTAATTACTCCTTGTAGTTGATGCTAGTTGGTTTATTTGGTGGAAGATCATATGTTCAGATCCTATATGCATATTAATACCCCTCTGATTATGAACATGTTTATGCTTTGTGAGTAGTTACGTTTGTTCCTGAGGACATGGGAGAAGTCTTGCTATTAGTAGTCATGTAAATTTGATATTCGTTCGATATTTTGATGAGATGTATGTTGTCTCTCCTCTAGTGGTGTTATGTGAACGTCGACTACATGACACTTCACCATTATTTGGGCCTAGAGGAAGGCATTGGGAGGTAATAAGTAGATGATGGGTTGCTAGAGTGACAGAAGCTTAAACCCTAGTTTATGCGTTGCTTCGTAAGGGGCTGATTTGGATCCATATGTTTCATGCTATGGTTAGGTTTACCTTAATACTTTTATTGTAGTTGTGGATGCTTGCAATAGAGGTTAATCATAAGTGGGATGCTTGTCCAAGTAAGGACAATATCCAAGCACCGGTCCACCCACATACTAAATTATCAAAGTACCGAACGCGAATCATATGAGCGTGATGAAAACTAGCTTGATGATATTCCCATGTGTCCTCGGGAGCGCTTTTCTCTATATAAGAGTTTGTCCAGGCTTGTCCTTTTCTACAAAAAGGATTGGGCCACCTTGCTGCACTTTATTTACTTTTGTTAGTTGTTGCGCGTTACAAATTATCCTATCACAAAACTATCTGTTACCACTTGTTTTAGTACTTGCAGAGAATACCTTGCTGGAAACCGCTTATCATTTCCTTCTGCTCCTCGTTGGGTTCGACATTCTTACTTATCGAAAGGACTACGATAGATCCCCTATACTTGTGGGTCATCAAGCAACTCATTGAATGTGCAGTGGCGCTGTAGAAGCTGTGGTTGTGGCCGCCGTGGTGGCCATGGCGAAAAGCGCAAATGCCCTCTCGATACTAACGCCCGTGGGGGAAGAGGCAATCACAATGGCGATGCAAACTGTTACAAGTGTCAATACAATGGCATTGCCAGCCACTAGGCTCAGGACTTCCCGTAAGAGGAAGCGCGAGCAAACCCAAGCCCTCCATGCTCAAGGCCGAGTCAATGTAGACGAAGACTCGGGCCTCCTGATGATCAAGGAGGTGTTATTGACAGTCACAACCGATGCTGGCGAGAACGCTGCCATGACAACAAAAATCGCTTCCATGGAAGCCATTCCAGTAGCGCCCAAAAACGCTGCCATGGCAGCAAAAAACACTTCCATGGCAACAAAACTGATGGTCGCCAACACCACTAAAGAGTGTGTCTTCCTCAATGATGAGTGTGTTGTGTCATTCTCCGGTGCTCCCTGGAGAATGTGCATGTTTCTTGGTACCTCGACACCGGTGCACCCAACCATATGACCGACGATGAGGCGATGTTCGTCGAAGTAGACAAGGGCTCCTCCGGTACTGTAAAGTTCCAGGATGGCTCCCTCATGGCGATTCGAGGGTGCAACACCGTCCAATTCACCACAGCTGGCGAGGAACACCGTGAACTGACCAGTGTGTACTGGATTCCCCGGCTGAAGAGCAACATCGTCTCCATCGGGCAGTTAGACAAGAATGCCTGCCCGACGCTCGTGGAAGGTGGGTACATGATGGCGCTCGGTTGCTAGCTCCATGTCTTAGCCAGGGTGCCACGCTCGTGCAACCACCTCTACATCATTCGCCTACAACTCACCAGGTCGGTCTGCCTAGCGGCGCACGCCGTCGAGGCGGCATGGCGCTGGCATGCTCACTCCGAGCACAAGCACTTTGATGGTCTCAAGAGGCTGGCATAGCAGGGCAGGTCCATGGGTTGCCGATGATCCAACATACAAAGCGGGTTTGTGACGCCTGCCTGGTCGGGAAGCAGCGGTGGATGACGTTCCCATAACAAGCAAAGTACATCACCAGAACGGAGCTGCTAGAGCTCCTCCATGGTGATCTGTGTGGCCCCATCTCGCCGCCAACTCTCGGCAGCAAGAAATACTTCTTCCTCCTTGTTGATGAAAACAACATGTACATGTGGCTCTATTTGCTACGCAACAAGGACAAGGCGGCCTAGACGATCCAACATTTCCAAGCACTCGCAGAGCACGAGACCAGGCGGAAGTTGCATACTTTCTCTGTCCCTGAGAAATGGGAAGGGAAAGGCCATCAGAACCAGATGGAAAATATTCAGTGGACAAATGGAAATTTTTGGGAACATCATTCAAAGACCATCCAACGCCATCCCTGTTTTTTTCATTTGCCCATTTCCTGGGTAAAACCTCGTGTCTCTGTTACCATCGTGCTTAGGCCCTTTTCTTGGGATCCCTACCTCAAGATATGTCGGATTTACCTCTGTCACTAGTTCAGCACAACCATACAACAATAGTCTTTCAACATCTAGTGCTACAACACCTTACATACTTAACAATAGAACGACAAACAATTACTCAAATTCAGCACATATCTCCTTCAGCTTCTTGATCTTCTCCTTGGTGGCCTCCCTCTCTCTTAGCAGGTTAACAATCATGAACTCTAGCTTCTTCTCTTCCTTCAACTTGCCTCTCTTTCTATGCCTTGGCCCTGAGCACTTGGTGTATGCTTGTGGTTGAGCTATCAACCAGGTTCTTCTTCTCCAGCTCTGCCTTCAGATCACTCACAACCACCTGTTCATTGCTGAACTGCTCAGCCACCATTTTTGCAAAATCAACTTTGAGAATTTTGTGGTCATTCTCCACCTTTTTCTTGTCTCCTAGTATCTTGGAGTTCTCTTCTGCATTAACCACATTTGCTCTGAGCCACTCTCTGTTCTCATCATCATACATGGTCTATAACTTAGCTAGGCTCGTCTTAAGAGTTTCAGGCCACTCGGGATCAACCCGCTCCAGATAGGTGCACTTCAGTCCTTCCTATTATATCTAAAAAAAATAAGCAAATTGCACTTCATCATGCCAAAAAGGTACACTATAGGATCTCACAAGTAATTTCATTGCTAAATCTACCAAATTGATACCACCAACCTTCTTCGCGCAAGCCAAAAACCTCGTGCCACTATCCACTGACTCAAATGCCATAAACTTCTCACAGGAGGATTTGTGCTGGCACACAGAACGCAGATCTGAAGCCACTCCGCTCCATTCCTTGCAGTACACCGTCCTAGGAAGCTGAAAGGAGACCAAATTGGCTTCAATTAACGTGTGTAAACAAAATCATATTTCCCCCAAATCCATAACCCTAGCCGCGTGAGAGGGAGAGGCCAGGACGAACTTGGCTGCTTATGGAGTCGTCGTTGGACGACGAGCCACTCGAAAGATCATCCTAGAAGACCATGGTTACCGCGGAGGCGCTTACCCGGCGACTAGGCAGTGGCAGCAGCAGCAACAGCAACAAAGTGGGGCAGAAGAGTCTTGGTGATGGGTGGGATTGAAACGGACGGCGCACGCCCTTAATACCGTAGGGTACCTGACGCCCGCCTAACGGACGGAGCCTTCTGACGGCGTCTGTCCGCGGACGCCTCATCAGGCTGACAGGCGGGGCCAGCCTGTCAGAAACGTTGTCTTTGCGAGCTCAATTCGTCATAAGTGCACTTTGTTACTCATTAGGCGCAAAGGTGGTAGTTCGGTGTGAGTTGTCTGAAATGTGGTGGCAATCCGTTATCATAGCCTCATATGTGGTGGTCTTATACAATGTATGGTTTTTTGGCGATCAACAGGAAACTTTGAGATCTATTTCGAAGAATTTCCAACTCCTAGTTAGTGCTAACAAAATCTGCATCCTGAGTTGTTTCTGAGCAGAAAGTGCAGGCTGCGAAGCCACAGTCAAGTTATGATGCACAAACACAAACATTTTGTCTAACTTCAGAACCATAGGACACGGTTAAGTTGAAGAATGCGACGAAGCCTCAGCGTCGCCTGGAAAATGAAATTTGACCTGAAGCTCTGGATATAAACTGACCTAAGAATACATTGTTTCTCATGGGTCCTTACCCTATTGAAGTTGCTCTTACACAAACCAAATTATTCATCAACATGATATACATTGCCCGATTCTCAAACCATCCTTTTCCAATTTCATCCCAATTTGGACACCAGCAGGCAAGAGATACTACCCAATTACAAGCCGCACATTGTGAAGGGGAAAACTTGTGATTCAATTCAAATGGGAGACAGTAAAGGTACAAGGAATTGTACAAACAAGGAGTGAGATGTGAGGATAGGAGGCACAACCATATCGCAACTGCCACTAGGCGGTGCCGTCGCCGGCGCCGGATTCCTCCTCGAGCTTGCGCACGTAGGCCGAGAGCACGGCGACGACGTCCCTGGCGGGCGCCTGCAGCGTGGTGACGAGGGAGGTGGCCGGCCCATTGAGGGCGCCGAGCAGCTTGGAGTAGACCTCGGCGCGGCTGGGCATGGTCTCGAGCGACTTGAACTCGGCGGGCGCGTAGTACTTGCCCTCGAACACCGCCCCGATGAAGTCGTTGGTCTCCTCGACGCGCTCCTCCTTCTGGAAGGCGCGGTAGGGCTTGAGCGCGACGGGGACCTCCTCCGTGTGGACGAAGAGCCAGGCGTTCATGCCCTTCATGCACGGCTTGAGCGCCTCCCAGGGGGTGCCCTCGATGGCCTTCCCCACCAGCGTGTTCTTCGCCACCAGGAGGTGGCACGACTCCGGCAGCGCGTCGCGGATGCCCTGGAACTGCTTCACCGTCAGGCCCTCGTAGCGGATGCCGGCCAGGAGGTAGCACCCCTCCAGCTGCTCGCGGACCACGGCGACCGTGTCCTCCTTGCGCCCGCGGGAGATGGCGGCGCGGATGGTGGAGCGGCGCAGAGGGCGGGGGCACCGCGGGGCCGCGGCTAGGGTTTGGAACGCCGGGAGGGGCCGCGCGGTCGGGAGGAAGGAGGTCTCCATTTTTCTGGGGCGGGCGGGCGGGCGCGCCGGGCGGGGGTTGGGTTGGGGAGAAACGGCGAGGAAGATAGAGTGGAGTGGAAGAAGCTTATCTATGGAGAAGACGATGGGTGGTTTCTTCCGTGGACACGGTGCACGTGGACCTTTGGATTATGTTTTCATTTCCTTTGAGGGGTTCCTTTGGATTATGTGTGACCGTATATTCAGCGAGGAAGATACACCGTTGTGTTCTTCGTATTCTTACTTTTTTTATTAAGATTATTACTCCTTCCTATTGAAAATGTGGTCCGATACAGTTCTCTTTTTATTATTTTCTGTTGTTTGTTGTACTGTCATGATTGAAAATTAATAGATTGAAAGTTTTTTTTAAAAAATATATTAATTTTGAATAAGTTTATAAAAAATTATTGATTTTTACAATACCAAATACATACATTAGGGCATCTCCAACGCTGACCCAAAAAATGGACACCGCATCCATCCGCGGAGCCGGCCATCCAATGTTAACCGCATACATTTCAAATTAGATTTAAAATAACCGGGGGAAATTCACGCAAACCGGATGATATTCATACAAATCGGAATACATTCAGTACATTTTAAACATTTTTCAATAAGAAAGGGGGAGGGGCGGACCTAAACCTAGACTACGGCGGCGTCCGGCGTCCAAATCCTTGTTGTTCCCTTCATCTGCCGTCTCCATGAGCAGCAACGACGACAAAACCCGTGAAGTGAAGGTGCGATTGCCGGCAAGGAAGAGTAGAACATGGTAAACGGACCGGCCCACATAAGACAAAAGGCCTTGTTGCCTCCCATGCCCTACTCATCCTCGCGTGCGAGTCCGCGACCTGTCCGTCGGCGGTGGGCATGAGGCCCACAATGAAAATGGAGGGGATGACCATGTCATCGTCCCACCGGTGTGGCCAAACAGTGTTTGGCGGGGCATAGGACGCGCAGTTGGCGGCGTTCTTGTCCACAATTGCCTGCACAGCCAGCGCCACTTCCACGAGCGGCGGCTTGAGCGCGGGCGGCCTCGTAGAGCGCCCGCTGCTCGACGACGAAGTTGGGGTTCGCCGCGGCTATGTCCATCACGACCTTCTCGCCCGCGCACTCGCTGTAGATTTGACACTCTGCCAACTGGTGCATCTCGAGAAGAACGGGTTGTAACATTGTTCGTCCTACGCCTGCTGGACCACCGACATAGGCGCGCGGCAGTGGTGTTGTTGTGAGAGACCTCGAGGGAGCTGGCCGGCATGCCGACCTCGATCCGCATGTGTAACACCCCGGATGTAATTTACCTTATTTGTATTCCAACTCTCGCCTTTTCCAGCACTAAGTTATGTTATTTTCTCGTTGTTGGGTTTTTGTCTCCGTGTGTTTTGTCTTTGTCATGCATCTCATATCATGTCATCATGTGCATTGCATTTGCATACACGTTCGTCTCATGTATCCGAGCATTTTCCCCGTTGTCCGTTTTGCATTCCGGCGCTCCTATGTCCTCCGGTGGTTCTTTCTACCTCTTTTCGTGTGCGGGTGTTAAACGTTTTCGGATTGGACCGAGACTTTTCATGCGGCCTTGGTTTACTACCGGTAGACCGTCTGTCAAATTTCGTGCCATTTGGACTTCGTTTGATACTCCAACAGTTAACCGAGGGACCGAAAAGGCCTCGTGTGTGTTGCAGCCCAACACCCCTCCAAAGTAGCCCAAAACCCACCTAAACCCCTTCCATCATCTAGAGCGTTCGATCACAATCGCGTGGCCGAAAACCGCACCTCATTTGGAGCTTCCTAGCTCCCTCTACCTCTATAAATAGGTCCCTCCCCGAAAATCTCGGATCTCCTCTTCCAAACCCTAGCAAAACCCACTCCTCTGCCGCGCCGGACATGTCCGCCCCTGGCCGGACAACCGCCGCCGCCAGCCGTAGCCACTGAGAAGCCGCCACCTGTCCCGCCCAGCGCCCGTCTCCGCCGCGGCCCGGGAAGCCCGGATCGGGCCCCCGCGAGCCCAAAGCCGCCGCCGACTGGCTCCTCGCCCGCGCCGCCCGAGTCTTGTTGGAAATATGCCCTAGAGGCAATAATAAAAGTATTATTATATTTCAATGTTCATGATAAATGTCTTTTATTCATGCTATAACTGTATTATCCGGAAATCGTAATACACGTGTGAATACATAGACCACAATATGTCCCTGGTGAGCCTCTAGTTGACTAGCTCGTTGTGATCAACGGATAGTCATGGTTTCCTGACTATGGACATTAGATGTCGTTGATAACGGGATCACATCATTAGGAGAATGATGTGATGGACAAGACCCAATCCTAAGCATAGCACAAAGATCGTGTAGTTCGTTTGCTAGAGCTTTGCCAATGTCAAGTATCTGTTCCTTTGACCATGAGATCGTGTAACTCCTGGATACCGTAGGAGTGCTTTGGGTGTATCAAACGTCACAACGTAACTGGGTGACTATAAAGGTGCACTACATGTATCTCCGAAAGTACCTATTGTTTTATGCGGATCGAGACTGGGATTTGTCACTCCGTGTAAACGGAGAGGTATCTCTGGGCCCACTCGGTAGGACATCATCATATGCGCAATGTGACCAAGGAGTTGATCACGGGATGATGTGTTACGGAACGAGTAAAGTGACTTGCCGGTAACGAGATTGAACAAGGTATTGGATACCGACGATCGAATCTCGGGCAAGTAACATAGCGATAGACAAAGGGAATTGAATACGGGATCGATTGAGTCCTTGACATCGTGGTTCATCCGATGAGATCATCATGGAACATGTGGGAGCCAACATGGGTATCCAGATCCCGCTGTTGGTTATTGACTGGAGAACGTCTCGGTCATGTCTGCATGTCTCCCGAACCCGTAGGGTCTACACACTTAAGGTTCGATGACGCTAGGGTTATAAAGGAAGCTTGTATGTGGTTACCGAATGTTGTTCGGAGTCCCGGATGAGATCTCGGACGTCACGAGGAGTTCCGGAATGGTCCGGAGGTAAAGATTTATATATAGGAAGTCCTGTTTTGGCCATCGGGACAAGTTTCGGGGTCATCGGTATTGTACCGGGACCACCGGAAGGGTCCCGGGGGCCCACCGGGTGGGGCCACCTGCCCCGGGGGGCCACATGGGCTGTAGGGGGTGCGCCTTGGCCTACATGGGCCAAGGGCACCAGCCCCAAGAGGCCCATGCGCCTAGGGAACCCTAGAGGGAAGAGTCCTCAAGGGGGAAGGCACCTCCGAGGTGCCTTGGGGAGGATGGACTCCTCCCCCCCTCTTGGCCGCCGCACCAGATGCCATCTGGAGGCTGGCCGCCGCCCCTTGGGGTGGGAAACCCTAAAGGGGGCGCAGCCCTCCCCTTCCCCTATATATATGAGGCCTAGGGGCTGCCCATAACACGCGATTTGATCTCTGGTTGGTGCAGCCCTGCCCCTCTCCCTCCTCCTCTTCTCCCATGGTGCTTGGCGAAGCCCTGCGGGATTACCACGCTCCTCCACCACCACCACGCCGTTGTGCTGCTGCTGGATGGAGTCTTCCTCAACATCTCCCTCTCTCCTTGCTGGATCAAGGCGTGGGAGACGTCACCGGGCTGTACGTGTGTTGAACGCGGAGGTGCCGTGCGTTCGGCACTTGATCATCGGTGATCTGAATCATGACGAGTACGACTCCATCAACCCCGTTCACTTGAACGCTTCCGCTTAGCGATCTACAAGGGTATGTAGATGCACTCTCTTTCTACTCGTTGTTGGTCTCTCCATAGATAGATCTTGGTGACACGTAGGAAAATTTTAAATTTCTGCTACGTTCCCCAACAGTGGCATCATGAGCTAGGTCTATTGCGTAGATTCTTTGCACGAGTAGAACACAAAGTAGTTGTGGGCGTTGATGTTGTTCAATATGCTTACCGTTACTAGTCCAATCTTGTTTCGGCGGTATTGTGGGATGAAGCGGCCCGGACCGACCTTACACGTACTCTTACGTGAGACAGGTTCCACCGATTGACATGCACTTGGTGCATAAGGTGGCTAGCGGGTGCCAGTCTCTCTCACTTTAGTCGGAACGGATTCGATGAAAAGGGTCCTTATGAAGGGTAAATAGCAATTGGCATATCATGTTGTGGTCTTGCGTAGGTAAGAAACGTTCTTGCTAGAAACCCATAGCAGCCACGTAAAACATGCAACAACAATTAGAGGACGTCTAACTTGTTTTTGCAGGGTATGCTATGTGATGTGATATGGCCAAAGGATGTGATGAATGAATATATGTGATGTATGAGATTGATCATGTTCTTGTAATAGGATTCACGACTTGCATGTCGATGAGTATGACAACCGGCAGGAGCCATAGGAGTTGTCTTTATTTTTTGTATGACCTGCGTGTCATTGAAGAACGCCATGTAAACTACTTTACTTTATTGCTAAACGCGTTAGTCATAGAAGTAGAAGTAGTCGTTGGCGTGACAACTTCATGAAGACACGATGATGGAGATCATGATGATGGAGATCATGGTGTCATGCCGGTGACAAGATGATCATGGAGCCCCGAAGATGGAGATCAATGGAGCTATATGATATTGGCCATATCATGTCACAACTATATAATTGCATGTGATGTTTATTATGTTTATGCATCTTGTTTGCTTAGAACGACGGTAGTAAATAAGATGATCCCTTACAAAATTTCAAGAAGTGTTCTCCCCTAACTGTGCACCGTTGCTACAGTTCATCGCTTCTAAGCACCACGTGATGATCGGGTGTGATGGATTCTTACATTCACATACAACGGGTGTAAGACAGTTTTACACAGCGAAAACACTTAGGGTTAACTTGACGAGCCTAGCATGTGCAGACATGGCCTCGGAACACGGAGACCGAAAGGTCGAGCATGAGTCGTATAGTAGATACGATCAACATAAAGATGTTCACCGATGATGACTAGTCCGTCTCACGTGATGATCGGACACGGTCTAGTTGACTCGGATCATGTAATCACTTAGATGACCAGAGGGATGTCTATCTGAGTGGGAGTTCATAAGATGAACTTAATTATCCTGAACATAGTCAAAAGACCTTTTGCAAATTATGTCGTAGCTCGCGCTTTAGTTCCACTGTTTAGATATGTTCCTAGAGAAAATATAGTTGAAAGTTGACAGTAGCGATTATGCGAACAGTAGAAAGCTTATGTCCTTAATGCACTGCTCAGTGTGCTGAACCCCAAACGTCGTTTGTGGATGTTGCGAACATCGGACATACACGTTTTGATAACTACGTGATAGTTCAGTTAAACGGTTTAGAGTTGAGGCACTAAAGACGTTTTCGAAACGTCACGGAACATATGAGATGTTTCGAGGGCTGAAATTGGGATTTCAGGCTCGTGCCCACGTCAAGAGGTATGAGACCTCCGACGATTTTCTTAGCCTGCAAACTAAGGGCGAAAAGCTCAATCGTTGAGCTTGTGCTCAGATTGTCTGAGTGCAACAATCACTTCTATCGAGTGGGAGTTGATCTTCCAGATGAGATAGTGATGTTTCCCCAAAGTCATTGCCACCGAGCTGCTAGAGCTTCGTGATGAACTATAACATATCAGGGATAAATAAGATGATCCTTTAGGTATTCACGATGTTTGACACCGCGAAAGTAGAAATCAAGAAGGAGCATCAATTGTTGATGGTTGGTGAAACCACTAGTTTCAAGAAGGGCAAGGGAACAAAGGGATACTTCATGAAACGGCAATTCAGCTGCTGCTCAAGTGAAGAAACCCAAGGTTGAACCCAAACCCGAGACTAAGTGCTTCTGTAATAAGGGGAACAACCACTGGAGCAGCATTACCCTAGATACTTGGTAGATGAGAAGGCTGGCAAGGTCGATAGAAGTATATTGGATATACATTATGTTAATGTGTACTTTACTAGTACTCCTAGTAGCACCAGGGTATTAGATACCGGTTCGGTTGCTAAGTGTTAGTAACTCGAAATAAAAGGCTACGGAATAAACGGAGACTAGCTAAAGGTGAGCTGACGATATGTGTTGGAAGTGTTTCCAATGTTGATATGATCAAGCATCGCACACTCCCTCTACCATCGAGATTTGGTGTTTGCGTTGAGCATAGACATGATTGGATTATGTCTATCGCAATACGGTTATTCATTTAAAGAGAATAATGGTTATTCTATTTATTTGAATAATACCTTCAATGGTCTTGCACCTAAATGAATGGTTCATTGAAATCTCGATCGTAGTGATACACATGTTCATGCCAAAAGATAGTAATGATAGTACCACCTATTTGTGGCACTGCCACGTAAGTCATATCGGTATAAAATGCATGAAGAAGCTCCATGTTGATGGATCTTTGGACTCACTCATTTTTGAAAAGTTTGAGACATGCGAACCATGTCTATTGGTATATATGCATGAAGAAACTCCATGCAAATGGACCGTTCGGACTCACTTAATTTTGAATCACTTGAGATATGCAAATCATACCACATAGGCAAGATGACTGAAAAGCCTCGGTTTCAATAAGATGGAACAAGATAGCAACTTGTTGGAACTAACACATTTTGATGTGTCCAATCCAATGAGTGCTGAGGCATGCAGTGAATATCGTTATGATCTTACTTCACAGATGATTCGAGTAGATGTTGAGAATATTTACTTGATGAAACACAAGTCTGAATTATTGAATGGTTCAAGTAATTTCAGAGTGAAGTAGAAGATCATTGTGACAAGAGGATGAAATGTCTATGATACGATCATAGAGATGAATATCTGAGTTACGAGTTTTGGCACACAATTAAGACATTGTGGAAATTGTTTCATAATTAATACCGCCTGGAACACCATAGTGTGATGGTGTGTCCGAACATCATAGTTGCACCCTATTGGATATGGTGCGTACCATGATGTCTCTTATCGAATTACCACTATTGTTCATGGGTTAGGCATTAGAGACAACCACATTCACTTTAAATAGGGCACCGCGTAATTCCGTTGAGATGACACCGTTTGAATTATGGTTTAGAGAAACCTAAGTTGTCGTTTCTTAAAAGTTTGGGGTTGCGACGCTTATATGAAAAAGTTTCAGGTTGATAAGCTCGAACCCAAAGCGGATAAAATGCATCTTCATAGGAAACCCAAAACAGTTGGGTATACCTCCTAATTCAGATCCGAAAGCAATATGGATTGTTTCTTGAATCGGGTCCTTTCTAGAGGAAAAGTTTTTCTCGAAAGAATTGAGTGGGAGGATGGTGGAGACTTGATGAGGTTATTGAACCGTCTTTTCAACTAGTGTGTGACAGGGCACAGGGAGTTGTTCCTGTGGCACCTACACCAATTGAAGTGGAAGCTTATGATATTGATCATGAAACTTCGGATCAAGTCACTCCCAAACCTCGTAGGATGACAAGGATGCGTACTACTTCAGAGTGGTATGTAATCCTGTCTTGAAGGTCATGTTGCTAGACAACAATGAACCTACGAGCTATGGAGAAGCGATGGTGGGCCCGGATTCCGATAAATGGCTCGAGGCCATAAAATCCGAGAACGGATCCATGGACTTTGGTGGACTTGCCCGATGATCGGCAAGCCATTAAGATAAATGGATCTTTAAGAAGAAGACGGACGTGGATGGTAATGTCACCGTCCATGAAGCTCGACTTGTGGCGAAAAGTTTTTCACAAGTTCAAGGAGTTGACTACGATGAGATTTTATCATCCGTAGCGATGATTAAAGTCCGTCGGATTCATGTTAGCATTAGCTGTATTTATGAAATCTGGCAGATGGATATCAAAACGAGTTTCCTTACCAGTTTTCGTGAGGAAAGGTTGTATGTAATACAATCAGAAATTTTTTGTCGATCCTAAGGATGCTAAAAGGTATGCTAGCTCCAGCGATCCTTCTAAGGACTGGAGTGAGCATCTCGAAGTTGGAATGTATGCTTTGATGATGATCAAAGATTTTGGGTTTGTACAAAGTTTATGAGAAACTTGTATTTCCAAAGAAGTGAGTGGGAGCACTATAGAATTTCTGATGAATACATGTTGATCAGAAATGATGTAGAATTTCTGGAAAGCATATAGGGTTATTTTGAAAGTGTTTTTCAATAGAAAGCCTGGATTAAGCTACTTGAACATTGAGCATCAAGATCTATAAGGATAGATCAAAATGCTTAATAATACTTTCAAATGAGCACATACCTTGACATGATCTTGAAGGTGTTCAAGATGGACCAGTCAAAGAAGGAGTTCTTGCCTGAGTTGTAAGGTACGAAGTTAAGACTTAAAGCTCGACCACGGCAGAATAGAGAGAAAGGACGAAGGTCGTCCCCTATGCTTAAGACGTAGGCTCTTCAGTATGCTATGCTGTGTACCGCACCTGAAGTGTGTCTTGCCATGAGTCTGTCAAGGGGTACAAGAGTGATCCAAGAATGGCTCACAGGACAGCGGTCAAAGTTATCCTTAGTAACTAGTGGACTAAGGAATTTTCTCGATTATGGAGGTGGTAAAAGAGTTCGTCGTAAAGGTTACGACGATGCAAGCTTGACACCTATCCGGATAGCTCTGAGTAGAGAGACCGGATACATATAATGGAGCAATAATTTAGAATAGCTCCAAGTAGAACAGTTGTTTGGAATAGCTCCAAATAGAGCGTGGTAGCTGCATCTAGGAGATGACATGGAGATTTGTAAAGCACACACGGATCTGAAAGGTTCAGACCCGTTGACTAAAACCTCTCTCACAAGCAACATGATCAAACATAAAACTCATTGAGTGTTAATCACATAGTGATGTGAACTAGACTACTGACTCTAGTAAACTCTTGGGTATTGGTCACATGGCGATGTGACCTGTGAGTGTTAATCACATGGCGATGTGAACTAGATTATTGACTCTAGTGCAAGTGGGAGACTGTTGGAAATATGCCCTAGAGGCAATAATAAAAGTATTATTATATTTCAATGTTCATGATAAATGTCTTTTATTCATGCTATAACTGTATTATCCGGAAATCGTAATACACGTGTGAATACATAGACCACAATATGTCCCTGGTGAGCCTCTAGTTGACTAGCTCGTTGTGATCAACGGATAGTCATGGTTTCCTGACTATGGACATTAGATGTCGTTGATAACGGGATCACATCATTAGGAGAATGATGTGATGGACAAGACCCAATCCTAAGCATAGCACAAAGATCGTGTAGTTCGTTTGCTAGAGCTTTGCCAATGTCAAGTATCTGTTCCTTTGACCATGAGATCGTGTAACTCCTGGATACCGTAGGAGTGCTTTGGGTGTATCAAACGTCACAACGTAACTGGGTGACTATAAAGGTGCACTACAGGTATCTCCGAAAGTACCTATTGTTTTATGCGGATCGAGACTGGGATTTGTCACTCCGTGTAAACAGAGAGGTATCTCTGGGCCCACTCGGTAGGACATCATCATATGCGCAATGTGACCAAGGAGTTGATCACGGGATGATGTGTTACGGAACGAGTAAAGTGACTTGCCGGTAACGAGATTGAACAAGGTATTGGATACCGACGATCGAATCGCGGGCAAGTAACATACCGATAGACAAAGGGAATTGAATACGGGATCGATTGAGTCCTTGACATCATGGTTCATCCGATGAGATCATCGTGGAACATGTGGGAGCCAACATGGGTATCCAGATCCCGCTGTTGGTTATTGACTGGAGAACGTCTCGGTCATGTCTGCATGTCTCCCGAACCCGTAGGGTCTACACACTTAAGGTTCGATGACGCTAGGGTTATAAAGGAAGCTTGTATGTGGTTACCGAATGTTGTTCGGAGTCCCGGATGAGATCCCGGACGTCACAAGGAGTTCCGGAATGGTCCGGAGGTAAAGATTTATATATAGGAAGTCCTGTTTTGGCCATCGGGACAAGTTTCGGGGTCATCGGTATTGTACCGGGACCACCGGAAGGGTCCCGGGGGCCCACCAGGTGGGGCCACCTGCCCCGGGGGGGCACATGGGCTGTAGGGGGTGCGCCTTGGCCTACATGGGCCAAGGGCACCAGCCCCAAGAGGCCCATGCGCCTAGGGAACCCTAGAGGGAAGAGTCCTCAAGGGGGAAGGCACCTCCGAGGTGCCTTGGGGAGGATGGACTCCTCCCCCCCTCTTGGCCGCCGCACCAGATGCCATCTGGAGGCTGGCCGCCGCCCCTTGGGGTGGGAAACCCTAAAGGGGGCGCAGCCCTCCCCTTCCCCTATATATATGAGGCCTAGGGGCTGCCCATAACACGCGATTTGATCTCTGGTTGGTGCAGCCCTGCCCCTCTCCCTCCTCCTCTTCTCCCATGGTGCTTGGCGAAGCCCTGCGGGATTACCATGCTCCTCCACCACCACCACGCCGTTGTGCTGCTGCTGGATGGAGTCTTCCTCAACCTCTCCCTCTCTCCTTGCTGGATCAAGGCGTGGGAGACGTCACCGGGCTGTACGTGTGTTGAACGCGGAGGTGCCGTGCGTTCGGCACTTGATCATCGGTGATCTGAATCACGACGAGTACGACTCCATCAACCCCGTTCACTTGAACGCTTCCGCTTAGCGATCTACAAGGGTATGTATATGCACTCTCTTTCTACTCGTTGCTGGTCTCTCCATAGATAGATCTTGGTGACACGTAGGAAAATTTTGAATTTCTGCTACGTTCCCCAACAAGTCTCTCACCGCGCCGCCCTTCGTCCGCCGCGCCGGCGAGCGCCGCCCCGCTCCAGCAGCACAACTCCCGCGCCACCTGAGCTCCTCCGCCGACCGCCGGCGTCGCCTCCTCGCCGCCCGGAGCTCCGGCGAGCTCCTCCGCCGGCCTCCACCGCCCTGGCTTCCTCTCCTTCCTCCTCCGACGTCCCGCAGCTCCGGCGAGCATGAACCCCGGCCAGTGAACCTCGGGAGGCGAGCAACTACAGTGCCGTCCCAGATCTGGATCTGAAGTTTCGAGGGGTTGACTTTTTCGTCCCTAAACCCTAGCATTTTTGCATTCTTCCACATGCCATAACTTCCTCATCGTAGCTCCGATTCGTACGTGTAGCATATCAAAATGTTCGTCTCGACGAGTACATCATTTCATCTCATTGCATCATTTTCATTTGAGCTCATCTTGATGCCCGAAATGTTCTTGGAAGAGGGCTATGTGAGGATTGTTTCAGATCTGTTTCAGCAAATGCACTTTTGTCATTTTTGCCATGATTAATGTATGCATGCTATGATCCTGAGCTCTACATGTGTTTTGAAGAATGCCATGTCATCTTTACAGAGGTGTATGCCATGTATTTTTGTGATCTTTGTGGTGACTAGCACAAGCATGCAAAGTAGCTTACTCAATGATGCTGATTTTAGGGACTTAGAATTTTACCAAGTCCTTGCCCTGTCATTACTTTTATGCCATATGTTCATGTTGTTTCCTAGTGATCCGTGCCTCTTTTGAGCATGATCAGTAAGGATGTTTTGTAGATAATGTTGTGCTCTATCCATCCATGTCTTTGTTTGCAATTATAGAGCACCGTAGCTTGAGTCAATCGAGCTCTACCTTTGCTATAAAATGTTCTTGGCTGATTGTTAACATGTTTAGCGATTTTGCCGAGCTTGTTGTAGTTGATCCATGCATGCTACGTTGTTGTTCTTGCCATGTCTAGCTTCTATGCCATGTCTATTTGCTGGGTGTATGCTTAGTTTGTCATTCAATGCCTCATAGTGAGTGCATTGAGCTCGTAAACATGCCTACTTGTTAACTGTTTTGCATGCTCCAGTTTTTCACTAAGTCTGAATATGTTTTCGTTAATTTCTATGTTCACATGCTTGCAATTGTATCTTCTGATCCCTTTTGGCTCATGGTCACTAAGGCTCTTTTGTTATATGCTTTGAGTAGCTTCATGCCATGCCTTGCTTTGCCATGATATGTTCCTGTAGCATGTAGTTATCGTGCTCTAAACATTGCTTCCTGATGATAAATTCCTGACATGCTGTTAATTTCACTAAGTCTGAAACCAGTAATCTTTTACACTTTTGCCATGCTTGTTTGAGCTTGCTATTGAGTGAATTAGCCGTAACTCATTGTTCATCTTTTGTCAAGCATCATGAGTGGATACCTGCCATGTATTTTGTTGCTATGTTTGAGTGTTGTAGCATGTTGTTCTTGATGCATTTAGAAGGCTACTTGTTGTTAATCGCAGACCGGTGCCATATTTGTTTTGCTTGCCATTTCCAAACCGTGCATTTGATTCCGGTGATCTTTATATCGATTTCAACCAAAATCACCTCACCTTTCTAGTGGCACTCTTGGATTTCCAAGTTGAGGCCAGGTTCATTCATTCCTTTGCAAATCATGCATGTGCATCACATATCGCATCCCGCATATCATACCATGTTTGCATCATGTTGCTTGAGCATTGCACGTGGTTGATTGTGTTCCTTTTTGCTTGTTGTTCTTGCTTGGGTAGAGCCGGGAGACGAGTACATGATCGAGGAGCCCGTTGAGTACGCTTACAAGGATCAAGGCAACTCTGAGAACTTTGCAGGCAAGATGACCATACCCTCGAAATCACTTCTATCTTTGCTTGCTAGATGCTCGCTCTTTTGCTATGCCTATGCTACGATACCTACCACTTGCTTATCATGCCTCTCTAATTTCCATGTCAAACCTCTAACCCACCATGTCCTAGCAAACCGTTGTTTGGCTATGTTACCGCTTTGCTTAGCCCCCTCTTATAGCATTGCTAGTTGCAGGTGAAGTTTGGAGATTGTTCCTGGTTGGAACATGTTTATTGTTGGGATATCACAATATTATCTTGTTTATCTTAATGCACCTATATACTTGGTAAAGGGTGGAAGGCTCGGCCTTATGCCTGGTGTTTGTTCCACTCTTGCCGCCCTAGTTTCCGTCATATCGGTGTTATGTTCCCGGATTTTTGCGTTCCTTACACGGTTGGGTTATAATGGGAACCCCTTGACAGTTCGCCTTGAATAAAACTCTTCCAGCATGGCCCAACATTGGTTTTACCTTTCGCCACCTAGTCTTTTTCCCTTGGGTTTCACGGACTCAAGGGTCATCTTTATTTTAACCCCCCCCCCCCCCCCCGGGGGCCAGTGCTTCTCTAAGTGTTGGTCCAACTGAGCGATGTCCGGGCTACCAGGGGCAACTCTAGGCTGGCCTACCCGACATCTGGCTCATCTGAGTGTGCCCTGAGAATGAGATATTTGCAGCTCCTATCGGGATTTGTCGGCACATTTGGGCGGCTTTGCTGGTTTAGTTTTACCATTGTCGAAATGTCTTGTAACCGGGATGCCGAGTCTGGTAGGATTGTCTTGGGAGAAGGAATATCCTTCGTTGACCGTGAGAGCTTGTGATGGGCTAAGTTGGGACACCCCTACAGGGATTTGAACTTTCGAAAGTCGTGCCCGTGGTTATGGGTAGATGGGAATTTGTTGATGTCCGGTTGTAGATAACGTGAAACTTAACTTAATTAAAATGCATCAACCGTGTGTGTAACCGTGATGGTCTCTTCTCGGCGGAGTCCGGGAAGTGAACACGGTGTTGGAGTAATGCTTGACATAGGTTGTTCTAGGATCACTTCGTGGTCATAGTTTGTCGCTCGTGCCTTTGGCTTCTCTTCTCGCTCTCTTTTGCGCATATGTTAGCCACCATATATGCTAGTCGCTTGCTGCAGCTCCACCTCATACCTTTGCCTTACCTATAAGCTTAAATAGTCTTGATCGTGAGGGTGTGAGATTGCTGAGTCCCTGTGACTCACAGATTACTTCCAAAACCAGATGCAGGGACCGATGATACCGCTCCAGGTGATTCAACTGGTCTCAAGTGGCATTTCGATGAGGACTCAGGACAATACTACGTGTCTTTCCCAGATGATCAGTAGTGGTGCCCAGTTGGGGCGATCGGGGACTATGTCGCTTTTGGGGGTTGATCTTCATTTTGGTTCCGTAGTCGTACCTTGAGTGCATTTGGATGAATGTAATGTTATTTATGCATTTGTGTGACGTGGCAAGTGTAAGCCAACTATGTACCTTTTCCCTTATTGTATTACATGGGTTGTTGTGAAGATTACCTCACTTGCGACATTGCTTTCAATGCGGTTATGCCTCTAAGGCATGCTTCGACACGTGGGAGATATAGCCGCATCGAGGGCGTCACAAGTTGGTAATCAGAGCCTTCCCCGATCTTAGGAGCCCCCTGCTTGATCGAATCGTTGGCGTTGTGGAGTCTAGAAAAATGTTTTGAGTCATTTAGGATTATATATATATATCGGAGAGTAGGACTTCTTTTTACTCAGTCCCTTCGTCGCTCTGGTGAGGCCTCCTGGCGTAGAGTTTTGACTCTTCTCTTCTCAAATTTCACTAAAAAATAATTTAGGATCACGCAGGTATCTGGGAATCGTTCCGATGGTTTTGTGATGAGAACATTGTTCTTGGTGCCTCCTGACATTTAGGGGTTGTGGCAGTGTCCGAGGGAGTTGAGCTCCGAGGTGTTGTCGTCACAATTTTATCATTGAGATTCTGGAATACCTGAGTTTCGCCGACATTGAAAACCTCTTTTATGCAGTTGTTGGTGAGATAACCTCGATGCCACCCAGTACTGGGGCGGGAGTTCGGGAGTATTGCCATAACTCGTATAACGGATGCTTTTCGAAGGTTGAGGTAAATGATTTCCGAAGGTTTCTTGGTTATGTGTTGAAGGATGGATACAGCTGGATGTAGGATTTGCTAGCTTTGGGTGAGATATTATGCTTCCCCTGTATCCCCAACACCCGATTGCATAACCGGAAAGGTTTGGGAGTTTCATAGGTGGAAATTCTTGTAGCTCTAGTTCTTCTTTCGCGGAAATTTGGTTTGTGATTGGGTAATCCTCACCAAGTATTTGTTCTTGTCCATACCTTGTTGTTTTATTCTTCTACCTCTATCTAAGTGGCTTCTCAAGTTATGGAAATGTGACCATTTCAATTGGAATGCATTCGTTCATTTTGTTCGGATGTGAAGACTATATGTTGCAATTTCTATCCGTTGGATTCAGCTTCAATATATGTCTGTCAAGATGCTAACGGATGTCACCCTCTCCAGGATGGCTCCTCCAACGCGCACGACTCCGAATCCTAATCCGCCACCACCACCTCCACCTCCGGAGGCATGGCAAGCTGTGATGGCCGCTACCAATGCAAACACGCAGCTGATCATGCAAAGTCTGCAAGAGCGCAACCAAGGGAATCATGGCCATGGCAACAATGAGAATCAGTTTGCTACACTCAACCAGTTCCTTGCTAACCAGCCAAAGACCTTCAACAACTGTGTCGAGGCCTCAGACGCTGATGATTGGCTCATGGATATCTGCAAGCATTTCGAGTGCAGCAACATCAGGCCTGAGGACTTTGTCAAGTTTGCCTCCTTCCAACTCAAAGACCAAGCTGCAGAATGGTTTCAGCAATACAAAGATTCCAGAGGAGGCCGTGTGATTACCTGGGATTAATTCCGTCAAGACTTCAAAGCTCATCACATTCCTCAGAGTGTTGTTGAAAGCAAGCGCGAGGAATTCCGCAACCTGAAGCAAGGCAGCTTGTCTGTTTACCAGTATAACATTCTGTTCTAGAGGCTCGCTCGTTTCGCCAAGCAAGACATCCCTGATGAGAAGAGCATGATTTATCAGTTCAGGGGTGGCCTCAGAGAAGATCTCCAACTAGCTCTCATCCTTTTTGAGCCGAAGAAGTACGATGAGTTCTACAATATGGCAATGAAGCAAGAGACTGCTCAACTCAAGTGTGATGCTTCCAAGAAGCGAGTCAGAGATGCAACTCCTTCTTCCTCAACTCAAGTGGCTTCTAAGCAGCAAAAGTATTGGCTGCCTCCTCCTCCATTCCGTCAACCTGATCAGCAGAAGAGCAAAGGTGGCAGTGGATCTTCCCACCCACCCAACCCAGGATTTCAGAACAAGACTTCGTCTCAAGCTACAAGATCAAGTGCTCCGTGTCACTGTCCGCTCTCGGAGGTCACGTGTAACAAGTGTCAGCAGAAGGGTCACTATGCCAACAAATGCTTCAATCAGAGGCGTCTTCCTCCTCCTCCTCCTGTGAGATCTTCCAGTACCGTAGTGGTCAAGCATAACCCCAAGTCTGCTAAGGTCAACTTGATGAATGCAGCTCAGGAAGAGGACTCGTCAGATGTCATTATGGGTAACCTTCCTATTAACGATATTCCTGCAAAAGTTCTTTTTGACATTGGTGCATCGCATTGTTTCATCTCGAGACCATTTGTATCTAAGCATGAGTTGCCTTTACAAGATTTGCCTAGGCAGTTATCAGTTGTTTCTCCGGGTAAATTCATGAATGCAAGCGCTATGATCCCGGATGTTACTATCACGTTGGGCGACTATAAGTTTCTATCCTCTCCAGTGGTCCTTGGTAACTCGGATATCGATCTTATTCTTGGAATGGACTAGCTTTCTAAGCACAAGGCTCATCTTGATTGTGCTGCCAAGCAGATTCAATTGACTCATTCGTCTGAGGATGTAATTGTCTTTGCCGCAAGGGATGATACCATTCGTTTGTTTTCTCTCAATGAGAAGGGTGAGCTAGATGCCATCTCTCAGATACCGGTCATTTGCGAATATCAGGATGTCTTTCCAGAAGAGCTTCCAGGAATGCCTCCGCACCGGCCAGTTGAATTCGTCATCGATCTTGAGCCTGGCATGAAACCTGTTTGCAAACGTCCTTACAAGCTTGGACCTGAAGAGTTGAAGGAGATGAAGAAGCAACTCGATATTCAAGAGCGTATGGGTCTCATCCGACCTAGTTCTTCTCCATGGGGTTGTGGAGTTCTTTTTGTGAAGAAGAAGGATGGAACGGACCGACTCTGTGTCGACTACCGTGTAGGGGAACGTAGTAATTTCAAAAAAATTCCTACGCACACGCAAGATCATGGTGATGCATAGCAACGAGAGGGGAGAGTGTTGTCTATGTACCCTCGTAGACCAATAGCGGAAGCGTTATAACAACGCGGTTGATGTAGTCGTACGTCTTCACGGCCCGACCGATCAAGCACCGAAACTACGGCACCTCCGAGTTCTAGCACACGTTCAGCTCGATGACGATCCCCGGACTCCGATCCAGCAAAGTGTCGGGGAAGAGTTCCGTCGGCACGACGGCGTGGTGACGATCTTGATGTTCTACCGTCGCAGGGCTTTGCCTAAGCACCGCTACAATATTATCGAGGAGTATGGTGGAAGGGGGCACCACACACGGCTAAGAAAACGATCACCAGGATCAACTTATGTGTCTATGGGGTGCCCCCTGCCCCCGTATATAAAGGAGTGGAGGAGGGGAGGGCCGGCCCTCTCTATGGCGCGCCCTAGGGGAGTCCTACTCCCACCGGGAGTAGGATTCCCCCTTTCCTAGTACAACTAGGAGTCCTTCCAAGTAGTAGGAGTAGGAGACAAGGAAGGGGAAGAGGGAAGAGAAGGAAGGAGGGGGCGCCGCCCCTCCCCCTAGTCCAATTCGGACTAGTCAATGGGGGGCGCGCGGCCTGCCTCTCCCTCTCCCCTAAAGCCCAATAAGGCCCATATACTTCTTCCCCCGTATTCTCGTAACTCTCCGGTACTCCAAAAAATACCCGAACCACTTGGAACCTTTCCGATGTCCGAATATAGTCGTCCAATATATCGATCTTTACGTCTCGACCATTTCGAGACTCCTCGTCATGTCCCCGATATCATCTGGGACTCCGAACTCCTTCGGTACATCAAAACTCATAAACTCATAATATAACTGTCATTGAAACCTTAAGCGTGCGGACCCTATGGGTTCGAGAACAATGTAGACATGACTGAGACACGTCTCTAGTCAATAACAAATAGCGGAACCTGGATGCTCATATTGGCTCCCACATATTCTACGAAGATCTTTATCGGTCAGACCGCATAACAACATACGTTGTTCCCTTTGTCATCGGTATGTTACTTGCCCGAGATTTGATCGTCGGTATCTCAATACCTAGTTCAATCTCGTTACCGGCAAGTCTCTTTACTCGTTCCATAATACATCAGCTCGCAACTAACTCATTAGTTGCAATGCTTGCAAGGCTTAAGTGATGTGCATTACCGAGAGGGCCCAGAGATACCTCTCCGACAATCGAAGTGACAAATCCTAATCTCAAAATACGCCAACCCAACATGTACCTTTGGAGACACCTGTAGAGCACCTTTATAATCACCCAGTTACGTTGTGACGTTTGGTAGCACACAAAGTGTTCCTCCGGCAAACGGGAGTTGCATAATCTCATAGTCATAGGAACATGTATAAGTCATGAAGAAAGCAATAGCAACATACTAAACGATCGGGTGCTAAGCTAATGGAATGGGTCATGTCAATCACATTATTCTCCTAATGATGTGATCCCGTTAATCAAATGACAACACATGTCTATGGTTAGGAAACATAACCATCTTCGATCAACGAGCTAGTCAAGTAGAGGCATACTAGTGACGTTCAGTTTGTCTATGTATTCGCACAAGTATTATGTTACCGATTAATACAATTCTAGCATGAATAATAAACATTTATCATGAAATAAGGAAATAAATAATAACTTTATTATTGCCTCTAGGGCATATTTCCTTCAGTCTCCCACTTGCACTAGAGTCAATAATCTAGTTCACATCGCCATGTGATCTAACATCAATAGTTCACATCTTTATGTGGTTAACACCCATAGTTCACATCGATATGTGACCAACACCCAAAGGGTTTACTAGAGTCAGTAATCTAGTTCACATCGCTATGTGATTAACACCCAAAGAGTACTAAGGTGTGATCATGTTTTGCTTGTGAGATAATTTTAGTCAACGGGTCTGTTATATTCAGACCCGTAAGTATTTTGCAAATATCTATGTCAACAATGCTCTGCACGGAGCTACTCTAGCTAATTGCTCCCACTTTCAATATGTATCTAGATCGAGACTTAGAGTCATCCAGATCGGTGTCAAATATTTGTATCGACGTAACCCTTTATGATGAACCTTTTTATTATGTCCATAATCAAGAAACATATCCTTATTTCACTAAGGATAATTTTGACCGCTGTCCAGTGATCTACTTCCTAGATCACTATTGTATTCCCTCGCTTAACACAGTGTAGGGTATACAATAGATCTGGTACACAGCATGGCATACTTTATAGAATCTATGGCTGAGGCATAGGGAATGACTATCATTCTCTTTCTATCTTCTGCCGTGGTCGAGCTTTGAGTCTTACTCAATTTCACACCTTGTAACACAGGCAAGAACTCTTTCTTTGACTGTTCCATTTTGAACTACTTCAAAATCTTGTCAAGGTATGTACTCATTGAAAAAACTTATCAAGCGTCTTGATCTATATCTATAGATCTCGATGCTCAATATGTAAGCATCTTCACCGAGGTCTTTCTTTTAAAAAAACTCCTTTCAAACACTCCTTTATGCTTTGCAGAATAATTCTACATTATTTCCGATCAACAATATGTCATTCACATATACTTATCAGAAATGCTGTAGTGCTCCCACTCACTTTCTTGTAAATACAGGCTTCACCGCAAGTCTGTATAAAACTATATGCTTTGATCAACTTATCAAAGCATATATTCCAACTCCGAGATGCTTGCACGAGTCCATAGATGGATCACTGGAGCTTGCATATTTAGTTAACACCTTTAGGATCGACAAAACCTTCTAGTTGCATCGTATACAACTCTTCTTTAATAAATCCATTAAGGAATGCAGTTTTGTTTATCCATTTGCCAGATTTCATAAAATGCGGCAATTGCTAACATGATTCGGACAGACTTAAGCATAGATACGAGTGAGAAACTCTCATCGTAGTCAACACCTTGAACTTGTCGAAAACCTTTTGCGACAATTCTAGCTTTGTAGATAGTAACACTACTATCAGCGTCCGTCTTCCTCTTGAAGATACATTTATTTTCTATGGCTTGACGATCATCGGGCAAGTCAATCAAAGTCCATACTTTGTTCTCATACATGGATCTCATCTCAGATTTCATGGCCTCAAGCCATTTCGCGGAATCTGGGCTCATCATCGCTTCCTCATGGTTCGTAGGCTCGTCATGGTCAAGTAACATGACCTCCAGAATAGGATTACCGTATCACTTTGGTGCGGATTTTATTCTGGTTTACCTACGATACTCGGTAGTAACTTGATCTGAAGTTACATGATCATTATCATTAGCTTCCTCACTAATTGGTGTAGTAGTCACAAGAATAGATTTCTGTGATGAACTACTTTCTAATAAGGGAGAAGGTACAATTACCTTATCAAGTTTTCTACTTTCCTCCCACTCACTTCTTTCGAGAGAAACTCCTTCTCTAGAAAGGATCCATTCTAAGCAACGAATATCTTGCCTTCGGATCTGTGATGGAAGGTGTACCCAACTGTCTCCTTTGGGTATCCTATGAAGACGCATTTCTTCGATTTGGATTTGAGCTTATCAGGATGAAACTTTTTCACATAAGCATCACAACCCCAAACTTTAAGAAACGACAACTTTGGTTTATTGCTAAACCATAGTTCATATAGTGTCGTCTCAACGGATTTAGATGGTGCCCTATTTAACGTGAATGCAGGTGTCTCTAATGCATAACCCCAAAACGATAGTGGTAAATCGGTAAGAGACATCATAGATTGCACCATATCTAATAAAGTACGGTTATGACATTCGGACACACCATTACACTATGGTGTTCCAGGTGGCGTGAGTAGTGAAACTATTTCACATTGTTTTTAACTGAAGGCCAAACTCGTAACTCAAATATTTTACTTCTGCGATCATATCGTAGAAACTTTTATTTTTGTTACGATGATTCTCCACTTCACTCTGAAATTCTTTGAACTTTTCAAATGTTTCAGACTTGTGTTTCATCAAGTAGATATACTCATATCTGCTCAAATCATCTGTGAAGATCAGAAAATAATGATACCTGCCACGAGCCTCAATATTCATCGGACCACATACATCAGTATGTATGATTTCCAACAAATCTGTTGCTCGATCCATTGTTCCGGAGAACGGAGTCTTAGTCATCTTGCCCATGAGGCATGGTTCGCAAGCATCACCTGATTCATAATCAAGTGATTCCAAAAGCCCATCAGCATGGATTTTCTTCATGCGCTTTACACCAACATGACCTAAACGGCAGTGCCACAAATAAGTTGCACCATCATTATTAACTTTGCATCTTTTGGTTTCAATATTATGAATATGTGTATCACTACGATCGAGATCCAACGAACCATTTTCATTGGGTGTGTAACCATATAAGGTTTTATTCATGTAAACAGAACAACAATTTATTCTCTTACTTAAATGAATAACCGTATTGCAATAAACATGATCAAATCATATTCATGCTCAACACAAACACCAAATAACACTTATTTAGGTTAAACACTAATCCCAAAAGTATAGGGAGTGTGCGATAATGATCATATCAATCTTGGAACCACTTCCAACACACATCGTCACTTTACCCTTAACTAGTCTATGTTCATTCTGCAATTCCCGTTTCGAGTTACTACTCTTAGCAACTGAACCAGTATCAAATACCGAGGGGTTGCTACGAACACTAGTAAAATACACATCAATAATCTGTATATCAAATATACCTTTGTTCACTTTACCATCGTACTTATCCGCCAAATACTTGGGGAAGTTCCACTTCCAGTGACCAGTCCCTTTGCAGTAGAAGCACTTAGTCTCAGGCTTAGGACCAGATTTGGGCTTCTTCACTTGAGCAGCAACTTGCTTGCTGTTCTTCTTGAAGTTCCCCTTTTTCCCTTTTCCCCTTTTCTTAAAACTAGTGGTCTTGTCTACCAACAACACTTGATGTTTTTCTCAATTTCTACCTTTGTCAATTTCAGCATTACGAAGAGCTCGAGGATCGTTTCTGTTATCCCTTGCACATCATAGTTCATCATGAAGTTCTACTAACTTGGTGATGGTGACTAGAGAATTCTGTCAATCACTATTTTATCTGGAAGATTAACTCCCACTTGATTCAAGCGATTGTAGTACCCAGACAATCTGAGCACATGCTCACTAGTTGAGCGATTCTCCTCCATCTTTTAGCTATAGAACTTGTTGGAGACTTCATATCTCTCAACTCGGGTATTTTCTTGAAATATTAACTTCAACTCCTGGAACATCTCATATGGTCCATGACATTCAAAACATCTTTGAAGTCCCGATTCTAAGCCGTTAAGCATGGTCCACTAAACTATCAAGTAGTCATCATATTGAGCTAGCCAAACGTTCATAACGTCTGCATCTGCTCCTGCAATAGGTCTGTCACCTAGCGGTGCATCAAGGACATAATTCTTCTATGCAGCAATGAGGATAAACCTCAGATCACGGATCTAATCCGCATCATTGCTACTAATATCTTTCAACACAATTTTCTCTAGGAACATATCAAAATAAACATATGAAAGCAACAACACGAGCTATTGATCTACAACATAATTTGCAAAATACTACCAGGACTAAGTTCATAATGAATTTAAGTTCAATTAATCATATTACTTAAGAACTCCTACTTAGATAGACATCCCTCTAATCATCTAAGTGATCACATGATCCAAATCAACTAAACCATGTCCGATCATCACGTGAGATGGAGTAGTTTTCAGTGGTGAACATCACTATGTTGATCATATCTACTATATGATTCACGCTCGACCTTTCGGTCTCCAGTGTTCTGAGGCCATATCTGTATATGCTAGGCTCGTCAAGTTTAACCTGAGTATTCCACGTGTGCAACTGTTTTGCACCCGTTGTATTTGAACGTAGAGCCTATCACACCCGATCATCACGTGGTGTCTCAGCACGAAGAACTTTCACAACGGTGCATACTCAGGGAGAACACTTATACCTTGAAATTTAGTGAGAGATCATCTTATAAAGCTATTGTCGAACTAAGAAAAATAACATGTATAAAAGATAAACATCATATGCAATCAAAATATGTGACATGATATGGCCATGATCATCTTGCGCCTTTGATCTCCATCTCCAAAGTACTGTCATGATCTCTATCGTCACCGGCATGACACCATGATCTCCATCATCTTGATCTATATCAATGTGTCGTTACATGGTCGTCTTGCCAACAATTGCTCTTGCAACTATTGCTATCGCATAGCGATAAATTAAAGCAATTATTTGGCGCTTGCATCTTATGCAATAGAGAGACAACCATAAGGATTTTGCCAATTGCCGATAACTTCAACAAAACATGATCATCTCATACAACAACTTATATCTCATCACGTCTTGACCATATCACATCACAACATGCCCTACAAAAACAAGTTAGACATCCTCTACTTTGTTGTTGCAAGTTTTACATGGCTGCTACTGGGCTTAGCAAGAACCGTTCTTACTTACGCATCAAAACCACAACGATAGTTTGTCAAGTTGGTGTTGTTTTAACCTTCGCAAGGACCGGGCGTAGCCACACTCAGTTCAACTAAAGTTGGAGAAACTGACACCCGTCAGCCACATGTGTGCAAAGCACGTCGGTAGAACCAATCTCGCGTAAGCGTACGCGTAATGTCGGTCCGGGCCGCTTCATCCAACAATACCGCCAAACCAAAGTATGACATGCTGGTAAGCAGTATGACTTATATCGCCCACAACTCACTTGTGTTCTACTCATGCATATAACATCAACGCATAAAACCTAGGCTCGGATGCCATTGTAGGGGAACATAGTAATTTAAAAAAAAATCCTACGCACACGCAAGATCATGGTGATGCATAGCAACAAGAGGGAAGAGTGTTGTCTACGTACCCTCGTAGACCGATAGCGGAAGCGTTATAACAACGCGGTTGATGTAGTCGTACGTCTTCACGGCCCGACCAATCAAGCACCGAAACTACGGCACCTCCGAGTTCTAGCACACGTTCAGCTCGACGACGATCCCCGGACTCCGATCCAGCAAAATGTCGGGGAAGAGTTCCGTCAGCACGACGGCGTGGTGACGATCTTGATGTTCTACCGTCGCAGGGCTTCGCCTAAGCACCGCTACAATATTATCGAGGAGTATGGTGGAAGGGGGCACCGCACACGGCTAAGAAAACAATCACCAAGATCAACTTATGTGTCTATGGGGTGCCCCCTGCCCCCGTATATAAAGGAGTGGAGGAGGGGAGGGCCGGCCCTCTCTATGGCGCGCCCTAGGGGAGTCCTACTCCCACCGGGAGTAGTGTCGGTGTCAAAACCGGCGGATCTCGGGTAGGGGGTCCCGAACTGTGCGTGTAGGACGGATGGTAACAGGAGGCAAGGGACACGAAGTTTTACCCAGGTTCGGGCCCTGTCGATGGAGGTAAAACCCTACGTCCTGCTTGATTAATATTGATGATATGGGTAGTACAAGAGTAGATCTACCACGAGATCAGAGAGGCTAAACCCTAGAAGCTAGCCTATGGTATGATTGTTGATGTGTATGTTGTCCTACGGACTAAAACCCTCCGGTTTATATGGACACCGGATAAGGTTAGGGTTACATAGAGTCGGTTACAATGGTAGGAGATCTGAATATCCGTATCGCCAAGCTTGCCTTCCACGCCAAGGAAAGTCCCTTCCGGACACGGGACGGAGTCTTCAATCTTGTATCTTCATAGTCCAGGAGTCCGGCTGAAGTTATAGTTCGGCTATCCGAACACCCCCTAATCCAAGACTCCCTCAGTAGCCCCTGAACCAGGCTTCAATGATGACGAGTCCGGCATGCAAATTGTCTTCGGCATTGCAAGGCGGGTTCCTCCTCCAAGTACTTCATAGAAGATTTTGAACACAAAGATAGTGTCCGGCTCTGTAAAATAAGTTTCCACATATTGCCATAGAGAGAATAATATTTACACAAATCTAATCTGCTGACGTATTCCGTAGTGTGACATCACACCACGGCCAAGCTTTTATTCGAACCGTTTTACTATCCCATCTTAGCGCGTTATGCGAGGCGGTTTCCTTGGCACGTCTTGTTAAAGCAGAGATCGTGTCCCCTTATTCCGGGATTCTCATCAATACGGGCGTGGGTAACCCAACCGCTTCTAGGACTCCTAGATCATAGGCAAGTCCAAACGGACATGGGGAGGACGCTCGATATCCACCCTCTTTATAAAGGGACGAGGCCTTTTATTTTTCCCTCCCGTGCTCAATCGAATCCTTCCCCCACCTCAAGCTCAAACGCCCAAAGTTCAGGTCAGGTGCTCCGAACCTTCAGTCATGTCCGGATCTAGCCTTCAAGGCCGATGGGTGCCTTCTTCCGTCACGGAAGAAGACGTCAAAAAGTTGAGGGAGGCCAGATATCTGACCGCCGAGATTCTGCATCGGCTGCCTCCCCGGGGGCAGGCCGTCCCCTCCCCCGAACCCAACGAGAGCGTCGTGTTCGTCTCCCACTTCCTCCGAGGTCTAGGCCTTGCATTGGATCCTTTTGTCAGGGGCTTGATGTTTTACTACGGGCTAGATTTCCATGATCTAGCTCCGGACTCCTTTCTTCATATCACGACATTTATTGTTGTGTGCGAGGCCTTCCTCCGGGTTACCCCTCACTTTGGCCTATGGCTCAAGACCTTTGAAGTAAAACCGAAGATGATCGAGGGGCAACATGCGGAGTGTGGAGGTGCCTCAATACGCAAGATGACGGGAGCTGCATGGCCCAAAGGTTCCATTCCAGAGGTGTCTGAATTGTGGCAACAGGAGTGGTTCTACATCACGGCTCCTAGAAGTGCCAAGTGGGCGGCCGCCCCTGTCTTCCGCCCGGGCCCTCCACCACAACTGATGTCATGGATTAGCAGAGGATTGAGCTGGGGTCCGGCCAAGGACGTGCCTATACTGCAAAGCCGCATTCAAGATCTCTTTAATGGAGATTTCAGTTTGGTTGCGGTAGCACAAGTTATGCTGGTTCGCCAAGTCCAGCCTTGCAAACGCCGGCCTCTTCGCTTGTGGGAGTTTAATCCCGAGGGACCGCGCGCCATTCAAAATTTCCTCGGCCTGACGCACGAGGAGATGTACAAGTCGTTCTTCGGACCTCAAGTGGAGTGTCCGGAAATCACCGAGGACGCGGGCCTGAGTAGCAACCGCGCCGCCGAACAGGTAAGGCATCTTTCGACCGAGTGTACTACCTCTCCTTTGATGCGAAGTTATTTCTGAGAGTCCGCTTTTTGACCAGGACTGGCTAACGAAGGCGAAGTTGATTCGGTGCTCGGCCCCCCTCCCTGAGGGTTTGGAAAATCCGATATTGGAAAAGATGCTCCAGGCCGCACCTTGCCCGGAGCCCTTGAAGGAAAATGCGGGCGGTCGCGGGCCCCAAACGCTGGCCGCTCTGGCCGAGGGAGCGAGCGTCTCCATGAAGGAAGTCGACCAGAAGAGGAAAAGGATTGCGTCTGGGGATTCGGAGGCCGAAGCTTCCAAACGGGAGAAGAAGTCTCCCACAGAGGGTCCTACCCCGGGGGTGCGGTTGCCGCACAAAGTCCGCGGGGGGATCAATTCTCCCACGAGTCGTAAGTGACCCAAAATACCTTAATAGTACAGATATGTCATCTTTTCTTCTGAGAAGATAACCACTGCATGTATCTTTGCAGTTCGGGCCTTAGCCCCTCTCAAATGAGCTCGTCTTCGGGGGATCTTCTATTAGAGATGATGGAGAGCGAAACGCCTCCTCCGGACTCCTCCGCTCCGGAAGCGGGCGACCCTGAAGTGTCGTCGCGGAGGGACTCTCCGAGTCCGGCGAGGCTAGAAGATAATCTCGTCGACCCCCGAAGTTCCCAGTGTCCGGCTCCCGAAGAGAGCAGACAAACGAGTCCGGCACCATCTAGTGTGCGGTCGGATGTTCTGAGGGAGTTGGTGGGGCGAGCGGCATCTCAGATGAACACCGTGTACTGATGAATACGGTGATGGAGAGAATCTCGTCCACCGAAAGCGGATTGCATAAAGCTTTTATGAGTCTACTGATAGGCTTTGAGGTACGTAAAATAATGTATGATAGTCCTGCACATACTAGGTGTGCCCTGTGTAGATAGTAGCCCCTGAGACTCTGGTCATCGTCGGAAACGACGACGAACAGAGGATCATATTCCCAGGTGATGGAAGCTCCGGTGGCTAGCCAGGCTCGCGAGTTTGCCCATTTAGAACGGCAGTTGGATGCGGCAGACGCTGACATCAAGCTTGTTAACAAAAGGCTTGACGAGGCGTAGGGTAGGTGTTATTATCTGGTAAACACTGCATAGGAAGAGCAGCATGATGCCAGTATCTTTAATGTGTTGTGACTGCAGATGGAGCTGCCACTGTTGAAGCCTTGCGGGCAAAACTTGCCCGAGCCAAGGAACAAGCGAGGTTGGATAATGCGGCTGCTTTGAAGGCGGCCGAAGAGTTGCGAGCCGAGAAGGCCGCGCATGGCGAGAGCCGGGATAAGATGGCTAATATGTCCGTAGAATTAAAAGCCGTCGTCGACCGTTGCTGGGCTCTTGAAAAGGAAAACCAGGCGAAGGCATCGGACCTTGAGAAGGCTGCTGCAACGGGAAAAGACCTCCGTTCTGCTATGAGGGCAAAGAAGGAGGAGCTGCGAGAAGCCGGGGATATTGTAGCCGGGAAGTCCTTTATGCTGCAGAGGAAGTTCGGAGATCCACGGTATGCCCCTCTGGATCGGCTATGGAGTTCAAAGGATGTGTATATGGATTTGGCGGCGAGCGCTGCCGATGCGGCCAAATACTTCCAGAGTCAGACAGACCATGAAGTAGACTAGCTGTTTTGGAAACAGTTCCTTTCTCCCGAGCATCCGCTTTCATTGACGGACCAATTAGCCAAATGGGCCGAACTAAATAGGTTGTCCGGACTCTCCATGAGGTCTGTTGTGGATCAGCTATGGCTGGGAAGGTCGAAACCGAGCAGCTATTTCAGCTTGGTGCAGCAGTTCCTTAACGTGGTGCCGCGCATAAATGCGATGAGGAGGTCGGCGTGCATAGAAGGCGCACGAATGGCCTTTTCCCGTGCTAAAGCATACTGGGCAGAGATGGATGCTACCACTGTTGCAGCACAGGATTCGGCCATAGGTCGAAGGGCTGCTGAGCACTACTTTGAGGAAGTTCTTGAGGGTGCTCGTTTGATAGAGACCCAGTGCTCAAAAAATATTATGTTTGAGTGACATGTAATCTCATTGTAAGCGAAATGCTTTTATAAATTTTCATAAGGCTACTTTTATACTTTTGCCTGAAAGTATTGTGATGCCTCCTGGGCGGCCGTTTATGTATACATGTGTATAACCTGAAAGATTGCAGTCGTCGGCTTCAACCCCCACGCATATAATGCGGAGGTGTTCGCAGAAACACGCGTTCACACTTAACCCAACGTCTTGGTCCTATTAAGGAGGTGATAGCGGAGCGAGCGAGGCAACCGGACTATAATGCTTTAACACTTTCACTTAGCCATAGGAGTTTGACAGTGGGGCTACTAGATAGCCCCTGGTGGCTCCGCACTCTCCCGATCCCGGGGTGCGTATATGCCTGGCCGGAAAGCGGCCCTTCGTTAAGGCGGAGGAATTCTAACATTCCCATGGGTCATCGAGTGGTTGACCAGTCTCGCGCTAGATCATGACAGTCAGTTTTCGGCTTTCTCTACTGAGGTGCTCGTCCGGATGAACCAGGGCACAATCGCAGTAGTTCTCCTGGTGCTACCTTAGCCGGTAAAGCGGAACGTAAGGCACCAAAACACAGGAGCCGGGCAAACCCAACATTTGACCAAAGACAATGATTCGGAGCTGATGCATATAGGGCCAAACTCGCGACGCCGAACACTCCCTAAGGTATTCGGTCTTTGTGGTATAAACCGGGCCTAAATAATGGCCTTCGTAAGAAGCCCCTTATGTCCAGGTACGTGCATTGGTCTGGCGTGGCCACATGCCAAGACGTCAGCATCCTTCTCAACGGTGGATATGTATCAACAAGAGACAGTAAAAAAGGTTTACGCAGGGTCTTAATCTAAAAAGAATCCTTGGAGCGGGTCCCTGCTGCACGTCTGCGCCTGTGTCTCCGTTGTGCCGTATCCTGGACGGGTGTGGCACGATGATCGTCTATAAAAGAGAGGAATTTAGGTGAAAAAGGTTGTCGTGCAAAAAGATAATTGAAGAAACTATGCATAATTCAAGATGAGGAGGAATGGCCACATGTCTGCGCGCGTTGAGCCCCTTGTAAATAGGGGTGTGACCATTTATTCGGTATAAGTAGCGGCGCCGGACTCGATTAGTTGTGTCTGAGGTCTTGACGACCTATGGGGCGCTTTGGCTAGTCCGGGCGCCTTTAGTGTGTGGCTGCCAAGGCAGCCTCACTCTCTTCGGCGCGCAGAGATCGCTTGATATTTCCGTGCACTGAAATGATGCCGCATGGACCGGGCATCTTGAGTGTGAGGGAGGCGTAGTGTGGTATTGCATTAAAGCGAGCGAACGTTTCGTGCCCGAGCAGTGCTTGATAGCCACTTTGAAACGGAGCGATGTGGAAGGTTAAATGCTCGCTACGGAAGTTATCGGGGGAGCCGAATATAACTTGTAGTAGGAGGGAGCCCGTACAACGAGCCCCTGGGCCTGGCGTTACTCCTTTAAAGGTAGTATTGCTATGGCGAATTTGTGTTGGGTCTAACCCCATCCCGCGGATTGTATCCTGGTATATTAGGTTTAGGCTGCTGCCGCCGTCCATCAAGACTCGTGTGAAGTGATATCCGCCAATTACTGGGTCTAATACCAAGGCAGCCCATCCTGCGTGTCGGATACTTGCTGAGTAATCACGATGGTCGAAAGTGATCGGTTGAGACGACCATTGGCAGGACTTCGAGGTGACAGGCACTTGGGTATATTTTCCTGGGGGTGCCGCATTGTTTTTCCCCTTGATCATGTGTAGTACGTTTACTGTTTTGACTTCTGGTGGGAATTTCTTTTGTTCCCCCGTGTCTTGCTTGGGGGGCTTGTCCTCGTCTTCACTTGGTGTGTCCTCCCCCTTGTGTACGGCGTTGAGCTTGCCGGACTGCTTGAAGACCCAACATTCTCTGTGGGTATGATTAGCAGGTTTACCCGGGTACTGTGGATCTGACATACTTGGTCCAGAATTTCGTTGAGGCTGGACAGTTCATCCCTGGTGCCTTTAGTGGGCGGCTTTTGACCTGGCCGAGAGCTTTTGAATCCGGCATTTACTGCCGTGCCCTTCATGTTGTCTTCTTTATTCCGGCGTTTGTTATTGCTGTTGCGCCGTGATTTCCCGTTTCCATCTCTAACTTCCGATGTACTGGGGTCGCTGGTGCTGCATCTGGCTAGCCAGCTGTCCTCACCCGCGCAAAAGCGGGTCATGAGGTTTGTTAATGCAGCCATCGTTCCCGGCTTATTTTAGCCGAGGTGTCTGGCGAGCCATTCGTCATGGACGCTATGCTTGAAAGCCGCTAAGGCTTCGGCGTCCAGACAGTCGACAATCTGGTTCTTTTTAGTAAGAAACCTATTCCAAAGCTTTCGGGCTGACTCTCCGGGCTGCTGAGTTATATGACTCAGATCATCCGCATCCGGAGGTCGGACATAAGTCCCTTGAAAATTTGCCCGAAAGGCGTCTTCGAGCTCTTCCCAACTTCCAATGGAGCTTTCGGGGAGGCCTTTGAGCCAGTGACGAGCTGGCCCTTTGAGCTTGAGGGGTAAATATTTGATGGCGTGGAGATCATCTCCTCGAGCCATATGGATATGAAGGATATAGTCCTCAATCCAAACCCCGGGGTCTGTTGTTCCATCGTATGCCTCTATGTTTACGGGTTTGAATCCCTCTAGAAATTCATGGTCCAGCACCTCGTCGGTGAAACATAGAGGGTGTGCGGCACCCCTGTAGCTGGGTGTACCGCGTTGTTCGGATATTTGTTGTGTTGCATTGTATGCTGGGAGGCGCTTGCGTGGTCCATAGATGGATCTTGTTGCGCCGTCCTTTGGTTGCGAACCTTCGCCTGGGTCGCGTGTTGTATTGTGAGCGGCGTTGTATGCTGCTCTGTGTTGGTAGAGGGATCGTCTATCCGACCAGGTGGCTGCTTTGATATTTGGTTGTGGGAGGTCTGCGGCCTCCTCATCGAATTCGGGTAGCAGCTTTCGCTTTGGGTAGCTCTTGGAGGGGCGATTGTCGCCGTACCTTGCTGTAGTGTTGAGTATTTTGCTCCATCTGAATTGGAGTGTGTCTTGCGCGGCCTTGAGCCTTCGCTTCTGCTTTTTGAGGCTCCTCGCGGTGGCAACAAGCCTTTTACGGGCGTTCTGCTGCTCCGGGTGCCTGTCCGGCGTTATGTCGTTCGGACCATTATCCTTGATAGGGTTTATTTGTTCGGTTTGATTATCCGGATTGCCGTTGTCCGGCAGCGGTTCACCCCGCTCCAGCGCTGGGTCTGTGTGATCGCTATTTCTGTCGAGGCGGGATTTGGGGCGGCGCTTGCGTCGCCGCTTTGACTGCTTTTCAAGGGAACAATCCTTTGGTGCGTCCTTCCGCTCTTCGTCGTCATCTTTTGGTGCGTCCACCATGTATACGTCATATGACAAGGTGGCATTCCAGGGCTCAATAGGCATTGGTTCTTCATCGTCTCCTTCATCGGCGTCCATACCGTCAATGTCGTCGGAGTCGAAGTCGAGCATGTCGGTTAAGTCGTCGACAGTGGCTACGAAGTGGGTGGTGGGTGGGTTTTGAATTTCTTCATCGTCCGCACCCCAATCTTGCTGACCGTAGTCCGGCCAGGGCTCTCCTGATAAAGAGAGAGACTTCAGTGACTTCAGGATATCGCCGAAAGGCGAGTGCTGAAAGATGTTTGCGGCAGTGAACTCCATGATCGGCACCCAATCGGATTCGACTGGCAGGGGCACGGAGGGTTCGGAGTCCGGAGAGGAGTCCGGCTCCTTGGAGTCACGAGCCTCGTAGAGTACGGGGCTGGTGTTTGGCTCAATCGCCGTTTGGATCGCAGCCCCCGAGGTGGCGTCCAACCGCCCATCCTCGATTGGCGCGGTCGGCTCCAAACTAAGGGTCGGAGCCGATGCGGGTGCGGCCTCCAGGGCACTGTTCGGCGACAGAGCTAGATCATGCTCGTCGTGACAGTGCGACGCGCTCGGCAGTGGTTCGAATCCGTCGAAGATCAACTCCCCGCGGATGTCAGCCGTGTAGTTTAAACTTCCAAATCTGACCTAACGGCCAGGGGCGTAGCTTTCGATCTGCTCTAGGTGGCCAAGTGAATTGGCCCGCAGTGCGAAGCCGCCAAAGACGAAGATCTGTCCGGGGAGGAAGGTCTCACCCTGGACTGCATCACCATTGATGATCGTAGGAGCCATCGGGCCTGACAACGACGGCACAGAGGAACTCTCAATGAAAGCACCAATGTCGGTGTCAAAACCGGCGGATCTCGGGTAGGGGGTCCCGAACTGTGCGTCTAGGCCGGATGGTAACAGGAGGCAAGGGACACGAAGTTTTACCCAGGTTCGGGCCCTCTCGATGGAGGTAAAACCCTACATCCTGCTTGATTAATATTGATGATATGAGTAGTACAAGAGTAGATCTACCACAAGATCAGAGAGGCTAAACCCTAGAAGCTAGCCTATGGTATGATTGTTGATGTGTATGTTGTCCTACGGACTAAAACCCTCCGGTTTATATAGACACCGGATAAGGTTAGGGTTACATAGAGTCGGTTACAATGGTAGGAGATCTGAATATCTGTATCGCCAAGCTTGCCTTCCATGCCAAGGAAAGTCCCTTCCGGACACGGGACGAAGTCTTCAATCTTGTATTTTCATAGTCCAGGAGTCTGGCTGAAGGTATAGTTCGGCTATCCGAACACCCCCTAATCCAGGACTCCCTCAAGTAGGATTCCCCCTTTCCTAGTACAACTAGGAGTCCTTCCAAGTAGTAGGAGTAGGAGACAAGGAAGGGGAAGAGGGAAGAGAAGGAAGGAGGGGGCGCCGCCCCTCCCCCTAGTCCAATTCGGACTAGTCAATGGGGGGCGCGCGGCCTGCCTCTCCCTCTCCCCTAAAGCCCAATAAGGCCCATATACTTCTTCCCCCGTATTCCCGTAACTCTCCGGTACTCCGAAAAATACCCGAACCACTCGAAACCTTTCCGATGTCCGAATATAGTCGTCCAATATATCAATCTTTACGTCTCGACCATTTCGAGACTCCTCGTCATGTCCCCGATCTCATCTAGGACTCCAAACTCCTTCGGTACATCAAAACTCATAAACTCATAATATAACTGTCATTGAAACCTTAAGCGTGCGGACCCTACAGGTTCGAGAACAATGTAGACATGACTGAGACACGTCTCTAGTCAATAACCAATAGCGGAACCTGGATGCTCATATTGGCTCCCACATATTCTACGAAGATCTTTATCGGTCAGACCGCATAACAACATATGTTGTTCCCTTTGTCATCGGTATGTTACTTTCCCGAGATTCGATCGTCGGTATCTCAATACCTAGTTCAATCTAGTTACCGGCAAGTCTCTTTACTCGTTCCGTAATACATCATCTCGCAACTAACTCATTAGTTGCAATGCTAGCAAGGCTTAAGTGATGTGCATTACCGAGAGGTCCCAGAGATACCTCTCCGACAATCGGAGTGACAAATCCTAATCTCGAAATACGCCAACCCAACATGTACCTTTGGAGACACCCGTAGAGCACCTTTATAATCACCCAGTTACATTGTGACGTTTGGTAGCACACAAAGTGTTCCTCCGGCAAACGGGAGTTGCATAATCTCATAGTCATAGGAACATGTATAAGTCATGAAGAAAGCAATAGCAACATACTAAACGATCGGGTGCTAAGCTAATGGAATGGGTCATGTCAATCACATAATTCTCCTAATGATGTGATCCCGTTAATCAAATGACAACACATGTCTATGGTTAGGAAACATAACCATCTTCGATCAACGAGCTAGTCAAGTAGAGGCATACTAGTGACGTTTAGTTTGTCTATGTATTCACACAAGTATTATGTTTTCGGTTAATACAATTCTAGCATGAATAATAAACATTTATCATGAAATAAGGAAATAAATAATAACTTTATTATTGCCTCTAGGGCATATTTCCTTCATACCGTCCATTAAACAAGAAGACTATAAAGAACAAGTACCCACTTCCCAACATCAATGAGTTGTTTGAACAACTCAAAGGTGCTCAAGTATTCTCCAAGCTTGATCTCCGTATAGGCTATCATCAAATTCGCATTCGTGAGCAAGATATCCCCAAGACATCATTCAGAACGCTATGGTTCATATGAATACACTATCATGTCATTCGGCCTCGTCAACGGTCCGCCAACATTCTCTCGCATGATGAACTTCATCTTCAACGCCTACACAAATGACTTCGTCTTGGTCTACCTCGATGACATTTTGGTCTTTTCGAAGAACAAGGAGGATCATGCCAAGCACTTGTGTTTGGTGCTGGATAAGCTTAGAGAACATCAGTTCTATGCCAAGTTTTCAAAGTGCGAGTTTTGGCTCGATGAGGTTCTCTACCTTGGGCATATCATCTCTGCCAAGGGCATAGCGGTGAATCCTGAGAAGGTGTCTGCAATTGTGAATTGGGAACCACCTAAGAACGTGAAGCAACTCCGCAGCTTCCTTGGCCTTGCAAGCTATTGTCGAAGGTTCGTTGAGAACTTCTCAAAGATCGTGAAGCCTTTTTCCAACCTTCTTCACAAGCATGTGAAGTACGTCTGGTCTCCTGAATGTGACATCGCTTTCAACACCCTGAAAGAGAAGTTAGTCACTGCTCCAGTTCTGACTCCTCCTGATGAATCCAAACCGTTCGAGGTCTTTTGTGATGCTTCCCTTCAAGGTCTTGGTGAAGTGTTGATGCAAGAGAAGAAAGTTGTGGCCTATACCTCTCGCCAGTTGAAGCCCAATGAAAAGAACTACCCCACTCACGACCTCGAGTTGGCGGCAGTTGTGCATGCTCTTTTAACTTGGAGACATCTCTTATTGGGAAGGAAAGTGGACATCTTCACTGATCATAAGAGTCTCAAGTACATCTTCACTCAGCCAAACCTCAACCTCAGGAAGAGGTCGAAATGATTCAAGAGTATAATCCGAGTATCAAATATACTCCAGGCAAGGCCAATGTAATTGTTGACGCATTGAGCAGGAAGGCTTACTGCAACAGTTTGATTCTCAAGCCTTACCAACCCGAGCTTTGTGAAGCTTTCCGCAAACTCAATCTGCAAGTTGTTCCTCAAGGTTTCCTTGCCAACCTCCAAGTCTCTCCTACTTTGGAAGATCAGATTCGCGAGGCTCGACTTCTTGATGCTATGGTGAAGAAGGTGAAGATTGGGATTGCGAAGAGTCAACCTAAGTACAAGTGCTATCATCTCGATGACAAGGATACTCTATTCTTTGAGGATTGCATTGTTGTGCCTAAAGGTGACCTTTGTAAAGTCATTATGAACGAGGCTCACAATTCACTCTTCTCTATCCACCCTGGAAGTACAAAGATGTACCAGGACCTCAAGCAGTCGTATTGGTGGACTCAAATGAAGCGCGAGATTGCTCAGTTCGTGAATGAATGTGATGTCTGTAGAAGAGTGAAAGCAGAACACCAACGGCCAGCTGGTCTCCTCCAACCTCTTGCCATTCCAGAATGGAAGTTTGACCACATTGAGATGGACTTCGTGACTGGATTTCCAAAGTCCAAGCGTGGCAATGATGCTATCTTCGTTGTCATCGACAAACTCACTAAAGTGGCTCACTTTCTTCCTATCAAAGAATCTATCACAGCAGCTCAATTGGCAGAGCTATATACCTCCTGGATTGTCTCTCTGCACGGCGTTCCGCAGTTGATTTCTTCAGATCGTGGCAGCATCTTCACCTTGAAGTTTTGGGATTCTTTTCAGAAGGCCATCGGCACCAACATTCGTTTCAGCACAACTTTTCATCCTCAAACTAGTGGCCAAGTCGAGCGTGTCAATCAAATTCTTGAAGATATGCTCAGGCTTGCGTCATCTCCTTCGGTATGAAGTGGGAAGATTGTCTTCCATATGCCGAGTTCTCCTACAACAATAGCTTCCAAGCGAGTTCGGGCAAGGCCCCATTTGAAATTCTCTATGGCAGGAAGTGTCGTACTCCTCTTAACTGGTCAGAGACTGTTGAATGTCAACTTCTTGGCAATGACTTGATCACAGAGGCAGAAGAGATGTGCAAAGTCATTCGTGATAATCTCAAAGCTGCGTAATCGCGCTAGAAGACCTACTATGATAGCAAGCATCGTGACTTGGCTTTCGAGATCGGAGACCATGTTTACCTCCACATCTCTCCAATGAAAGGTACTCGTTGCTTCGGTATCAAAGGGAAGCTTGCCCCTAGATACGTGGGTCCTTTCAAGATCATCAGCAAGAGAGGCGATCTCGCCTATCAACTTGTGCTTCCCTCCAACTTTGCAAATGTGCACGACGTGTTCCACGTGTCTCAACCCCACAAGTGTTTCAAGACTCCTGACCGCACTGTCAACTTCAAAGACATTGATCTCCAAGAAGACCTGTCTTATCGTGAGCACCCAGTTGCTATTCTTGAAGAAACTGAGCGCAAGACTCGTAACAAGTCTATCAAATGCCTGAAAGTCAAGTGGTCACATCATTCCGACCGTGAAGCCACCTGGGAACGCGAGCATCACCTCCGTTCTGAGTACCCGGAGTTTTTCCAGTCCTAGATCTCGGGACGAGATCCTTTCATAGTGGTGGAGTGTTGTAACACCCCGGATGTAATCTACCTTATTTGTATTCCAACTCTTTCCTTTTCCGGCACTAAGTTACGTTATTTCCTCGTTGTTGGGTTTTTGTCTCTATGTGTTTTGTCTTTGTCATGCATCTCATATCATGTCATCATGTGCATTGCATTTGCATACGCGTTCGTCTCATGTATCCGAGCATTTTCCCCGTTGTCCGTTTTGCATTCCGACGCTCCTATGTCCTCCGGTGGTCCTTTCTACCTCTTTTCGTGTGCAGGTGTTAAATGTTTTCGGATTGGACCGAGACTTGTCATGTGGCCTTGGTTTACTACCGGTAGACCGCCTGTCAAGTTTCGTGCCATTTGGACTTCGTTTGATACTCCAATGGTTAACCGAGGGACCGAAAAGGCCTCGTGTGTGTTGCAGCCCAACACCCCTCCAAAGTGGCCCAAAACCCACCAAAACCCCTTCCATCATCTAGAGCGTTCGATCACGATCGCATGGCCAAAAACCGCACCTCATTTGGAGCTTCCTAGCTCCCTCTACCTCTATAAATAGGTCCCTCCCCGAAAATCTCGGATCTCCTCTTCCAAACCCTAGCAAAACCCGCTCCTCTGCTGCCCCGGACATGTCCGGCCCTGGCCGGACAACCGTCGCCGCCGGCCGCAGCCACTGAGAAGCCGCCACCTGTCCCGCCCAGCGCTCGTCTCCGCCGCGGCCCGGGAAGCCCGGATCGGGCCCCCGCGAGCCCAAAGCCGCCGCCGCGTGGCTCCTCGCCCGCACCGCCCGAGTCTCTCACCGTGCTGCCCTTCGTCCCCCGCCCCGTCGAGCGCCGCCCCGCTCCGGCAGCACATGTCCCGCGCCTCCCGAGCTCCTCGGCCAACCGCCGCTGTCGCCTCCTCGCCGCCCGGAGCTCCGGCGAGCTCCTCCGCCGGCCTCCACCGCCCCGGCTTCCTCTCCTTCCTCCGACGATGTACTGCAGCTCCAGTGAGCACGAACCCCGGCCGGTGAACCTCGGGAGGCGAGCAGCTACAGTGCATGTCCCAGATCTGTACCTGAAGTTTTGAGGGGTTGACTCTTTCGTCCCTAAACCCTAGCATTTTTGCATTCTTCCACATGCCATAACTTCCTCATCATAGCCCCGATTCGTGCGTGTAGCATATCAAAATGTTTGTCTCGACGAGTACATCATTTCATCGCATTGCATCATTTTCATTTGAGCTCATGTTGATGCCCGAAATGTTGTTGTAAGAGGGCTATGTGAGGATTGTTTCAGATCTGTTTCAGCAAATGCACTTTTGTCATTTTTGCCATGATTAATGTGTGCATGCTATGATCCTGAGCTCTACATGTGTTTTGAAGAATGCCATGTCATCTTTACAAAAGTGTATGCCATGTATTTTTGTGATCTTTGTGGTGACTAGCACAAGCATGCAAAGTAGCTTACTCAATGATGCTGATTTCAGGGACTTAATTTCACCAAGTCCTTTGCCCTGTCATTACTTTTATGCCATATGTTCATGTTGTTTCCTAGTGATCCATGCCTCTTTTGAGCATGATCAGTAAGGATGTTTTGTAGATAATGTTGTGCTCTATCCATCCATGTCTTTTTTGCAATTATAGAGCACCCTAGCTTGAGTCAATCAAGCTCTACTTTTGCTATAAAATGTTCCTGGCAGATTGTTAACATGTTTAGCGATTTTGCCGAGCTTGTCGTAGTTGATCCGTGCATGCTATGTTGTTGTTCTTTCCATGTCTATTTGCTGGGTGTATGCTTAGTTTGTCATGCAATGCCTCGTAGTGAGTGCATCGAGCTCGTAAACATGCCTAGTTGTTAACTGTTTTGCAAGCTCCAATTTTTCACTAAGTCTCAATCTATTTTTCGTTAATTTCTATGTTCACATGCTTGCAATTGTATCTTCTGATCCCTTTTGGCTCATGGTCACTAAGGGTCTTTTGTTATATGCTTTGAGTAGCTTCATGGCATGCCTTGCTTTGCCATGATATGTTCCTGTAGCATGTAGTTATCGTGCTGTAAACATTGCTTCCTGATAATAAATTCCTGACATGCTGTTTATTTCACTAAGTCTAAAACCAGTAATCTTTTGCACTTTTGCCATGCTTGTTTGAGCTTGCTATTGAGTGAATTAGCCATAGCTCATTGTTCATCTTTTGTCAAGCATCATGAGTGGATCCCTGCCATGTATTTTGTTGCTTTGTTTGAATGCTGTAGCATGTTGTTCTTGATGCATTTAGAAGGCTACTTGTTGTTAATCGCAGACCGGTGCCATATTTATTTTGCTTGCCATTTCCAAACCGTGCATCCGATCCGGTGATCTTTATATCGATTTCAACCGAAATCACCTCACCTTTCCAGTGGCACTCTTGGATTTCCAAGTTGAGGCCAGGTTCATTCATTCCTTTGCAAATCATGCATGTGCATCACATATCGCATCTCGCTTATCATACCATGTTTGCATCATGTTGCTTGAGCATTGCACGTGGTTGATTGTGTTCCTTTTTGCTTGTTTTTCTTGCTTGGGTAGAGCCGGGAGATGAGTACGTGATCGAGGAGCCCGTTGAGTACGCTTACGAGGATCAAGGCAACTCTGAGAACTTTGCAGGCAAGATGACCATACCCTCGAAATCACTTCTATCTTTGCTTGCTAGATGCTCACTCTTTTGCTATGCCTATGCTACGATACCTACCACTTGCTTATCATGCCTCTCCAATTTCCATGTCAAACCTCTAACCCACCATGTCCTAGCAAACCGTTGTTTGGCTATGTACCGCTTTGCACAACCCCCTCTTATAGCGTTGCTAGTTGCAGGTGAAGTTTGGAGATCGTTCCTGGTTGGAACATGTTTATTGTTGGGATATCACAATATTATCTTGTTTATCTTAATGCACCTATATACTTGGAAAAGGGTGGAAGGCTCAGCCTTATGCCTGGTGTTTTGTTCCACTCTTGCCGCCCTAGTTTCCGTCATATCAGTGTTATGTTCCCGGATTTTTGCGTTCCTTACACAGTTGGGTTATAATGGGAACCCCTTGATAGTTCGCCTTGAATAAAACTCTTCCAGCATGGCCCAACATTGGTTTTACCTTTCGCCACCTAGCCTTTTTCCCTTGGGTTTCACGGACTCAAGGGTCATCTTTATTTTAACCCCCCTCCCGGGGGCCAGTGCTTCTCTAAGTGTTGGTCCAACTGAGTGATGTCCGGGGCTACCAGGGGCAACTCTGGGCTGACCTACCCGACGTCTGGCTCATCTGAGTGTGCCGTGAGAACGAGATATGTGCAGCTCCTATCGGGATTTGTTGGCACATTCGGGCGCTTTGCTGGTTTAGTTTTACCATTGTCGAAATGTCTTGTAACCAGGATGGCGAGTCTGATCGGATTGTCTTGGGAGAAGGAATATCCTTCGTTGACCGTGAGAGCTTGTGATGGGCTAAGTTGGGACACCCCTGCAGGGATTTGAACTTTCGAAAGCCGTGCCCGCGGTTATGGGCAGATGGGAATTTGTTAATGTCCGGTTGTAGATAACCTAAAACTTAACTTAATTAAAATGCATCAACCGTGTGTGTAACCGTGATGGTCTCTTTTCGGCGGAGTCCGGGAAGTGAACACGGTGTTGGAGTAATGCTTGTCGTAGGTTGTTCTAGGATCACTTCGTGATCATAGTTTGTCGCTCGTGCCTTTGCCTTCTCTTCTCGCTCTCTTTTGCGCATATGTTAGCCACCATATATGCTAGTCGCTTGCTGCAGCTTCACCTCATACCTTTGCCTTACCTATAAGCTTAAATAGTCTTGATCGCGAGGGTGTGAGATTGCTAAGTCCCTATGACTCACGGATTACTTCCAAAACTAGATGCAGAGACTTATGATACCGCTCCAGGTGATTCAACTGGTCTCAAGTGGCATTTTGATGAGGACTCAGGACGATACTACGTGTCTTTCCCAGATGATCAGTAGTGGTGCCCAGTTGGGGCGATCGGGGACTATGTCGCTTTTGGGGGTTGATCTTCATTTTGGTTCCGTAGTCGGACCTTGAGTGCATTTGGATGAATGTAATGTTATTTATGCATTTGTGTGACGTGGCAAGTGTAAGCCAACTATGTACCTTTTCCCTTATTGTATTACATGGGTTGTTGTGAAGATTACCTCACTTGCGACATTGCTTTCAATGTGGTTATGCCTCTAAGTCTGCTTCGACACGTGGGAGATATAGCCGCATCGAGGGTGTCACAAGTTGGTAATCAGAGCCTTCCCCGACCTTAGGAGCCCCCTGCTTGATCGAATCGTTGGCGTTGTTGAGTCTAGAAAATGTTTTGAGTCATTTAGGATTATATATATCGGAGAGTAGGACTTCTTTTTACTCCTCAGTCCCTTTGTCGCTCTGGTGAGGCCTCCTGACATAGAGTTTTGACTCTTCTCTTCTCAAATTTCACTAAAAAAAGTTAGGATCACGCGGGTATCTGGGAATCGTTCCGATGGCTTTGTGACGAGAACATTGTTCTTGGTGCCTCCTGACATTTAGGGGTTGTGGCAGTGTCCCGAGGAGTTGAGCTCCGAGGTGTTGTCGTCACAATTTTATCGTTGAGATTCTGGAATACCTGAGTTTCGCCGACATCCAAAACCTCTTTTATGCAGTTGTTGGTGAGATAATCTCGACGCCACCCAGTACTGGGGAGGGAGTTCGGGAGTATTGCCATAACTCGTATAACGGATGCTTTTCGAAGGTTGAGGTAAATGATTTCCGAAGGTTTCTTGGTTATATGTTGAAGGATGGATACAGCTGGATGTAGGATTTGCTAGCTTTGGGTGAGATATTATGCTTCCTCTGTATCCCCAACACCTGATTGCATAACCGGAAAGGTTCAGGAGTTTCATAGGTGGGGATTCTTGTAGCTCTAGTTCTTCTTCCGCGGATATTTGGTTTGTGATTGGGTAATCCTCACCAAGTATTTGTTCTTGTCCGTACCTTGTTGTTTTATTCTTCTACCTCTATCTAAGTGGCTTCTCAATTTATGGAAATGTGACCATTTCAATTGGAATGCATTCGTTCATTTTGTTCGGATGTGAAGACTATATGTTGCAATTTCTATCCATTGGATTCAGCTTCAATATATGTTTGTCAAGATGCTAACGGATGTCACCCTCTCCAGGATGGATCCTCCAACGCGCACGACTCCGAATCCTGATCCGCCACCACCACCTCCACCTCCGGAGGCATGGCAAGCTGTGATGGTCGCTACCAATGCAAACACGCAACTAATCATGCAAATTCTGCAAGAGCGCAACCAAGGGAATCATGGCCATGGCAACAATCAAAATCAGTTTGCTACACTCAACCAGTTCCTTGCTAACCAGCCAAAGACCTTCAGCAACTGTGTCGAGGCCTTAGACGCTGATGATTGGCTCGTGGATATCTGCAAGCATTTTGAGTGCAGCAACGTCAGGCCTGAGGACTTTGTCAAGTTTGCCTCCTTCCAACTCAAAGACCAAGCTGCAGAATGGTTTCAGCAATACAAAGATTCCAGAGGAGGTCGTGTGATTACTTGGGATGAATTCCGTCAAGACTTCAAAGCTCATCACATTCCTTAGAGTGTTGTTGAAAGCAAGCGTGAGGAATTCCGCAACCTGAAGCAAGGCAGCTTGTCTGTTTACCAGTATAACATTCTGTTCCAGAGGCTCGCTCATTTCGCCAAGCAAGACATCCCTGACGAGAAGAGCATGATTTATCAGTTCAGGGGGGCCTCAGAGAAGATCTCCAACTAGCTCTCGTCCTTTTTGAGCCGAAGAAGTACGATGAGTTCTACAATATGGCAATGAAGCAAGAGACTTCTCAACTCAAGTGCGATGCTTCAAAGAAGCGAGTCAGAGATGCAACTCCTTCTTCCTCAACTCAAGTGGCTTCTAAGCAGCAAAAGTATTGGCTGCCTCCTCCTCCGCTCCATAAGCCTTATCAGCAAAAGAGCAAAGGTGGCAGTGGATCTTCCCACCCACCCAACCCAGGCTTTCAGAACAAGACTTCGTCTCAAGCTACAAGATCAAGTGCTCTGTATCACTGTCCGCTCTCGGAGGTCACGTGCAACAAGTGTCAGCAGAAGGGTCACTATGCCAACAAATGCTTCAAACAGAGGCATCTTCCTCCTCCTCCTGTGAGATCTACCAGTACCATAGTGGTCAAGCATAACCCCAAGTCTGCTAAGGTCAACTTGATGAATGCGGCTCAGGAAGAGGACTCGTCAGATGTCATTATGGGTAACCTTCCTGTTAATGATAGTCCTGCAAAAGTTCTTTTTGACACTGGTGCATCGCATTGTTTCATCTTGAGACCATTTGTATCTAAGCATGAGTTGCCTTTACAAGATTTGCCTAGGCAGTTATCAGTTGTTTCTCCGGGTAAATTCATGAATGCAAGCGCTATGATCCCGGATGTTACTATCACGTTGGGCGACTATAAGTTTCTACCCTCTCCAGTGGTCCTTGGTAACTCGAATATCGATCTTATTCTTGGAATGGACTGGCTTTCTAAGCACAAGGCTCATCTTGATTGTGCTGCCAGGCAGATTCAATTGACTCATTCGTCTGAGGATGTAATTGTCTTTGCCGCAAGGGATGATACCATCCGTTTGTTTTCTCTCAATGAGAAGGGTGAGCTGGATGCCATCTCTCAAATACCGGTCGTTTACGAATATCAGGACGTCTTTCCAGAAGAGCTTCCAGGAATACCTCCGCACCGGCCAGTTGAATTCGTCATCGATCTTGAGCCTGGCACGGAACCTGTTTGCAAACGTCCTTACAAGCTTGGACCTGAAGAGTTGAAGGAGCTGAAGAAGCAACTCGATATTCAAGAGCGTATGGGTCTCATCTGACCTAGTTCTTCTCCGTGGAGTTGTGGAGTTCTTTTTGTGAAGAAGAAGGATGGAACAGACCGACTCTGTGTCGACTACCGTCCATTGAACAAGAAGACTATAAAGAACAAGTACCCACTTCCCAACATCAATGAGCTATTTGAACAACTCAAAGGTGCTCAAGTATTCTCCAAGCTTGATCTCCATATGGGCTATCATCAGATTCGCATTCGTGAGCAAGATATCCCCAAGACAGCATTCAGAACAAGCTATGGTTCATATGAATACACTGTCATGTCATTCGGCCTCGTCAACGCTCCGCCAACATTCTCTCGCATGATGAACTTCATCTTCAACGCCTACACAAATGACTTCGTCTTGGTCTACCTCGATGACATTTTGGTCTTTTCCAAGAACAAGGAGGATCATACCAAGCACTTGCGTTTGGTGCTGGATAAGCTCAGAGAACATCAGTTCCATGCCAAGTTTTCAAAGTGCGAGTTTTGGCTCGATGAGGTTCTCTACCTTGGGCATATCATCTCTGCCAAGGGCATAGCGGTGAATCCTGAGAAGGTGTCTGCAATTGTGAATTGGGAACCACCTCATAACGTGAAGCAACTCCGCAGCTTCCTTGGCCTCGCAAGCTATTGTCGAAGGTTCATTAAGAACTTCTCAAAGATCGCGAAGCCTCTTTCCAACCTTATTCAGAAGCATGTGAAGTATGTCTGGTCTCCTGAATGTGACATCGCTTTCAACACCCTGAAAGAGAAGTTAGTCACTGCTCCAGTTCTGACTCCTCCTGATGAATCCAAACCGTTCGAGGTCTTTTGTGATGCTTCCCTTCAAGGTCTTGGTGCAGTGTTGATGCAAGAGAAGAAAGTTGTAGCCTATACCTCTCGCCAGTTGAAGCCCAATGTAAAGAACTACCCCACTCACGACCTCGAGTTGGCGGCAGTTGTGCATGCTCTTTTAACTTGGAGACATCTCTTATTGGGAAGGGAAGTGGACATCTTCACTGATCATAAGAGTCTCAAGTACATCTTCACTCAGCCAAACCTCAACCTCAGGCAGACTCGTTGGGTCGAAATGATTCAAGAGTATAATCCGAGTATCGAATATACTCCAGGCAAGGCCAATATAATTGCTGACGCATTGAGCAGGAAGGCTTACTGCAAAAGTTTGATTCTCAAGCCTTACCAACCCGAGCTTTGTGAAGCTTTCCGCAAACTCAATCTGCAAGTTGTTCCTCAAGGTTTCCTTGCCAACCTCCAAGTCTCTCCTACTTTGGAAGATCAGATTCGCGAGGCTCAACTTCTTGATGCTATGGTGAAGAAGGTGAAGATTGGGATTGCCAAGAGTCAACCTAAGTACAAGTGTTATCGTCTCGATGACAAGGATACTCTATTCTTCGAGGATCGCATTGTTGTGCCTAAAGGTGACCTTCGTAAAGTCATTATGAATGAGGCTCACAATTCACTCCTCTCTATCCACCCTGGAAGTACAAAGATGTACCAGGACCTCAAGCAGTCGTATTGGTGGACTCAAATGAAGCGCGAGATTGCTCAGTTCGTGAATGAATGTGATGTCTGCAGAAGAGTGAAAGCAGAACACCAACGGCCAGCTGGTCTCCTCCAACCTCTTGCCATTCCAGAATGGAAGTTTGACCACATTGAGATGGACTTCGTGACTGGATTTCCAAAGTCCAAGTGTGGCAATGATGCTATCTTCGTTGTCATCAACAAACTCACTAAAGTGGCTCATTTTCTTCCTATCAAAGAATCTATCACAGCAGCTCAATTGGCAGAGCTATATACCTCCTGGATTGTCTCTCTGCACGGTGTTCTGCAGTTGATTTCTTCAGATCGTGGCAGCATCTTCACCTCGAAGTTTTGGGATTCTTTTCAGAAGGCCATGGACACCAACATTCATTTCAGCACAACTTTTCATCCTCAAACTAGTGGCCAAGTCGAGCGTGTCAATCAAATTCTTGAAGATATGCTCAGGGCTTGCGTCATCTCCTTCGGTATGAAGTGGGAAGATTGTCTTCCATATGCCGAGTTCTCCTACAACAACAGCTTCCAAGCGAGTTCGGGCAAGGCCCCATTTGAAATTCTCTATGGCAGGAAGTGTCGTACTCCTCTTAACTGGTCAGAGACTGTTGAATGTCCTTGGCAATGACTTGATCACAGAGGCAGAAGAGATGTGCAAAGTCATTCGTGATAATCTCAAAGCCGCGTAATCGCGCTAGAAGAGCTACTATGATAGCAAGCATCGTGACTTGGCTTTCGAGATCGGAGACCATGTCTACCTCCACGTCTCTCCAATGAAAGGTACTCGTTGCTTCGGTATGCTTGTCGTAGGTTGTTCTATGATCACTTCGTGATCATAGTTTGTCGCTCGTGCCTTTGCCTTCTCTTCTCGCTCTTTTTTGTGCATATGTTAGCCACCATATATGCTAGTCGCTTGCTGCAGCTCCACCTCATACCTTTGCCTTACCTATAAGCTTAAATAGTCTTGATCGCGAGGGTGTGAGATTGCTGAGTCCCTGTGACTCACAGATTACTTCCAAAACCAGATGCAAGGACCGATGATACCGCTCCAGGTGATTCAACTGGGCTCAAGTGGCATTTTGATGAGGACTCAGGACGATACTACGTGTCTTTCCCAGATGATAAGTAGTGGTGCCCAGTTGGGGCGATCGGGGACTATGTCGCTTTTGGGGGTTGATCTTCATTTTGGTTCCATAGTCGGACCTTGAGTGCATTTGGATGAATGTAATGTTATTTATGCATTTGTGTGACGTGGCAAGAGTAAGCCAACTATGTACCTTTTCCCTTATTGTATTACATGGGTTGTTGTAAAGATTACCTCACTTGCGACATTGCTTTCAATGCGGTTATGCCTCTAAGTCGTGCTTCGACACATGGGAGATATAGCCGCATCGAGGGCGTTACAGCATGGCACGGAGGCTCTGCCAGGCGGCCGCTAGGGCGTCCACCTCGTGCTTTATCTCCGTCGACACTCGACATGCTCTCCCATAGAGCATTCTCGCTCACGGTAATGCAGATATGGTGCACGGGTGGTAGATGTGAAGCGGATGGGTTTGTGGTGTGCTGTGAACTGGGTGTGGCCGCCTTTAAATAGTGGATGCCGATGAGGCCAAGTGTCCAGGTGCGTCAACAAGCGGGCACCGGAGTTGGTTTCTCGGCTTGCGAGCTTGTTTAATGGCGACAAATGGAGGAGCGGGCATTGAACGGGCGTGGTAGATATGCGTCCCGTCCCGTCGTCTCTCCGACATTGAATAGGCGCGAACACCAGTGACACGGTGCGGGCAACACTCTCTGCTAGCGAGCCGCTTCAATGTCAGCGCCAGCGAGAGCTCACGTCCCCTCTAGGCCGGCATGAATGCGGGCAGCTAGCTTCAGACAAGAAAGCGCGCGGGCGCGGGAGGGGGTTTGGGTTGGTCAAGTTAATCAGACGCAGGCGTGGCAGTGGATCGGACGCTAGCAAAACCCTCCTCCAGTTTGTCTCCGGTTTGTGGGAAAGAGTGCGTCAGGACATGTCAGCGGAATGATGCAGGCTCGCATTGGATTGTAAAACATGTTTGGACCGCGCGGTCCGGACAATTGCAAGTGGTTTGAGGGTCAGCGTTGGAGTTGCCCGACAAAACATATATTTCATGATAGATTTAATAAAACTAATTTGACACTGCACATACGAACATATTTTTTTTTCTAAAAATGTAGTCAAACTGAAAAAAGTTTGAATTAGTAAAGAAGTAGAATCATCATATTTTGTGAGGAGGGAGGAAAAAGCTGATGCACATATACCTACGAGGCGCCACAGCAACACGTTTCATTAGAGTTAGAGACTAAAGGTACTCCCTCCGTCCCGAATTAAGTGATACATTCGTTTCAACGACATTTGTAATGTACTTATTTTAACAATAGTTAATTCCTCGTTAGTACTCCCTCCGTTCAGAATTAAGTGATACATTCATTTCAACGACATTTGTGATATACTTATTTTAACCATAGTTAATTCCAGACGGATGTTGTACTCGTATTATATAAAAGATTGTAGGTTTTATGTTTCGCTCTTTAGTTCCGACTCGCCAGCCTCATTCACCCCGTCTAATTGACGAACGGTTGGTATACTCCTTTATGTTAAATATATAGTCATGGAAAAACGGTTGAGAGCTAACCATACATGCGCATACACTCAGTTAATTCAAGATGGATTTTGTCCTCGTACTATACGAAAGATGGTAGGTTCTATGTTTCACTCTTTAGTTCTGACTCGCCAGCCTCATTCACCCCGTCTAATTGATAAAAGGTTGGTATATTCCTTTATGTTAACCATATAGTCATGAAAAATCATATATACATTTGAAAATATTAAATACTCCTATATACATTTGCAAAAAGAAAAATATGAAAGAAACGTTATCATGCATGTCCTTTATAGTGCATAATATAATACTAATGTTTTTGCACAAAATTCTACATACTAGAAGATTTATAGTATGTTGCAAGACCATGACAATTTGGTGGTCTTTGACAGCACTCCCAAAGTGCCAAGACGATGAACACAATCACACACACGAGTGGAGCTCTAGGGAGATGATGAACACAAGGTTTTTGCGCTGTAAACTTCACAGCTTTTCTGCTCCTCTCTCGCTTCTATTTATTCAGATTACAGAAGGGAAACTGGGGATCGTGGCCCCTGACTTGGCGCCTACGTGATCCACATCGCTCGTGCCATCCCACGAACAGATCAACGAGGCGCGCGACTCGCTCCAGGTTGTTGCAACCCACGAGCAAAGCTAGCTAACAGAAAGACTGAAAGAAAAACGGGAAAGCTAACCTGACAGAAAAACTAGCTAACTGAACTTTGACAGGGCTCGGGGTTTTATTTCAACAAATCACCCCCTAAAACCTAAGCCCTTGTCGATCTCTACCATGCCGATCCTTGCACGCAGCTCCGCAAAGCGCACGCGCCCGAGAGCCTTGGTCAGAAGATCGGCGAGCTGTCCATCAGTGCCGACGAACTCCACCTCCACTTGCTTGTTCTCCACACACTCCCTGATGAAGTGGAACCGGATGTCAATGTGCTTACTCCGTTCATGGTACACAGGGTTCTTCGCAAGTGAGATGGCTGATTTGTTATCCATCCAGAGTGGGAAACACGCCGGCCTCTCCTTCTTGAGCTCGCTGAGGAAACGGGCCAGCCAAACTCCTTGGCACGCCGCCGTCGTGGCGCTGATGTACTCGGCCTCGCAGGATGACAGCGCCACGACCTTCTGCTTGAGAGACTGCCAGCTGATGATGCAGTTGCCGTAGAAGAACATGGCGCCGGTCGTGCTCCGTCGTGTGTCGACATCTCCTCCCATGTCACTGTCGCTGTAGCCGGCGAGGTGGCCATCTCCTTTTCCCTTTGGGTAGAAGCAGCCCCAATGCAGAGTGCCGGCGATGTAGCGCAGAATCTTCCTCACCGCAGCCAGATGCTCGGTGGTGGGCGCCTCCATGAAGCGCGAGACGTAGCCAACGGCGAAAGTGATGTCCGGCCTGGTGTGAACCAGATAGCGCAGACACCCGACGAGGCCGCGGTACTCCGTCGCATCAGTCAGAGGCGCGGTGCTCTGCTTGCTAAGCTTCAGTCTGGGTTCCATGGGCACTGCGCACGGGTTGCACCCTGTCATGCCCCCGCGCTCCAGAATCTTCTCGGCGTAAGCCGTCTGGTTCAGGGAGATACCAGCCCGCGCCTGGTGCACCTCGATCCCCAAGTAGAAACTTAGGAGACCGAGATCGCTCATCTTGAAGAGCTTCATCATTTCCTCCTTGAACCGCGTGATCTCCCCGTCGTCGTTGCCGGTGATGACCAGATCGTCGACATACACCCCCACAAGGAGGCGAGACGAGGCGTTGCCACGCCCGTAGATGGCGTGCTCGGTGGTGCTGCGCTCGAACCCGAGCGACGCGAGGCATGCGTCCAGCTTCTGGTTCCAGGCGCGCGGCGCCTGTTTCAAACCGTACAGGGCCTTGTCGAGGCGCAGCACCTTGCTCTCCTGTCCGGCGGCGATGTACCCAGGTGGTTGCGCGACGTAGACCTCCTCCTGGAGCTCCCCGTTCAGGAACGCACTCTTCACGTCCATGTGATGCACGCCCCAGCCCGCGCGCGCGGCCAGAGCGAGCAGGAGGCGCACTGACTCCATGCGGGCGACAGGCGCGAACACCTCTTCATAGTCCACGCCCTGGCGCTGCACGAACCCTTTGGCGACGAGGCGGGCCTTGTGCCGCACCACCGCGCCCTGGGCGTCGCGTTTCACCTTGTAGACCCATTTGAGACCAATGGGGCGGTGACCAGGAGGGAGATCAGCGAGATGCCAGGTGCGATTCTCCTGGATAGACGCCATTTCCTCGTCCATAGCGCGCTTCCAGGCTGCATCTCCTTGCGCCTCATCCAGAGAGGCCGGCTCCTCTGCCAGCCCGAGGTGCAGCTCCTCGTCGTCGAGGTCGTCGAGGTTGAGGATGTAGTCCGTGAGCTGTTGGTTCGGCTGCACGATGCCGTCCCGTGCACGCGTCACCATCGGGTGCACGCCCGCGTGGTCAGCTGGTGGCGACTCGATCGGAGTCGGCGAAGCGCTTGGCGGAGAATGTGACATGGCAGGGCTGAGCTCAGGATTGAGGTCCCTCCCGCCGGTGCTCGCGGGCGTGAACGGAGTGGGCGCGTCGGCTCCTGCTGCAATTGCGTCCCCGCCAGCGCTGCCGCGTGGTGGAGGGGCCGGTGTCGCCGGCGCAGAGTGACGCACCCCCTCAAGCACAGCAGTCGGCCCGTACTCGACAGTGAACGTCGCCGCGCCGGGGGCGTCCCCGCCCCGTTGCCAGTCCCAGCTTGCTCGCGCGTCGAAGACGACGTCGCGCGTGATGTGCACGCGCTTAGTGGCGGGGTCGTACGCCCGGTATGCCTTGCCTCCCGGCTCATACCCGATGAAAACCATCGCCTTGCTCCTGTCCGCCAGCTTCGCCAGGTGCGGGCGCGTGTCCTTGACGTGAGCCACGCACCCGAAGACGCGCAGGAAGTGCACGTTGGGTTTGCGACCATGCCACGCCTCAAATGGCGTCTTCCCAGTCAGGCTCCTTGTGTACGACCTATTCATCAGAAACACGGCAGTGGTGACAGCCTCACCCCAGAAGGAAGCCGGCACGCCCCTGGCCTTGAGCATGCACCTCGCCATGCCCACAACAGTCAGGTTGCGGCGCTCCACCACTCCGTTTTGCTGCGGGGAGTAGGGCGCTGTCAGGTGGCGCTGCACGCCGTGGTCGGCGCAGTACTCCGCGAACGCCGTGCTCGTGAATTCGCCTCCGCGATCCGTGCGGAACGTGCGCAGGGAGCGGCGCGACTCGGTCTCCGCGGCAGCCTTGAACCGGCGGATCGCCTCGGCCGCCTCGTCCTTGGAGCGCAGCAAGACGAGCCAAGTGTAACGGCTGTGGTCGTCCACTAGTAGGAGGAAGTAGCGCTTCCCGCCCGGCGTCGCCGGCGAGATCGGCCCGCAGATGTCGCCGTGGACCAGCTCCAGTGGTTCCATCGCGCGGTACTTGGTGGCTTGGGGAAACGAGGCCCGCCTCTGCTTGCCAGCAAGGCACGCCTCGCAGATCTGCTCCGCGTGGACGATGAGGGGGAGCCCGGTGACCATGCCGGCGCGCGCCATCCTCTCCAGGCCCTGGAAGTGGACGTGGCCGAATCTCTCGTGCCAGCGCCAGCCCGCGCCGTCGCACTCGCTCGCGGCGAGGCACGCCGGCTTGACGATCTTGATATGCAGAATATAGAGTCGCTTGGCCGAGCGGGTTACCTTTGCGAGGAGATTCTTCTGACGATCGCGAACCGTCATGGTGCCGTGCTCCACCAGCGTCGCGCACCCGACCTCGTCCAGCTGGCCGATGCTGATGATGCTGCTCTTGAGGCGGGGTATCCAGTAGACATTTGTGAGGCCACGGTGGTGACCACCTGCCACAGCGAACAGCACCGTGCCCCGCCCGCGTATGTCCACTAGAGACCCGTCGCCGAACTTGACCGAGCCCGTCACGGACTCGTCCAGGTCCGCGAACGCCGACACGTCGCCGGTCATGTGGTTCGACGCCCCAGTGTCGAGGTACCAGGCGGCATCGGTGTCGCCAGGAGACTGCTGCAGTTCCACGCGTGCGCGCTCCTCGTTGAGGAACACCTGCGCCGCCGCGGTCGCGAGGGATGTCTGGGGCGCAGTCAGGTTTAGCTTCGACCCTGCCGTGCTCCCCTCGTCCAGAGTGCAGGCCTGGACCATCAGAAGGCCCGGCTCATCCTCGTCAGCTTCGGCGAGGTTCGCCTCCTCGTCGCGCTTCTTCTTCCGGCATTCCCGGGCCCAGTGGCCCAGGTTGTTGCAGTAGCGGCACTTGTCGTTCTTGCGGGCGGCGCTGCCAGAAGAGTTCTGGTTCCCGCGCCCGCCTCGGCCACCTCCGCGACCGCGCGAGCGTCCGCCACCGCCGCCACCGCGGCGTCCGCCGCCGCCGGCAGCTTGGTTGCTGCTACCTCCGGTGGCTCCGGCCTGGTCGATCTTCTGCTGGCGCGCCATCCACTCCTCGTGAGTGAACAGCAGGCTGCTCCCGCCTTGGGCGGCCCCGTCCAGCCCGTAGCGTTCCTCCGCCGCTTTCAGCCGGCCGGTGAGCTCCTCGACCGTGAGCTCCAACAGGTCAAGCAGTGTCTCTATGGAGAGAGCCACCTGTGCATAGCGCGGCGGGACGACCCAGAGAAATTTCTCCACGGCCCTTTCTTCCTTCAGATCATCACCAAGAAGAGCTAGGTTATTCATCATACCGGTGAGTCGAAGGGCAAACTCGTCGACGGTCTCCCCGTCCTTGAAACGGATGTCGTCGAACTCGCGGCGGAGGGACTGCGCCTTCGCCTTGCGTACGCGGTCGACTCCAAGACGGATCGTCTTGATGGAGTCCCACGCCTCCTTCGCCGTCTCCTTCACGGCGAGCGTCGCCAGCATCTCCGGCGGTACGGCCCGGAGGATCGCCTCCAGCGCCAATCGATCGTCACGGTAGTCGGCGTCGTCGTACATGCACGCGCCGATTTCGATGACGGTCCACAGGCCTCTCGCCTGCAGGATCACCTTCATCAGGAGCGACCACTCCGCGTAGTTCGTCCTCGTCAGGGTGGGGTAGGAGGTGGATCCGGTCGCCTCGCGCAGCGGCCGTGGCATTGCCAGCTCACGGCCGGACGGCTTCCCTGAACCGTCGCCAAACAGAGTCGCGGGCTTGCCGCCGCTGCTGTTGGTGCTCTTCCCGTCCTTCTTCGCCTCAGCCCCGGAGTTGTCCGGCGAGGCAGAACGGGAACGAGCCGGATTGCTCTTCCCCATGACCGAAACGCGGCTCTGATGCCAATTGACAGCACTCCCAAAGTGCCAAGACGATGAACACAATCACACACACGAGTGGAGCTCTAGGGAGATGATGAACACAAGGTTTTTGCGCTGTAAACTTCACAGCTTTTCTGCTCCTCTCTCGCTTCTATTTATTCAGATTACAGAAGGGAAACTGGGGATCGTGGCCCCTGACTTGGCGCCTACGTGATCCACATCGCTCGTGCCATCCCACGAACAGATCAACGAGGCGCGCGACTCGCTCCAGGTTGTTGCAACCCACGAGCAAAGCTAGCTAACAGAAAGACTGAAAGAAAAACGGGAAAGCTAACCTGACAGAAAAACTAGCTAACTGAACTTTGACAGGGCTCGGGGTTTTATTTCAACAGTCTTTAATTTTTGAACCGACGGGTGCACTAACTAAATAATGGGTGCCTTTTCCTCTCCAGAGCATATCTGTATAGTATAATGACTTAAGACGGGACTCCAGCCAGCACTTGTTCCAACTTTGCTAGACAAAAAATGGCAAAATGTGTTGCCAAGCATGCCAAATAATAACGCATTGAGAATATAGTATGTGCAGGCTCCATCGCAACAATGTCACCGTATACATTCCTTTTCCAAAATACAGCTGATAGCATCGTCAACAGTATCAACAACCTGTAAGAAATAGACAAGTGCAGTTAGAACAGAAAGCCAATACACAAACATGATATCACAGCAATACTTTGTCGTTATGGTTCTGCTCCCAAAAGAGGTGACGTTTATCACCCAAAGTTTTTGAGTGGATGCTGTTTTCTGTAGTTTATCAAACGTGTCTACTATGTTTTATTTACCCATACTGCAAATTCTTCTTTTATGCCATCTCCCATCATACTTGGTGTACTTCCGATGCTTAATGGCTTAGAGCATTAGTTTGTGGTTATGGTTCTGCTGCCATCGCACGCTCCCAAAAGTCCAAAACATTGAGTACTGGATGTGTCACATGTATGACGGGAGATGGCATCACGGTGCTTGTAAATTAAACATTGTACATATTGTTAATAAACTACAGAAGACAACATCCCCACAAACATTTACGTTACACCTCCTTTGGGATCAGAAGTTCAGAACCATAACCAGCTACTTGTATAGATCACAACAATAGCAAACAAACCTTTTATGAGTTACTTTTTCACATTTGGGCGGGTAAATTATCTAGTTTTACAAAACAACTACCTTTACACTCATTGAAGCATGGTAAGATAACTATCTTACTTTGGAATCAGACTAGCATAAAATAGATATTGAAGTTAAATAGCGGATTGAATTATATGATGAGCCATAGTAATCTTGACAACTAGAATTTCTTTGGCTTGCTCTACTCTAAAACTTTAAAGCTAACCATATGGCCCTTAAGCAGTGACAATAATAGTTGTGCAGTAACAAAATATCACTTTATCCATCCCAAAATTCAAGGTGCATTATTATGCTTGCAGTCAACGCTATAAAACTTTGACCACTAATTTACACAAAGGTAAATAATTGATGATGTAAAATTATGTCATTCCGTGTATCTTTGTGAAATCATTTCATGTTATATACTGATCTGCGTACTATTTTTAGTAGCATGTTAAGATTTAAATAGTAGTCGGATGCACTGGAGACTGTTTAAGTCCAACACGGCTTATATTTTGGAACAAACGATGTAAAAGGCAAAAGCATCAAGCTGTAGGTTGTACAGGTAAAGCCACGGCATCACACTGATGTTGCGAACAAAAGCCAATTTATCATGTCCAGCAACTGATGCCCCTCCCCCCCAAAAAAAGGCTAATCAACTAATGCGACATGTAATAGTAGTCTTAGCTATGCATGCAAATGAATGGTACATGGAGGTAATAAAGTAAACGCAGTAGGTTGCAGGCAGGGTCATGCAGCAGGATACTAATTACTTCTTGGTTGGATTAATCAAGGGAGTAATAGACAGGATTTGATCGTTGTTGTTCGCTGTCACAAAGTAGATTTGACTGATCAAGACAGTACTAAACAATTTCTAAGTTGGTATTTCATGCTTTTACTACTTGTTTATATCATCAAACCAAGAACCAATACGTGGCACAGAATGGTGGACTAAGCAATGAAATTGACTGAATCTATCTAACCTAAAATAATGGGTGAAAGCCTGTTTTCAGCATTTAAAAGAAACGGGCAAAAGCCGGCCGACGACCCGCTAATCTTGATTTCAAACATAGTATATGATTGTGTGGTGGCATCACTGTATGAACAGAACTCCAAAGTGAGTTGCTAGTTGTGTGAGCTGATGTACTATAGAATGAAGTCAAATGAACTTGTGTTACTTGGGTGACCTGATGTACTATAGGGTGAAGTCAAATAAAATGTAGAAGACATTGAGGTCAAGAAACATGACAACTGCCTTATGGTTATTCAGATTTCAGACTGAAACTACTATCAGTTATACATAAATTTAGTTGACAACATTTGTTACAGATGACGAAACATTCATAAGGTCCAACTAGAGAATCAGCACTAAATACATACCAAATCAGCAGGAAACTTTGGATCATTATCATTTCCCCTAAAAACACCAGTCCTAGTAAGGACGGACGACCAAGGGGGGCCAGCCTGCAAAGTGTAAATTCATCAATGTTCACATCTCTTGCCAAACGCAAACAACAAGGTAAACGCTGTCTTCGGATATTTTGTAGGATTGCATGCTAACTGTTCAACCCTGAGTTCATAACTGCACAACTTCCTATCGTTGTCAACTGCTGGAAACAGTGATTTTCTTTATTGGAAGAATCAGCGGAACCATAGCATAGGCTAACCTTCAAAACTCCATTGATATCAACTTTAGGATTATCACCGATCATGTAGATAGTAGAGAACTGATGGTCTTGTACTTCATTCCTCGGCTGTGAATTTGGATACATATCCATAACAATTTTTTCTAGTATATTAGCTGCATTCTTGAACACAAATGGATTAGGCTTCCCATAAGATGTATACTTCAGTGGAACATCATTAACTCTGAAAATTTAAGTTAACAGGAGACAGATAAGTATTTAACATATATGTGCTTATAAGTACAGTTAATTAATTATGTAATATAATAGCTTACTGATTGAAGATGCTTTCGAGTGCTATCCGGAAGGCACCCATCCCAAGCCGCTCAGAAGGAAATGCAGCCTGCCATAGGAGGTCCCAAACAAGTTATTATCAATATGCGCCATGATGGCTTTCCCTAAAACATACTTTATTCATTTGACCGTTGCTCAATATAGTCATGCACGTAACATAGGCTACAACACCAAATTTTGTAGGACTATGAAATCATTGTAAAAATGTAAAATACCTCAAACACCCGAGTTTATTCACTCCATTTGCACATGACTCTGGGTACCAACAGGGCCCCCCAGGGAAACTAAAGTTTTGTCTCCTTTCCTTTTCCACATATAGGCATGACACAAGTGTCCTAAACCTATCTACATCTACCTCCTTATGCATGGAACATGGTCTATTGGCAAGATACCCCTCATATATACATCTCTCCCCCAAATATAAGTTCAACTTGATGTATATAAAGAGTTAGGGAAGTAGGAGCGCCTACCAAAAAAAAACAGATCTGGTATTATTTTATTTTCAATCTACTAATAACCCACACAAACACTCCTCCACCTATGCAAATGACCTTAAATCTATTTCCTCTACCACTAATGTCAAGGCTAAACAAGTAGGGCCTTTAATTGAGATACTGAACTGAAATCCTTGAACCTGTACGAAAGCACGATTAAGTCCCTAAATCTGAAAGTAAGTTTACAGATCTACTAATCTGCAGTAAAATATGAGCCCATTTGATGGAGAAAGAATTTCTGGGATGCCCCAGTTTCTATCATGACACCAAACTATAGATTAAGATTTGATACTTCCTCTGTTCAGAAATATGACTTTTTAAAAGCGTGCTATACAATACGAACCCCTCATACCTGATATTCAAGATCATCAGCCGAAAAATATAAAGGAGGTTGATCTCCTTTTCCATTTCCAGGAAGTCCACCAGTTGACAAGATGTCACAAAGTACCTTTAAGATATAATTAACAAACAATTTAACTTATGCATGCCAACCAACTGAAAAACATAAACATGGCACTTTGCATACATGTCTATAGAAGAGGATGTTTACAACTCACGCAGTTACAAGGAAGATTGAAAAAAAATTGCTCAAGATTTTACAATAATGGAACATACAGTAGACTACCTGTAGATCTCTACCCAATCAACAGGGTCACTGACAACAAACACTCCTTTAACTCTCTCCTGGTAAACATCATATGGTGGATGCATTTTCTCAGACATAAAGTCTTTACAGTCTGGTTGTCCCACTTTCCATTTCTTGAAAGGAGCTAGGGGGTCAATTTCCTTAAAATGTGATGAATAGTCATCTATGGACAGAACCTTTCTGCACATAACAGACAATTCATGAGAAATACACACAACATAATTCACCTACGGTCGTAATAGCCTAAAAGCAACATTAAGGATTACCTAAACCCATACTCGGCCATCACTGATGCAGGCTCTCCTTTTCCAACAGCAACGATAAGATCATCTTCAAAACTGTAGTAACAGGAAAATGTTGTATATTCCGTTCAGGAATAAAAAATCATGGGTGAAAATCACAAACATTATCTATAGAACAGAACTTATAAAGACTACTTATGTACTTCAATGTCATTACCGCTTCACCAGATCTCCGTAAGGAGAATGGCCATGCACAACCTGCATCATCATCACAAAAATTTGCAGAAATTAACATAGAAATAGATGCAATATTCTTTTTCATTAAACTCTGTTGTGTTAGTTGTTAGTTAAAAGTCTGCTGTTGTGTATGACTGTTCATAAGCAATGACTAATGAGCCATGATGATAGTGTAAATACCTGTGCTGGAGAGATGTTAACTCCCAAAAGGTCACTTAATTCTAGGGCTCGTTTATGCTCTGGAACACCACCTCCTGCCAACAAATTGAAAAATCTTAATAACATCAATAAAGAGATTCAGTAATATAACTGAGAACTGGTAAGCATCACGGTGCCTCACTGTAAAAAGTACAAACCATTAAACATAGGATGGGTATGAAAAACTAACTGTTCAACATTGTAAAAACCATTCTTCTTATAGAAAACATTTTTCCTCTTAATTATCCAGATTGTTCAGCATTATTCTTGTCTAAGCAAAATACACAGGTCAACCTCGGCATTTCAATCTTTATAAGGCTGAATCCATGTGAGTTAAGATGATAATACAGATGGTGCCATGTTAGGGATGTTTTTTTAAAACCACATTATGCTAGTGAAATTTCATGAAATTAACACTACGAATGGTGTACTTACTTACTTACGAAGCCTTTGATCCCAAACAAGTTGGGGTAGGCTAGATATGAAACCCTTTCACGAGGACTTCCCAGGAGGTCACCCATCCTAGTACTACTCTCGCGCAAATGGGTTTCATACCCAAAAGACTGGCTAGTTTTTACGTTGGCTCGCCAAGCCTATCACAACCCTTAGATATGAAACTCTTTCACAAGGACTTCCCAGGAGGTCACCCATCCTAGTACTACTCTCGCTCAAATCGGTTTCATACCTATGGGACTGGCTAGTTTTTACGTTGGCTCGCCAAGCCTATCACAACCCTCCTCCTTTACCCGGGCTTGGGACCGGCTATGCCTAGAAGACATAGGCGGAGTTAACACTACGAATGGTGTAACTTTCATAAATAATTGCGTATGTGACCCCACAGGATTGCGACACACTGCCGCCACTGGCTACAATATAGTGGCATATATTGAAAAACATCACGCATGCAACTGGTTTTGTTGTAGTACAGGAAGATATCAAGCTCATTATAAGAGTTAAGCCAACATCCGGCTCGTTTTGGTCTAAACAACGGAAGCAATCCATCACTCTGTATAGAAATTAATTTGCGGCCATTGGAGATAAATAGAATGTGCTATAGGACATAGTAAACTACTCACCATTGGTTAAGAACAGAAAAGGAATCTTCAGGGTACCTGAAAAAGAGGCAACAAATGATGATACACAAGCTACTAAATAACACATGGTTATATTGCCAGCATGTATATTAAAAAACAACATACTGATGCAGCCTAAGAGTTCACCAATCTATTACTACCTCCCTGCAGTTTTGACCATTTACTTCCAGTATGAATATGTTAGTAAGAAAATTAGAAAATCATGTTGCTATGAAGTATATTTTGAAGATCTACTGGAGTTATTTCCACCTGAGCAACCTAAATATGTTTTATGTATTAAGTTATACTCCCTCCGTCCCAAAATAAGTGTCTCAACTTTGTACTAACTTTACTACATGTTCTCTAAAAGTCGTCTGTTTACAAACACAGGTGCACAGCTCAAGAATCGATGATCTGTAATCAAATTGACATGGTCCGCATGAACACCACGCCAAACACAAATCTAATGCCTATGACCTGTTTGATGAAATAACGCAAAGGCACGTGGCACACGTCGCCAATCCGCCGGCACAAGTACGGGCGAAACACTCCCTTCTAGAGTCTTACAAGCTAATTCAACCAAATGCAGTAGAGTCCGAGAAGCACGGGATTACCATCGTCGGAGTAGAGGCGTCGGATGGCCTGCGGCGAGCCCCCGATAGGGCTACGGCCGCGCAGGATGACCCCGTCGATGTCGAAGGCGATGCCGAAGGAAGGCCTCGCCGGCGCCGCGGCGCAGTGGGACAGTCGGCGGCCGCGCGTGCCCTGGAGCTCCGCCCGCGTCCGCGCCGCCGCGCGAGCGAGAGCGAGAGCGGAGAGGAAGCCCCTCATGCCGTCAGAGAACGCGACGTGACGTGGCGTGGCGAATTGTGAACTCTTTTTCTCGCAACAAAATAAGAGTTCCGGACTCTTTATTTCCGCGGTCGCTGACGTGCGGGCCACCACTCGTTGTGTGTGCCGCAGCACAAGACGTGGCGGGCCGGCGTCCCGCAGCAGCGCCGCGCCCTCTTCTTCCAGCTCCGGTTCCAAGGCTAGCTCTCGGGCCAGTGACAGCCGCACAACCGCCCGTTGGTCACCACCCAAACTCCACTCGCCACCGGCGCCCACCAACATGCCCGCGCACGCGCTGCTCACCGTGCCGCACGCGACCGCCGGCCCGCGACTGGCCGCACCGCTTTTCACCCCGGCCGCGACCGGGCCGAGCCTCTGCCGCGCGAACTGCCGGCCCGGCTCCCTCACCAACCAGCAGCAACGGCTGCGCCACCTTCACCCTGCCGCTGCGGCCACCAAGCCCGGAGCCATAGGTATCCGGCGTCCTCCGTCGCTCACACTGGTCGCTTCGGTGATGCTGCTCAGCTCGATCTGTCAAAGCCACACGCACGCGCGCTTAACATGATCGGCGCGATTCGCAGGGAGCGCCGCGGAGGCTGCTGCGGCGCCGGCGGAGGGGCTCGTGAGGTCGCTGCAGGGGGTGGAGGTGTTCGACCTGAACGGGAAGGCGCTGCCCGTCGCTGATCTGTGGAAGGATAGGAAGGCCGTGGTTGCGTTCGCCCGCCATTTCGGGTGGATTTCACTGTCATGTCAGGATAATTTGACGAGCTACGGTGATTATTTTGTGTAGCTGAGATGGTTGGTGCTGGTTGTTTGCAGGTGTGTGCTATGCCGAAAGAGGGCCGACCTTCTGGCGGCTAAGCAGGTTAATTCGATGTCTCATTGATTCCTTACTCTGTTAATTAGCAGTAGCACTAATGATAGAGGAGCATACGAAATGCCGTCAATTGCTCAAAGCTATACATTCTGCTGCTTGCCATTTGCCAAGGTCCCTTGAACAAAAAGGAAACTCTCTGTTTCAGAGGCCATGGGCAACATACTAACACCTGCTGAATGTCTGTTGGCTGCCCAGATGTTTCGGTAATTCGGCATAGCATGGCCTTCCTAAGTTAGTTAATGCTTGCAAAAGTCAACGTGATGCGTTCAGTTTCATTAGTTTATGTAGCTCCTGAATTCGGTGTATACCTTTTGTAAACCGTCCTTTTTTGTATTCTAATCTTAATATTTGGGCTTAACACCCATATCCAGGAGGCAATGGAGGCTGCAGGAGTTTCTCCTGTTTTAATCGGACCAGGTACTGTTGAACAGGTATGTGCTCTAGTATGAGAACACTTCATTTTTTTTTTGGTGTACTCGGTGATTATGAAATACAAAAGGCTAACGTGGAGGGTAAGGATAATATGTACTGGTGTTTGATGTGGTATTGTGGTAAGACACCTATTCCTGAAGTAACCACAAATCCACGATTGCGTTATTATCATGGTTTGATGGGCATATGCGATAGTGTTTAATACTACATATACTTTTATTCATGAACAAATTAGCATGTACTTACACTAGTGTAGTGTCAAAAACGTTCTTATATTATGCACTACTAGAAAAAACCCTATTAGTGGCGCACCTATTTTCGTTAGTAATGGCGCACTATAGGTGCGCCACTATTAACACGCCACTAGTAACAGATAGTAATGGCGCACCTCTGGTGCGCCACTACTAACCCTTAGATGCTCCGCTAGTATTCCCTCTAGGTGCCCCACTAATAGCCTTATAGGTGCACCACTAGTAATAAAGGAAGGTGCGCCACTAATAAGGGCTGAAATGCGCCACTAGTAATGTATTTGGAAAACAAAAAAAATCCAAATTTACAGAAAACAACCTATAAGGAAAAATAATTTAAAAACAAAAAATGAAATAGAATCATAATTTTTATTATAGTAAGAATATTACAATGTCTTTACAAGTATCCAATAAAAGAAAAATTACAAGGAAATAAAAGAAAATTCTAAAACTAATCTTCTAGTAATCTTTTCTTCTTTTTCTTTACTTTATCCCTGCAAAGAATGATAGAAATATGTGAGAATGAACATTGCAGAGAAGTGAAATTGAGCAATTATTTGCATCCGACATCGAAGATCTAAGATACCTTGAATCATAGACATGGGTCATTTCATGAAGCCAAGAGTCTATGCCATTCAGGATGCATACTTCCCTGTCACAAGAACTTAATTATTCAGTAAACACAGTCCTAAACTTGGAAAACCAGCAAGTTGAATATGCATGCATCTTACCTCCCTCGGTTGCTTCCAGTTAGTCACTTGCGATCAAGATGTCCCTTCCTCCTTCCATAGTTTGTTGACAACCTTCAATCCCTGATTAGATTAGTATAAAGGAAGCAGGTCAACAGAGGGGGTCTGAGTAGGAACCACAAGACGAAGTGCTATAGTTTATCAACATGGTCTGCTCTCAAAATCAATTTGGAATTCTCCAAGTATATTACTAAAATAAAGCTTCAGACTGCCACAAGTAAATTTCCAGGTACTACAAATTACAGCGAGTGATTCAGATAAAAAAAGAATGACTGGAAGATGGCATTAGTTGATGAATTTGCTCTGTGCCAGCCAACTTTGAAAACATAGAAGTGTACCTATACATACATAGGAAACAGGTCATGCATCCGCCAATAAAAGGAAACGTATCAAAATCAATACAGATCGTCTTTAAAAAAAACTGAAATCAATACAGATGGCAGCTAGTACAGATTGTCGCGAGAATGCCAGAGGCAAACTGAAACACACGTGAGAACTCTTGTTGCGAGAACGCCGTCGAGGGTGGGCGTCTTGAGGAAGAACTCGGAATGGCGCTGGTGATGCCCTGTGAGTCGTTCGACCACTCAAACATGACCCGGAAAAACTGACTCCCCTGCCATCGTTGATTTCATCTCCCTTTTGGAAATATAAAAATTGTATAAATTACAAATATTGGCTCGGGCAAGAAAAGAAAAGGAACCAAATCTGCACTGCTTGTTCTTTTATTTTGGATTGAAATCAACAGTACAGATTGCAGGGACAAGGCCAAGAGGAAAACTGAAACGCACGCGGTGTAGGGAAGGAGATGGCGTGGTGAGTTCAGAGATGCAGGGCGGGGGTGAGAGGAAGGGAGAGGAGGCGACTGCTTACGAGGGTTGGGTGTGGTGGCGCTGACGAGATGGAAGGAGACGCCATCGTCCTTGGCCATCGAGGATCTTGTGGACGCCGTCGAGGACGGATGAGTTGAAGTCGCCGAGGTCGAGCATGCCGCTCTTGACCAGCACCGCCGTGCCGCGGATCTTGCCCTCCTTCCACGCCTGCTTGTTCTTCCCCGTCAGCCCGTGCAGCAGCAGCATCTCCGACATGGCTGCGGGCGCGAGGAGGGACGGAGGGACGGAGAGCTGTGGGGGCGGAGGGCGGCTAGGTGGGGTGGAAGGAGTAGGACGCGGTGGCGGTGGTTGCCACGGCCTGTGGATCTGAGGCCTCGCTCCCTCCTAGGAAGAGACGGAGAGGGGAGAGGGTGGGGGCACCGGCGACGGGATGCAGGGCGGGGCGGGAGGTCGACGGTGAGGCTAGAGGAGACAAGAACGCCGGTGGGGATGGGGATGGGAGGTCCACGGCGAAGGCGGCGGGTTTGGAGGGGATCGATTCGAGGGGAGAGGAGGAGGAAGCGTTGTGTTGTGTTGCTTTGGTTGGATTGGATTCTCTTCTCACCAGACAAAAATCCTCGAATCAGGGTCGGTCGGTGCAGCACATAGCAATGGCGCACCAGGGGGTGGTGCGCCATTGCTACACAAAAATGCCCACCTCCCCTGGCTTACCAATGGCGCATCTTTGCTAGGTGCGCCATTGGTAAACCTGGGGAAGGGGGTGGACCCGGGGAAAAAATAGCAATGGCGCATTGGACTAAAGGTGCGCCACTACTAAAAAAATAACAATGACGCACCTGCTTCTGGTGCGCCACTGCTATATAGCAGTGGCGCACCACCACCATGGTGCGCCACTAATAGGGATATTGGCTATAGCCATTTTTCTAGTAGTGATGGGACAGAGGGAGTAGTTGTCTCTAAGGGTCTGTCTGCTTCATTTGCCTTGATTATGGTATATATTGACCCGTGATCTTGTAGTTTCTTTGAAGTTTGATTTATTACTGTATAAGGAAAAACTAAGGCCCTTGAAATTTAGTATAACTTGCGAAGAAAAGTTGCATACTCACATAGTATTACGGTGGTTGATTAAATTAGTTATTTGATAGATGGACTCCATTTTAATTGTAGATAATCTATCATGTCAACAATTGATGAAATAATACTGTTTTGTATTGATCCAGGCAAAGGCGTTTTCTGATCAAACAAAATTCAAAGGAGGTAATATTATTAAATCATCTCTTTCTAGCCCGTATGACTTTACACCTAGAACAATGTTAACATGCAAGTATATACATTGACATAAATAAATATTAAATAATTATCTAAATAAATTATCCTCTAGTATATAGACTAAAGTGGTAGCATGGGGCCAGAGTTTAGTTGTGATAAGTGGGCCCTAGTGCCCCTTCTAAATATAAGTCTCGCTACTAAGTATCATTACTTTCTTGTTATAAACCAACCAAAAGGAAGTTAGCAATAGTTTGTTTGAATTATGTAGCATAATTTATTGGCCGTCTCTACATTTTGGTTCAGGCTCCGCCACTGGTAGCAATGATTCAGTGTTGTGATGCATCAGTATATCTTGAAAGCATGTTCCACTTAGGTTCTGAAAGTATGTGGAACCTTTTTTGTGCAAAAGTATTTTAGCCTTCAAATTAATAAGTGTCGCATGAAACCAGTTCTCTTAATTATGAACCTTTTCCCATGAAACGCTTTGCACAGAGTGCTCCCGAAGCTCAAATTTTACAAATTCCCAGTAACTATGCAACAAGGGCAGCTGAAGTATAGTCTTTTGGGGAAAGGAAATGAGTTGTTGATGAAACATTTTGGTTTATTAATAGTTCTTAAAAAATGAAAATGAAAATTATTTGTATCCCTTGTTGAAGGTATTTGACTCTATAAATCATACCAATGTTGATTCGGATTGGACAATTTGTGGGAATCATTCCACTATACAAATCTGACAATAATACTTCGCAGAAGTATATGCCGATCCAGATTACTCATCATATAAGGCTCTGGAATTTGCCAATGGCTTATTCTCAACATTCACTCCATCGGTAAGTCCTACTGGATAACTTTCCTATTGTGTAGTTTCTGTTCATCGACAGATACGTAAACGTCCATCATGTCGCAGGCGGGTCTGAAGATTATACAACTGTACAGGGAAGGATACAGGCAGGACTGGGAACTATCATTTGAAAAGAACACCAGGACAAAAGGCGGATGGTATGTTTTGGCCTTGCTTTGGCCGTTGGAGCTCTGGTATAATTCTCTTCGGAGCATTGGTTAGTCGTGGATCAGTTTGAGGAACATTTGTCTATCTTTCTTAGGTATCAAGGGGGGCTCCTTGTTGCAGGCCCAGGCATCGACAACATCTCCTACATCCACAAGGTCAATAAGCAAGCCCTTCGTGACACCATTTTCCATTTGATCATTCGCTGGATGGTGAATTACTGGTTGTAACTTTGTGTTGTGTAATCCTTCAACAGGACAAAGAAGCTGGAGATGACCCTGAAATGGAGGATGTTTTGACAGCTTGTTGTTCCTAGATCTTTAGCGTTGCTTTGATCTCAGATTAGAAACAAAAATAGTACTCCTTTAGTATCCCCACTGTGGCATGTTCTCGTGTATAGTCGTACTAGTCGAGTGCATAGATGACCAGTCCAGCATCACTTGTCCAGCGCCGGCAAAAACAAGATATGTTCATATGAACTAGGGAGCATAGCGAGCGCAATGCTTTGGTTGTACTCCCTCCGCCCGAAAATACTTGTCATTAAAATGGATGAAAAAAGATGTATCTAAAATTAAAATACGTCTAGATACATCTCCTTTTATCCATTTTGATGACAAGTATTTCCGGATGGAGGGAGTATTTGTATAAACCCTCGTAAACCTACTGCATTAGCTTATAAAAATATGATGCTTATTGCACTTGTTGTGATTTCACCTTTCCTTTTTGTAGGTAACGTTGCTTTCACCTGCATCAGTACTTTCAAGCGTCAAACGTAAGAGCATCTCCAGCAAAACACCTCACCCCTATATCCCTATACCCTATGCTTTCGCTCCAGCAAAACCTCCAAATCGCATCCCAAACATGCACTCTCATATAAGTATTTTATATTTAAGATCACGTAACTAAGCAAGATCTTTTGTTGCACAAGTACTTCATTCGTTCATAAATGCAAGATATTTTGATTCTTTTTAATCAGATGTATATAGACATGTGTTTGTTTGGACGAAAAAAAAATGTGCCGTTAGCAAAATAGCGTTGGCCTTGAAATATGCTACCGGTGTGATATATCACGCTATAGCGTGCTATTAATGAAACATTGTACGCTAGTCTATCAACTGGATCTAGTTCCAAGATATCAATGCGAAAACCGCAACGGTTTCATAATTTGGATGCCTGCCAAAACATATTTCAATTTGAAATTTGGATCGCATAAAAAAAATGTACCGTGAAAATAAAACTCTATACTAGTGACAGGTGGCGCACACATGGTATTTGATGCTCTAACAAGAATAAAATGGGGGTCTGTCCTCTAATAATTCAAAACGATGCTTAGGTTCACCTCCAACAGATGAACAGTAAATTCAGAACAATAATAATAATAATATTTCTTTTAGGCATCCAAGATGCTCATGTCCGTGTAAATTTTTGGTGTTTGCACATCTGAGGGGGTTGTAAAAAACAAAATGTGCTCTTGGTTCTAAATAGTGTTCTTTTTCAAAGTTTCTCACACACTTGAAATCTTTCTTTCCTTTTTTGAGGGAGGTGTTGACGCTCAAAAGTGGCATAGTCATAAAATTAGCTTAGGCTATATAAAGACTAATTCAAACTTAGGATTGGAGGTCACTTCGGATGGCTCTCTCTAAGAAGATCGAGATGGATATGAAGATGGTCTATAGCGGAGCTTGGGTGTAATAGTTATGACAAGTTCGGAGATGCTCATGTTGACACCAGATTAAAGAATGGCATGAAACTCAATTAAGACGGCCTCTGATGGAAAACGTTTCAACATGAAAGTTGTGCGTCTCGTCGAAACGGTGGATTTTGATATAAAAATCATCTTAATCCGAAGTCGTACGCAACCTGTGGAGGCAAAACAAGGTCAGAAATAGAAGCTGCAGAGTCATTTCGGACCGACTGAGTTGACTTGATCGGTGAGACCGAGTTGGTCCGAAAATTTACCAGAGAGTTGGCAATGTTGACTCGGTAGGACCGAAGCAAACCAATCGGTGAGACCGAGTTGATCCAAAAATTACAGAAGGATACAGAGAGTTGGCAACGTTCACTCGGTGGGACCGAAATGAACCAATCGGCGAGACCGAGTTGGTCCGGGAAATTACCAAAGATTCCTGTCCGAGTTAGGTTAGGGTTTTTAATGTTTTGAACGGAATTTTTTAATCTTTTTCTTGTACGGGAAGTCCAGCTGCCTCATAAATAGATGAGAGGTGACGGCCGATCACTACAAAAAATACACTTCCGTGATGATACGTGTTTGTCACAGTAGGTCGCTTTTTTTGTCATGCATGTACATCCATGACAAATTTATGACAGAATTAAGATAGTCATACCTGTGCTGTCGTAGAAATGTACCATGACATTACCAAAATTATCATCACAGAAATGTCCACTTCCATGACGATAAATCGCGCGTCACAGAAGTGCTTTCGTCAAGGGTGACCGACACGTGGCATCCACCGTAACGGAACGCCGTTAAGCTATCGGGTCGGGTTTTGGATACGATAACCCGTTAACAGCCCCGACCAATGGGGATTTTTCACGTGTAAAATCATCATTGGCTAGAGGAAACACGTGTCGGCTCATCGTCCGGACAGATGCCATCCACTCACTGGACAAAAGGCGCCTATGATACGTCGACACGTGGCATGGCCCAACAAGTTTAAATGGGCCGGCCCAACTAAAGGCCCACAAGATTTTACGGAGGGCCGACCCAGCTAAAGGCCCATGAGATTTTGCAGACCATAATGGGCTGGCCTAGCTAAAGGCCCACAAGATTTTGCGGGCCATAATGGGTCGGCCCAGGTAAAGGCCCACAAGATTTTTGTGTGCCATAATGGGCCGGCCCAGGTAAAGGCCCACAAGATTCTTGCGGGTCATAATGGGTCGGCCCAGCTAAAGGCCCACGAGATTTCGCCAACATTAATGGGTCGGCCCAGCTGTAGGCCCACAAGATTTTGAGGACCCTAGTAGGCCGACCCATTAACTGGCTACCATGTTTTGGACCAAATGCCGGCCCATATTTGATCCGGTCCATTAATGGCCTGCCATGCTCCGGGCCTAATAGTGGCCCATATGAGATCCGACCCGTTAAAAACCTACCACGTTCTGGGCCAAATTTAAGGTATTTAAGGTATATTATATCCACTGGGCATCAAAGTTCGCCACCAGTGATCATAAAGCGCAACGAAGAAGCAGATTACAAAAACTGGGCACCATTGCAGCGTAACAAAATAATACTGAACCGAGACCACTTCCAAGACAGTTCAAGAAAGGTTAGCCTTGCGGGGGAACTGCTGCGCAAGCTGCTGAGCAAGGCTGTGAGACCGGCCTAGCATGTCGGTCATAGCTTCCAGGTGTAGCTGTTTAGCGATGAGGTTCTCATTGGTGTTCTCCGCAATCTTTCTTAGAGATAGGACTTCAAGTCGAAGTTGAGTTGCAGAATGCCTTTCTGCTAGAACTTGGGACTGAAGAAGTCGAACTGATTCAGACAACAAATTCTGTGAGCTTGTCTGACTGTTAGTCTCAAGTAACTTGAACACTGCATCAAGACAAGACTTTGGGGTTGTCTCGCTATCTTCAAGATGTTTTGCCTTCTTTGCTGCAATATATGTTGGGTTTGTCTCACAGCCTTCAGCAGACTTGTGCATGCCATCAGGCATATCACCCTAAAACAAAGCAGAGAGATGACAGGTTTTGCACGTGTATAAACAAAGATGATAATTGTTCTGTCAATTCTATCCAATTTCAAATTAGAAAATAAAGAGTATGTTCAAAATATCAATAGCATAATTTGGCATTGTTCATAATGCGGGGAGCTTCACCACACTAGTGGATTACCATGTCAACATAACAAGCATAGATGAAGGGCAAAGAAAATCATTGTATCTATTTTGGACAATGTGCATGGCATGTTGTTCATATCATCAGCCACATCAGTAAGATAAAACAGGAGATGAGAAGGTGCAAACGTGGGTTGCTTCACCACACACTGGATTATAGATCCACAAAAACAAGCATACATATAGGGAGTATTAAGTACTGTGCATGGTATGAATAAGGAATTTGGTTTTACAAGTAAAACTTAGAACTTACGTTTCTTACGAACATGCATTTTGGTAGAAACAGCAAACTAAACAGCAGTAAACGATAGGGAGTATGAGCAAATTAAACAGCAGTTGAGGATAAAGGCTTTAGAAGGACTGACTTACATCAACAGTTAACACCGGCTTTATATTGCCCTTCTCCATGGCAAGGGAAGGATAACTCAAGAATTTCAGCACAAAATCTTCTTCATAAGCATTGCTTGTACTCTACATTTTGTAGAGAGTAATTATAGATATGATAATACTGGAAGGGATAGAGGGTAATGAAGATAAGATGCAGATTGATGCTACATAATCAACTACCAATCCCTGAAAGTACAAGCGTTACAGGACAAAATGTACTGAGAAGAGCAATGGGCTACACTTCTGCATTGGCATTGTCTGTGTATTCTACTTGTTGGTAAGATTAAATATGTTGGGTGACGTAGTAATTTCAAAAAATTCCCTACGCACACGCAAGATCATGGTGATGCATAGCAACGAGGGAAGAGTGTGATCTACGTACCCTTGTAGACCGATAGCGGAAGCGTTAACACAACGCGATTGATGTAGTCGTACGTCTTCACGGCCCGACCGATCAAGCACCGAAACTACGGCACCTCCGAGTTCTAGCACACGTTCAGCTCGATGACGATCTCTGGACTCCGATCCAGCAAAGTGTCGGGGAAGAGTTCCGTCAGCACGACGGCGTGGTGACGATCTTGATGTACTATCATCGCAGGGCTTCGCCTAAGCACCGCTACAATATTATCGAGGATTATGATGGAAGGGGGCACCGCACACGGCTAAGAATATGATCACGTGGATCAACTTGTGTGTCTATGGGGTGCCCCCTGCCCCCGTATATAAAGGAGCAAGGGGGAGGCCGGCCGACCCTTGTGGGCGCACCAAGGAGGAGTAGGATTCCTACTCCTAGTTGGAGTAGGTTTCCACCTTTCCTAGTCCAACTAGGAGAAGGGGGGAAAAGGGGGAAGAGGGGAAGGAAGGGAGAGAGGGGCCGCGCCCCAAACCCCTTGTCCAATTCGGACTGGGCTTGGGAGGGGCGCGCGCCACCTCCTGGTCCTTTCCACTAAGGCCCATTAAGGCCCATTGCTTCTTCCTCGTATTCCCGTAACTCCCCGGTACCTCCGAAAATACCCGAATCACTCAGAACCTTTCTGATGTCCGAATATAGTCGTCCAATATATCGATCTTTACGTCTCGACCATTTCGAGACTCTTCGTCATGTCCCCGATCTCATCCGGGACTCCGAACTCCTTCGGTACATCAAAACTCATAAACTCATAATATAACTGTCATCAAAACCTTAAGTGTGCGGACCCTACGGGTTCGAGAATAATGTAGACATGACCGAGACACGTCTCCGGTCAATAACCAATAGCGGAACCTGGATGCTCATATTGGCTCCCACGTATTCTACGAAGATCTTTATCGGTCAGACCGCATAACAACATACTTTGTTCCCTTTTTCATCGGTATGTTACTTGCCCGAGATTCGATCGTCGGTATCTCAATACCTAGTTCAATCTCGTTACCGGCAAGTCTATTTACTCGTTCGTAATACATCATCTCGCAACTAACTCATTAGTTGCAATGCTTGCAAGGCTTATGTGATGTGCATTACCGAGAGGGCCCAGAGATACCTCTCCGACAATCGGAGTGACAAATCCTAATCTCGAAATACGCCAACCCAACATTTACCTTTGGAGACACCTGTAGAGCTCCTTTATAATCACCCAGTTACGTTGTGACGTTTGGTAGCACACAAAGTGTTCCTCCGGCAAACGGGAGTTGCATAATCTCATAGTCATAGGAACATGTATAAGTCATGAAGAAAGCAATAGCAACATACTAAACGATCGGGTGCTAAGCTAATGGAATGGGTCATGTCAATCACATCATTCTTCTAATGATGTGATCCCGTTAATCAAATAACAACTCTTTTGTTCATGGTTAGGAAACATAACCATCTTCGATTAACGAGCTAGTCAAGTAGAGGCATACTAGTGACACTCTGTTTGTCTATGTATTCACACATGTATTATGTTTCCGGTTAATACAATTCTAGCATGAATAATAAACATTTATCATGATATAAGGAAATAAATAATAACTTTATTATTGCCTCTAGGGCATATTTCCTTCAGTCTCCCACTTGCACTAGAGTCAATAATCTAGTTCACATCGCCATGTGATTCAACACTAATAGTTCACATCACCATGTGATTAACACCCATAGTTCACATTGTCATGTGACCTATACCCAAAGGGTTTACTAGAGTCAGTAATCTAGTTCACATCGTTTATGTGATTAACACCCAAAGAGTACTAAGGTGTGATCATGTTTTGCTTGTGAGATAATTTTAGTCAATGGTCTGTCACATACAAATCCGTAAGTATTTTGCGAATTCTATTTCTACAATGCTCTGCACGGAGCTACTCTACCTAATTGCTCCCACTTTCAATATGTATCTAGATCGAGACTTAGAGTCATCCAGATCTGTGTCAAAACTTGCATCGACATAACTTTTTACGACGAACCTTTTTGTCACCTCCATAATTGAGAAATATTCCACTAAGGATATTTTTGACCGCTGTCCAGTGATCTACTCTTAGATCACTATTGTACTCCCTTGCTTAACACAGTGTAGGGTATACAATAGATCTGGTACACAACATGGCATACTTTATAGAACCTATGGCTGAGGCATAGGGAATGACTTTCATTCTCATTCTATTTTCTGCCGTGGTCGCGTTTTGAGCCTTACTCAATTTCACACCTTGTAACACAGGCAAGAATTCTTTCTTTGACTGTTCCATTTTGAACTACTTCAAAATCTTGTCAAGGTATGTACTTATTGAAAAAAACTTATCAAGCGTCTTGATCTATCTCTATAGATCTTGATGCTCAATATGTAAGCAGCTTCACCGAGGTTTTCTTTGAAAAAATCCTTTTAAACACTCCTTTATGCTTTGCAGAATAATTCTACATTATTTCCGATCAAGAATATGTCATACACATATACTTATCAGAAATGTTGTAGTGCTCCCACTCACTTTCTTGTAAATACAGGCTTCACCGCAAGTCTGTATAAAACTATATGCTTTGATCAACTTATCAAAGCGTATATTCCAACTCCGAGATGCTTGCACCAGTCCATAGATGGATCGCTGGAGCTTGCATATTTTGTTAGCACCTTTAGGATTGACAAAACCTTCTGGTTGCATCATATACAACTCTTCTTTAAATCCATTAAGGAATGTAGTTTTGTTTATCCATTTGCCAGATTTCATAAAAATGCGGCAATTGCTAACATGATTTGGACAGACTTAAGCATCGCTACGAGTGAGAAAATTTCATCGTAGTCAACACCTTGAACTTTGTCAAAAACCTTTTTCGACAAGTCTAGCTTTGTAGATAGTAACACTACTATCAGCGTCCGTCTTCCTCTTGAAGATCCATTTATTTTCTATGGCTTGCCGATCATCGGGCAAATCCATCAAAGTCCATACTTTGTTCTCATACATGGATCATATCTCAGATTTCATGGCCTCAAACCATTTCGCGGAATCTGGGCTCATCATCGCTTCCTCATAGTTCGCAAGTTCGTCATGGTCTAGTAACATGACTTCCAGAACAGGATTACCGTACCACTCTGGTGCGGATCTCACTCTGGTTTACCTACGAGATTCGGTAGTAACTTGATCTGAAGTTACATGATCATCATCATTAGCTTCCTCACTAATTGGTGTAGTAGTCACAAGAACAGATTTCTGTGATGAACTACTTTCCAATAAGGGAGAAGGTACAATTACCTTATCAAGTTTTCTACTTTCCTCCTACTCACTTCTTTCGAGAGAAACTCCTTCTCTAGAAAGTTTCCGAATTTAGCAACAAAAGTCTTGCCTTCGGATCTGTGATAGAAGGTGTATCCAATAGTTTCCTTTGGATATCCTATGAAGACGCACTTCTCCGATTTAGGTTTGAGCTTATCAAGTTGAAACTTTTTCACATAAGCATTGCAACCTCAAACTTTAAGAAACGACAGCTTAGGTTTCTTGCTAAACCATAGTTCATACGGTGTCATCTCAAACGGATTTAGATGGTGCCCTATTTAACGTGAATGTAGTTGTCTCTAATGCATAACCCCAAAACAATAGCGGTAAATCTGTAAGAGACATCATAGATCGCACCATATCAAATAAAGTACGATTACGACGTTCGAACACACCATTACACTGTGGTGTTCCAGGTGGCGTGAGTAGTGAAACTATTTCACATTGTTTTAACTGAAGACCAAACTCGTAATTCAAATACTCTTCTCCACGATCAGATCGTAGAAACTTTATTTTCTTGTTACGATGATTTTCCACTTCACTCTGAAATTCTTTGAACTTTTCAAATGTTTCAGACTTATATTTCATCAAGTAGATATACTCACATCTGCTCAAATTATCTGTGAAGAACAGAAAATAATGATACCTGTCACGAGCCTCAATATTCATCAGACCACATACATCAGTATGTATGATTTCCAACAAATCTGTTGCTCGCTCCATTGTTCCGAAGAACGGAGTCTTAGTCATCTTGCCCATGAGGCATGGTTCGCAAGCATCAACTGATTCATAATCAAGTGATTCCAAAAGCCCATCAGCATGGAGTTTCTTCATGCGCTTTACACCAATATGACCTAAACGGCAGTGCCACAAATAAGTTTGCACTATCATTATTAACTTTGCATCTTTTGGTTTCAATATTATGTTTATGTGCATCACTACGATCGAGGTCCAACGAACTATTTTCATTGGGCGTGTAACCATATAAGGTTTTATTCATGTAAACAAAACAACAATTTATTCTCTTACTTAAATGAATAACCGTATTACAATAAACATGATCAAATCATATTCATGCTCAACGCAAACACCAAATAACACTTATTTAGGTTCAACACTAATCCCGAAAGTATAGGGAGTGTGCGATGATGATCATATCAATTTTGGAACCACTTCCAACACACATCGTTACTTCACCCTTAACTAGTCTCTGTTTATTCTGCAACTCCCGTTTCGAGTTACTAATCTTAGCAACTGAACTAGTATCAAATACTGAGGGGTTGCTATAAACACTAGTAAAGTACACATCAATAACATGTATATCAAATATACTTATGTTCACTTTGCCATCCTTTTTATCCGCTAATCACTTGGGGTAGTTCTGCTTCCAGTGACCAGTCCCTTTGCAGTAGAAGCACTTAGTCTCAGGCTTAGGATCAGACTTGGGCTTCTTCACTTGAGCAGCAACTTGCTTGCCGTTCTTCTTGAAGTTCCCCTTCTTCCCTTTGCCCTTTTCTTGAAACTAGTGGTCTTGTCAACCATCAACACTTGATGTTTTTCTTGATTTCTACCTTCGTTGATTTCAGCATCACGAAGAGCTTGGGAGTTGTTTCCGTTATCCCTTGCATATTATAGTTCATCACGAAGTTCTACTAACTTGGTGATGGTGACTAGAGAATTCTGTCAATCACTATCTTATCTGGAAGATTAACTCCCACTTGATTCAAGCGATTGTAGTACCCAGACAATCTGAGCACATGCTCACTAGTTGAGCGATTCTCCTCCATCTTTTAGCTATAGAACTTGTTGGAGACTTCATATCTCTCAACTCGGGTATTTGCTTGAAATATTAACTTCAACTCCTGGAACATCTCATATGGTCCATGACGTTCAAAACGTCTTTGAAGTCCCGATTCTAAGCCATTAAGCATGGTGCACTAAACTATCAAGTAGTCATCATATTGAGCTAGCCAAACGTTCATAACGTCTGCATCTGCTCCTGCAATAGGTCTGTCACCTAGCGGTGCATCAAGGACATAATTCTTCTGTGCAGCAATGAGGATAAACCTCAGATCACGGATCCAATCCGCATCATTGCTACTAACATCTTTCAACACAATTTTCTCTAGGAACATATCAAAATAAACACAGGGAAGCAACAACGCGAGCTATTGATCTACAACATAATTTGCAAAATACTACCAGGACTAAGTTCATGATAAATTTAAGTTCAATTTAATCATATTACTTAAGAACTCCCACTTAGATAGACATCCCTCTAATCCTCTAAGTGATCACGTGATCCAAATCAACTAAACCATGTCCGATCATCACGTGAGATGGAGTAGTTTCATTGGTGAACATCACTATGTTGATCATATCTACTATATGATTCACGCTCGACCTTTCGGTCTCCGTGTTCCGAGGCCATATCTGTATATGCTTGGCTCGTCAAGTATAACCTGAGTATTCTGCGTGTGCAACTGTTTTGCACCCGTTGTATTTGAACGTAGAGCCTATCACACCCGATCATCACGTGGTGTCTCAGCACGAAGAACTTTCGCAACGGTGCATACTCAGGGAGAACACTTCTTGATAATTAGTGAGAGATCATCTTAAAATGCTACCGTCAATCAAAGCAAGATAAGATGCATAAAAGATAAACATCACATGCAATCAATATAAGTGATATGATATGGCCATCATCATCTTGTGCTTGTGATCTCCATCTTCGAAGCACCGTCATGATCACCATCATCACCGGCGCGACACCTTGATCACCATCGTAGCATCGTTGTCGTCTCGCCAATCTTATGCTTCCACGACTATCGCTACCGCTTAGTGATAAAGTAAAGCATTACAGCGCATTGCATTGCATACAATAAAGCGACAACCATATGGCTCCTGCCAGTTGCCGATAACTCGGTTACAAAACATGATCATCTCATACAATAAAATTTAGCATCATGTCTTGACCATATCACATCACAACATGCCCTGCAAAAACAAGTTAGACGTCCTCTACTTTGTTGTTGCAAGTTTTACGTGGCTGCTACGGGCTTAAGCAAGAACCAATCTTACCTACGCATCAAAACCACAACGATAGTTTGTCAAGTTGGTGCTGTTTTAACCTTCGCAAGGACCGGGCGTAGCCACACTCGGTTCAACTAAAGTTGGAGAAACTGTCACCCGCTAGCCACCTTTGTGCAAAGCACGTCGGGAGAACCGGTCTCGCGTAAGCGTACGCGTAATGTCGGTCCGGGCCGCTTCGTCCAACAATACCGCCAAACCAAAGTATGACATGCTGGTAAGCAGTATGACTTATATCGCCCACAACTCACTTGTGTTCTACTCGTGCATATAACATCAACACATAAAACCTAGGCTCTGATACCACTGTTGGGGAACGTAGTAATTTCAAAAAATTCCTACGCACACGCAAGATCATGGTGATGCATAGCAACGAGGGAAGAGTGTGATCTACATACCCTTGTAGACCGACGGCGGAAGCGTTAGCACAACGCGGTTGATGTAGTCGTACGTCTTCACGGCCCGACGGATCAAGCACCGAAACTACGGCACCTCCGAGTTCTAGCACACGTTCAGCTCGATGACGATCCCCGGACTCCGATCCAGCAAAGTGTCGGGGAAGAGTTCCGTCAGCACGACGGTGTGGTGATGATCTTGATGTACTACCGTCGCAGGGCTTCGCCTAAGCACCGCTACAATATTATCGAGGATTATGGTGGAAGGGGGCACCGCACACGGCTAAGAATATGATCACGTGGATCAACTTATGTGTCTATGGGGTGCCCCCTGCCCCCTGTATATAAAGGAGCAAGGGGGAGGCCGGCCGGCCCTTGTGGGCGCGCCAAGGAGGAGTAGGATTCCTACTCCTAGTTGGAGTAGGTTTCCACCTTTCCTAGTCCAACTAGGAGAAGGGGAAAAAGGGGGGAAGAGGGGAAGGAAGGGAGAGAGGGGCCGTGCCCCAAACCCCTTGTCCAATTCGGACTGGGCTTGGGGGGGCGCCACCTCCTGGTCCTTTCCACTAAGGCCCATTGCTTCTTCCTCATATTCCCGTAACTCCCCGGTACCTCCGAAAATACCCGAATCACTCGGAACCTTTTCGATGTCCGAATATAGTCGTCCAATATATCGATCTTTACGTCTCGACCATTTCGAGACTCCTCGTCATGTCCCCGATCTCATCCGGGACTCCGAACTCCTTCGGTACATCAAAACTCATAAACTCATAATATAACTGTCATCGAAACCTTAAGCGTGCGGACCCTACGGGTTCGAGAACAATGTAGACATGACCGAGACACGTCTCCGGTCAATAACCAATAGCGGAACCTGGATGCTCATATTGGCTCCCACATATTCTACGAAGATCTTTATCGGTCAGACCGCATAACAACATACTTTGTTCCCTTTGTCATCGGTATGTTACTTGCCCGAGATTCGATCGTCGGTATCTCAATACCTAGTTCAATATCGTTACCGGCAAGTCTCTTTACTCATTCCGTAATACATCATCTCGCAACTAACTCATTAGTTGCAATGCTTGCAAGGCTTATGTGATGTGCATTACCGAGAGGGCCCAGAGACACCTCTCCGACAATCGGAGTGACAAATCCTAATCTCAAAATACGCCAACCCAACATTTACCTTTGGAGACACCTGTAGAGCTCCTTTATAATCACCCAGTTACGTTGTGACGTTTGGTAGCACACAAAGTGTTCCTCCGGCAAACGGGAGTTGCATAATCTCATAGTCATAGGAACATGTATAAGTCATGAAGAAAGCAATAGCAACATACTAAACGATTGTGTGCTAAGCTAATGGAATGGGTCATGTCAATCACATCATTCTTCTAATGATGTGATCCTGTTAATCAAATAACAATTCTTTTGTTCATGGTTAGGAAACATAACCATCTTCGATTAACGAGCTAGTCAAGTAGAGGCATACTAGTGACACTCTGTTTGTCTATGTATTCACACATGTATTATGTTTCCGGTTAATACAATTCTAGCATGTATAATAAACATTTATCATGATATAAGGAAATAAATAATAACTTTATTATTGCCTGTAGGGCATATTTCCTTCAAAATATAGATCTGATCTTTTTTAGTAAATGGTGGGTGAGGGAGATAAGATGCAGAATGCTACAAAATGAACCAATCCCTCTTCCCATAATACAAGAGTGTTTTGAACACTGGTGTACTGTACAAAACATTCTTATATTATGGGACGGAGGGAGTAGCTATTAATGTAAGTACGGTGATAGACCATGTTCAGTCCTTACAAGAGGACTGCAGAGCTAAACCTCTTCAAAAGCATTTGGTTGATTATAAATTTATGTAAAAGTCCATACGGATCTTATAATGTCCACCAAATGGACGATTACGAGGCTAACATGCGCAGTGATGCTACATAATCAAATAGCTATGAAAGTAAGTATGGTCATACAGGGCAAGAGGTACTCACAAGAGCAATGCAGTGTGCAGTATAGTTGCGAGATTATGTGGTCCCTTGAGAACAAATGTTCTTCTACTAACAGTTTTCATACAAGTGAGATATTAAGGCAAATGCAAAAATATAGTTCAAATTGTGATGTGATATCATAGACGGTACCTTACGCTGCAGCCGAGACCAATGTGTAACAAGATTATTCCAGTCACCGTCGGATAAATATAGCACCGGAGACTTTACAGAAATTTCGTTCAGAGGCTTGCCATCGAAGTGCGCTTGCCTCAGGTAGGAACGATACTTCATCAACGAGTGATTGAAAAGCGCAACCAACCCTTGCTCGTCATCACAATCCAGTTTGTGCCTCGCCTATTTAAAAGAATGAAATATTGTGTCTTCTATCAGCAGAAACATATGCAGTAATGACCATGAATAACATTAGTACATTACTTACGCGTAAGTTGCGGAGGAAGACTAGAAATTGTTCTGTGTCTGTGGTATAATCTTTCCATGAAGGAAAGATGTGCACAAAGTTCCTGACAACAACATAAGCTTCGTCTTCTAAATTGGGAAGAAATGGAACAGGGGTCCTATTTGCTGCAATTGGGCTCTCTCTGGTTTGAAAAGGGATTTGGCAACTGGATTTGGTGTACTCTTTGCTGGAATGGGGGTTTTGCGTCGTACAGCTGGTGCTATGTCAACTGGCATAATCATACTGTTTGCTACAGTTGGGGTCTGCTGAGTTGGGGCATCAGAAATGACCAGTGTAGTAGGGGCTAGACTCTGCTAGAGTTGGGGTATTTTGTGGGTCAGGTGATATTTCAACTACACCTAATGGGCTATTTGATTTATCAGGTGCCACTACCTTTTCCAAATACTTTGTTTGTGCTCCTCCACGATCAGCAATCACCCTCTTCCTTTTGAACGTCTGATACACAAGAATAGCATTTGAATGGATAAATATGGTATGATGACAGATGGAATATGTACTGAAAATGGATAGGCAGGGCGTATTCACATACACGATGTGTAAACTAAGCTAATGGAAGTTCAACAAAGTAGAAGGAATGCAAAGCATCAGTTGCAAGATATGTGCGAGCAATGTAACCTTGGAAAGTTAGAGCAAGTACCTTGATGGGTGAATAAGATAGGGCATCTTCCTCTGACTCCTCCACTAGGGAGCTACATTGACTTAGGTCTCCCTCTAGCTCAGAATCATTGTTAGGATCATATTCTGAGCATGAATCTGTAGGTGGAGAGTGTTTGCATTGCATTGCATCCAGACTTGATTTCAGTCCCTTAATGCCAAGTTTGACAGCCATGGCATTGTTCTGCTTTATTCTTTTCATGCGCGCAAGCTCATAATCATTATGATGTTGTTCAGAATCTGAGATTCACGAGAACATAAAAAGTAGTCAGATTATCTATGGAATGCATTGCAGTTTCAACTCGGAGAGTGTCTCCCTATAAACCCCTGCATATGCAAAGTTCACCTCCCCAACCGTGCTGACCAGACCACACACAGAGATACACACCCGAGCGGCGAACATGCATTTTCGAAACTAATTTAGGAACATTTAGCTGACCAATTAAACAACTCTATTTTAATAATATTAGATTCATATTTGAACAACTAAGCTTGTTTAGCTTGATGGGTGGAGCAGTGTTATTATGACACGAAGCATGTATTCTGATCGTATAGTGATCATAAAAGGGGGAAACTCTAAGCATATATTTTTTAGAAAAAGAGGGTTTCCCCTCTGATTTCTATTAAAGAAACCACCATGGAACCAACATGATCAATTAAACCCTAAGCATGATCAATTAAACCATATTATGGCTATGCCATGGCAGATTTGAAGCTGCAAACCGGAGAAATGATATTTAGCATCCATTGTTTGCTTCGAACCAAGAACTAAATTCTAAGAGCTGAAAAGAAAGTAGAGTAACTAAGTTAAGATCTATTTTCTGGTTGAGATCAAAAAGTTGAGGAGATATGAAGTACCACCTCTCTTGCGGCGCCGTGTAGGCATCGGGGGTGCGATGGCTGTCGGTGGCGTTGAAGCAGATCTATGATGGTAGACGGGTGCATCAGGGGATAAGTCCCGTTGCGGTGGAAGAGAAGGTCGTGTGAGCGGCCCCGGCAAAGAGGACGACAGCGCCGATGAAGCGAGAGGACGTGATGCAAGGCTATTGGTCCGTCGCCGTGGATGAGAAACATCCATCTCTAGCAATGGACGACGCGGTCTTGGTAGGCGCTCCGGCATGGTGGAGGACGGTGGCGATGGATGTGGTGGAGGACGGTGGTGATGGATGGGGTGGCAGACAGAGGCTGGTGTGGGAATGGGGTGTTCTAGCGCGGATGGTGTATGAATGGGAAAATGGAGGGAGAGGTACGGGGAACCATGTTTTTGGGACGCGCATGTCGGAAATATAGGAAAGTTACGAACTTATCCCCCGTTTCAAATTTGGACGTCTCGTCGGTTGGGGATAGGACGGTAATCTCGCATCTCCCAAATATTTGTCGGTAACTATTTCGGGCGAGGAGAGGGTGTTTTGCCGCCCACGGTTGGCGCCCATGGTGTATGAACGGGGCTGACAGGTAGGGCGGTTGTGTCACGTCTGATGGAAGTTACACATCTGCCCCTATTTAAAATATTAGCCTACATCGATTTCGGGCGAGGAGAGGGTGTTCTGCCGCCCACGGTTGGCGCCCATGGTGTATGAACGGGGATGACAGGTAGGGCGGTTGTGTCACGTCTGATGGAAGTTACACATCTGCCCCTATTTAAAATATTAGCCTACATCTACTTCGAACGAGGAGAGGGTGTTTTGCCGCCCACCGTGTATGAATGGGGAATGGAGGGAGAAACAGAGGTCTTTCGGACGAGCTTGAATCAAATGAGTTTTGCCGCCATGTTTGACGCCCACCGTGTCAGAATGGGCTCAGAGGCGGTCGTGTCACATCTAATTGAAGTTACTAACCTATCCCTATTTAGAGCAGTGGAAATCGGGCCGATGGATTGTCCGTGTAATGGGTAGACAGTAATTTCCATCTTCCAAACACTTGGCTTCGGGAAACCGATGTGGGAGTGGACATTTTGCTGTTTCTTTCGAATTTTGGGACAATAAGCATCCACGTTTACTCTGGCAACTAAATTCGAATCCATTTTGTATTCCTATATGAATGTTTATAAATCATTCTATGTGTTTTTATATATCTTCAAAAGGACGACAAAGATGTATTCCACTGTCATATATGAATATGGTTTACAAATGCTGATACTCAAATTCAGAAAGTAGAATCCAGTTTAAGGTGAATTCGAATATTTGGAACACTTCATGTCCAACTCAAATGTCACACGCAGCATAATGTGTACTCCCATTTAGATATGTACACAAGCGATGTATCAAGATTCAAATACCGAGTCAATTAACCAAGAATGTACGGAACTAACAGACATATAAACACTTATAGAGTATATGGATCAATAATATCAACTAACATACATAAGCCAGGCCGCTGTAACTTTTTTGGCTACAACAACATCCTTTTTTTAGCCAGCATCTTGGCCCTTTCCGATGCGTGCCACTTATGGTCCATCTATACTACTATTGCTGAATGCACATTCAGCCCGATTGGCATATTTATAGGTCTGGCACAACAATCCAAATGAAATGTCTCCGAGTCTTATCAATTAATACAGACTTGTGCTCAAATAAAATTACAAACAAAAAAACAATTATTACATGATCTCTAAAACAAATGGTTTGATTGATTACATGAACAGACAACACAAAGGTTATTCAACTATGGAAAGAACATTTCACCTATGATTTTCCAAGTAGGAATTTAATTTCCTTTTTTCCTTCAGGACCTTAACAATCTGGTCAGTCTCAGCTTGCTTTGTTTTGAAATCCACCAAATATTTAATGGTTGTCTTGAGTACTGCTTGTGATTGTGTTGTTTGCTTCCTCAACATGTCAACTTCATCTCTAAGTGCAAAAGCAGAATCTCTTTCTACCATTAGTTTAGCCTCTAGAGCATTAGCAGTTGGCAATTCAATGCACGATTGGGCCGGTGCCACTGCTGTGGGATGATGCAACGTCCATGGGGACCTCACTCTTTGATCTTGGGCTAATCTATTTTGCCATTAAAGTTTTGATTGGATTCAGAAAAGTTGAAGTTAGCAAAACATCTCAACTGGGAGTTATAACAGTAAACCAGTTAAACAAACAAGGAATTAAAGAGTTTCAATTGGATGCTGAAAAGTAGTTATTAACATCATTGTAACCCGTTGTTGCAGCAGCAAAGCAGTTAAACAAACAAGTAGATATTTAAGTTAAGGCAAACAGGTAATTCTTAACAGTAAGTATCAAACACATAGATAGGCGCAGTCTACAATATGATTAACAGGTTGTGCCATTATGTAATCAGTAGAAAACTAAATTAAGCCAAGCAACGTAATTGAACAATTTTGCAATAAGTGGCTAACTAAAATTCCGAGAAGCAGGTAACTGAACTTACGCTAGTTCTTTGTACAGGCACACTGCAACTTCTTTTTCGCTTACAAGGTTGTACGAAGGAGTCCATGGCATCAATTGCTTGGATACGCAGTCCCAATACTTCTTTCTTCCCACACTGCATGGGTAAGTCGAATGGTTAATCTGGTAAGATGGTGCATCCTTGATATGTTATATGAGGACGTGTAGTCACACTAGTTGTAGCCAAACACATCACACTGGTTTTTACTGTATATTTCATGCGATTACTTTTGGCATATCGAGATCTAAGCAATCTACAATAGTATGAAAAGACTGGCACATCGTCTATCTAGGTCACTCTCTCCAACCCGTCTCACTCTTTCGATCGCACGGCGACTCTATGTGATCGGTTGACCTTGCTTCCTCCCACGCACAAAATATATCTACACGTCTGTGACTGGATCATCTCCCAAGCTCTATCTTACAGGCCTCACCCTTGCCAAAAAGCTCAATCGGACAATATCTCTCCAGAGCATATATATATTTGTTCAATGAATGTCGGACCACACTCACTTTGTCGCTCTATCTACATGTCTCTCGATTGACCTCGCTTTCTCACACCGTATCTTCCACGCGTTGAAGCTACTACCTCTCCATCCCTCGCAAAGCTGGAGCTATTTACATTGCGAGGGGCACTCCAACCTTGGATTAATTTGTGTAGGCATTTATTCCGGTCGGTTTAGATTATATTTTCGTAGCATTCGGCCCACAACTACTCCAATCATCATAGCGGGTAATTAAGCTACGGGGAGCACCTAATATGAGCACCGAGGAGCCATTGGATCGAAGATGCAGTGGCACACACGAGGCCTGAATGTTTTATTTGCAAAAAAACCTTTGGAGAGTTTGGAAATTGTGCATAATTACAAATACTACTCCCAAGCCATTGGATCTCACTTCCAACGGTGTAAAAACTCGTATCACCATAGTATCTAAGCTGCGGGGTGGATGTGATATTCTATGCCGCTGTCATTTTTGTTCGCAAACTTGCAAAAAACGTGTAACTCGTGTCGTTACTTGTCTAACCACGCAAAGTGTTTGTTCAAAAAAAACCATCCTACGCTGAAATACCGGAACAACACACGGGGTCCCACTTGTCATTAATCAAATTTGGACCTAAAACTAACGAATCTGAAAGACGAGATTCGAACTGGCAACCTGGACTACAAAGCGTAAGTCGATAGCCTGAAAAAACGAACGGTTGTTGGCTTTGTCCCATAACTTGATTTTATACAATACTTGCGTTGAGTAGAGTAGAGGGAGTGCCTTGTCAACACGTGCATGACCGTTATCTCACTTACTGGTGGGTCCCAGGTCTGCGATCTCAATCTCTCTTCTCTCCATCGTCTAACCTTTGCACGGGCACACACGAAGAGCGGCGCTAGCTTGCCGTGGTGTTATTACAACTAAAAAAACTTGGAAAATAGAAGAATCGCCTAGAACAAGACACGTTGTGGCTGGTCGAGACGGAGCTAACCACATCTATCCTCTCTGTCACGTTTGCATGATGAAGCTGTGTGGCTAGTGGGGTGTTTTCAACCGACTGGCTGGGTCCCGAGGTCGAACCATAGGTACTACGTCTGATACAATATATTTTTACACGCACATTTTTCCTCCGTGCCGAGACGTGGCACACCCTACTGCACGGTTTCGGGGTCCTCCCGGGTGGTGCACGCATATATTCTTCCTGACGTGGGACGCCCTACCGCGCGTTTTCTGGGTCCTCCTCGGTCGTAGCACCGAAGCAAGTAAATGAGTCATCAAATCACGAAAGACCACCTTTCCCGCCGAGTACATCAGTGAAGCATGGTGGCTAGCTAGTTGGGCTAGTTCGACCGATTAGCTAGGCCGCCGCCACATTTGTTTTTTCACCCCTTTTTTATCTACTTGCCGGCAGGTAAATTTAAATATCCACCGCGGCGTTGCTCTGGTGTTTGGGTGCGGCAGGATAATTTTTTGATTGACGGGAGCAGGCGCAACAGTATTTTTAATTTTTTTATTGATGGGAGCAGGCGCGGCAGTAATTAGTCACGATGACTCCGCCTGTACCCACTGCTCCCTGATGTGAGAAGTCGTCGACTGGTGTTTTACCGTGGTGAAAACCAAAAGATTCCCTGCTCCCTCCGCCTTCCCATAGATTGCATTGCCTTTCAGCCGTTTCGCCCCCTTTGCTTCCTCTCCCCATTGCTTCTACCTGGTTCCATGGCGGCGCAGCAGATCACAGAGTCCGAGGTGAGGCTCCTGACACAAGAGCTCCATGCCAAGGATGCGGAGCTCAGGGCCAAGGACGTGGATCTCCGTGAGCTCAAGGAGGAGAGGAGTGCCATGCTCCTCCGTTATGTGCGGGAGTTCACGGAGCTTCAAAAGCGGCAGGCGTCCACCACAAAGATGCTCGAGGCGTCGGCGGCGTTGCTGCAGAAAGTAGGAGATACGATAGGCCGTCAGGGGAGCCGGCTGGAGCGCGAGCGGGCCGATCGTGACGAGGTCCAGGATCGCCTTAGCCACTTGGTCAACCAAGTTGCCACGCACGTGTTGCGGCTGCGCGATGTCTACCGTCGTGCCAGCGCAACGATGCCGGCCGTCGGGCTAAACCCGTTCGACCACCCAGTCAACTTCAACGAGCTGCGGCTTCCTGACCTGGTCTCCTTCTTCACCTATATCTCTGAGGAGCTGAGCCGTCTCCGCACGATGGTGGGGGCTGAGCTAGACAAGGAGGGGTTGCGGGCTGCCATCGCCGTTGCCGGGCGAATCCTTTCAGGGCTCCGTCACCGGAATCCATTCATGCCATTGGACGCCATCTTTGACGAGCTGGCTCCCGTCGACTGGGAGCGGGCTCTGCGGGCGGTTGCACCCTGCATCACCAATGTTGTGCGCCTCGAGAAGCAGAGGGACTTCGGTGGTGTTTAGGCGCCCTATGCATGGGCATGTCCATGTCTCGGCGCAACATGACCGTTGGATCAAACTCAGACGGTGCAGATCAGTCACTGTAGCACAAAGCATGTGGGTGTGTTTGGTTGCATTCTCATCTCAATATAGTTGTTTCCTCTTCGTGTATTTTTTTTCAACCTACTAGTGTGGACTCATGCACCCTTCATGCACTTTGCCAAACACCCAAAAGTGGGTCGAGAAGGGAACTTTTGCTCCCATCTCGTGCACCCTTCATACACCCTGCCTAACACTATTCGTGCTTCATATGGTTCATGTTTCGTGAAGTACTGTAGCACCGTACTCTCCGTGCGCTGTGGACCTAGTTCTGTTAACATTGATCTCACCGTTCATTCTCGACGGGATAGTCGAAAAAGCGGTACTATGTTACATATAGGAGTAGTTGACATGCGCACAACATCATTTTTTATCGTCATATCTTACTACACTAGCAACAAGATTGTGTAGTACTGACGTATGAACCACTGCACATGCCTAGTAGTAGGAGCACTGTGTATGTTCAAGTGGCTGCCGTGTTTCGCACTCCTCCATCATAAGAGTGGAAACACTTGCTGTAATCTTTTTTTCTTCTGAAAAACAGTGGACACGCTCTACCATGCGGATCCTCCTCCAGCCATGCACTAAATTACTCACTTTCACCGATGTGTGGGACAGCCAGCATCGGGGTCCACCAGCCATGCACTAAATTACTCCGTAGTAGAGTGACGGTAGACTACCCCGATCGAAGCGCCGCAGTAATGCCCAATGAGCCGTCAAATCACAAAACCCCCTCCTTTCTAGCAGTAAGTTGGACGGACAAAGCAACCATCATTTCACTCTTCTCTCTCAGCTTCCTCTCTACCCAACCCTCGCTTCTGCCTCATCTTGTTCCTCATTTCTTCAAGAAAACCCCGACCTGGTTCTGCCATTGTTCTTCTCTCCCAAAGAAGGAAAGGTGAGCGCATAAATGGTGTTGATTCTGGCCAAGGCCCGGTCTTGCAACCCCGAGACTGATCCTATAACTCCCTCTCTTTTCTTCTTTTGGGTTTGTGATTATGGTTTATTTTCTTTTATTTCTATTTGACAGTTTCTTGATGGACACTGGAGCACCGGCCGAAGTGATGTCTATGGCTCCGGCCAAAACCGTCGAGGCTCATGGTACGAAGAAGTGCAAGCACCCCGCCGTGACTACCGCAGATAAGCTCAAAGCCATCGCCCTGTCCAAGCCCCCCTCTCCGGGATCCCTCATTAAGCAAGTCCAGGTAATATCTCTTCTTGACGATCTTTTTCTCGATCTTGATCGTGTTTTTTCATCTAACACGCAGTACTAGTACTAGTAGTACAACTTTCTGGGTGATCTTGCATGTGATTTTTGTGTGCCAAATGACGGTTCTAAATTCCTCTTTTGACCAAAACATGCGAGAGGTTGACACTGATTTCTTATAGATTACTTTCAACTACTCCCTCTATCCCAAATTTCTTGTCTTAGATTTGTCTAGATACGGATGTATCTAATACTGATACATCTGTATCTAGACAAATCTAAGACAAGAATTTTGGGACGGAGGGAGTACTTTATGAACATCAATGCTACCTTTTAAGAGGGTATATTTGCCTCAGTAACTTGTGTTATGGATATTGCATGTAATCCCTCTGCTCTCATGCCATTGAAGACATGTTCTAGTGTCTTTGTTCACTCATTTGAGTGTGTATATGTAGTCATATATGGAGTATAATATCGAAAATCATCTTATATTTCTGAATGGAGGTAGTAATAAAATATGGTTTCTGTTTGAATTAGAACCAGGTCCGCCGTGGAGATGAAGTTCTCAAAGTCATGTCGTGTGAACTGGAAGACCTGATGATGAGTTCTACTGCTGAACTATCCAACTGTTGTGTCCTTGTTGCCACATGTCCTGAACTAGTGTTTTCCTGTAGCATTGTTGTCAGGCGTGTTCTCGAGGCTGTACTTGACCACAACAATTTCCTGGCTGTGCCTTCGATTACGAAGGGTGTGGTTCTTGTAAAGCTTCCCAACAAATCTGATGCGGCTTGTCTTCATCATCATGTTTATGAGTGGAAAGACCACTCTGTTAGGTTCTCCAAGGTTGACAAGATGGTGATGGTGCATGTAGACATCTCACACGAAGTCCATGGCCTAGTCAGTTATGCGGGGTTCATCCCGTAGGTCGGTGGCAAAAAATAGTCTGCAGAGTTTCGTTAGTGCAACTTTGCTTGTCTGTAGTAAGTACTATTGTTCAGTACTTGATTTGTGTTTGTGAACCCTGTATTGTTATTAGTACTGCCGCTTTTGGTGTGTGGTCAGTCCTGAGAACGGTCTATGTTAATGTCTGTCCACTCAATTCAGTCTGTATAACTTGAAGTATCCATATCATATTTTTGTGAGGACGGTCTATCAATTATGGTTACACTCCAATATCTGTATGCATTGCAGGGTTTATCGCACCCACCAGGATTTCCAGCCCCATGGATGTTTAGTCCATACGATTTGTCACGACCTTTGGACTGTCCTGCTTGTGGGAGTAGGCGGGGCCCCTGCATGCCACGCGTAGTTGGACGATCAATCTTCTGTTTAGTACTTCAACATAGTGATTTCTGATGACCCACAAGTATAGGGGATCTATCGTAGTCCTTTCGATAAGGACCCACAAGTATAGGGGATCTATCGTAGTCCTTTCGATAAGTAAGAGTGTCGAACCCAACGAGGAGCAGAAGGAAATGATAAGCGGTTTTCAGCAAGGTATTCTCTGCAAGTACTGAAATACGTGGTAACAGATAGTTTTGTGATAAGATAGATTGTAACGAGCAATAAGTAACAAAAGTAAATAAAGTGCAGCAAGGTGGCCCAATCCTTTTGTAGCAAAGGACAAGCCGGAACAAACTCTTATAATAGGAAAAGCGCTCCCGAGGACACATGGGAATATCGTCAAGCTAGTTTTCATCACGTTCATATGATTCGCGTTTGGTACTTTGATAATTTGATATGTGGGTGGACCGGTGCTTGGGTGCTGTTCTTACTTGAATAAGCATCCCACTTATGATTAGCCTCTATTGCAAGCATCCTCAACTACAACAAAAGTATTAAGGTAAACCTAACCATAGCATGAAACATATGGATCCAAATCAGCCCCTTACGAAGCAACGCATAAACTAGGGTTTAAGCTTCTGTCACTCTAGCAACCCATCATCTACTTATTACTTCCCAATGCCTTCCTCTACGCCCAAATAATGGTGAAGTGTTATGTAGTCGACGTTCACATAACACCACTAGAGGCTAGACAACATACATCTTATCAAAATACCAAACGAATACCAAATTCACATGACTACTCATAGCAAGACTTCTCCCTTGTCCTCAGGAACGAATGTAATTACTCACAAATCATATTCATGTTCATAATCAAAGGGGTAATAATATGCATATAGGATCTGAACATATGATCTTCCACCAAATAAACCAACTAGCATCAACTACAAGGAGTATTCAACACTACTAGCAACCTACTAGCGCCAATCCCAGACTTTGAGACAAGAATTGGATACAAGAGATGAACTAGGGTTTGGAAATGAGATGGTGCTGGTGAATATGTTGATGGATATTGCCCTCTCCCGATGATAGGAGCGTTGGTGATGACGATGGTGATGATTTCCCCCTCCCGGAGGGAAGTTTCCCCGGCAGAACAGCTCTGCGGGAGCTCTACATTGGATCCGCCAAGGTTCCGCCTCGTGGCGGCGAAGTCTCGCCCCGAAAAGTTCCTTCCTATTTTTTCTCATCGAAAGACCTCATATAGGAGAAGATGGGCATCGGAGAGCCACCAGGGGGCCCACGAGGTAGGGGGCGCGCCCCCAACCCTCGTGAGAAGGGTGTGGGCCCCCTGGCCTTCATCTTTGGCGAGGATTTTTCTTTATTTATTTTAAGATGTTCCATGGAGTTTCAGGACTTTTGGAGTTGCGCAGAATAGGTCTCTAATATTTGCTCCTCTTCCAGCCCAGAATTCCAGCTGCCGGCATTCTCCCTCCTTATGTAAACCTTGTAAAATAAGAGAGAATAGCCATAAGTATTGTGACATAATGTGAAATAACAGTCCATAATGCGATAAATATCGATATAAAAGCATGATGCAAAATGGACGTATCAACTCCCCCAAGCTTAGACCTCGCTTGTCCTCAAGCGAAAAGCCAATAAAAATAAATATGTCCTCATGTTTAGAGGTAGAGGCGTCGATAAAAATAAAATACGGACATGAAGGCATCATGATTATTCTCATAACAGCAACCTATATAGATTTTGTCATATGATTACTTATGTTCAAGTGATGATCTATTCACAATGCAAAAGTATAAATCATAAACCTTATTGGGCTCCGACAAACTATAATCTCAGTCATTGAAGCAATTGCAATTTATCATTACATTGGAAAGAGTCTATGTCAGAGCTAAAAAGCAAGTCCACATACTCAACTATCATTTAGTCCTCCATAATTGCTAACACTCACGCGATACTTGTGGTTACGGAGTTTTAATCGGACACAGAGAAAGATAGGGGCTTGTAGTTTTGCCCCACAACCTTTTAGCTCAAGGGTAATGTCAACAATAATGGTTCATGCTCCCCTACATCCAATTAGATATATATATCATGTTATTTCCAACATGCTGAGCTTGCCAAATGATAAAATGAAAAAGAAAAGGTGAAGATCACAATGACTCTTGCATAAGGTAGAAGATAATAATAGAGGATAGGCCCTTCGCTGAGGGAAGCAGAGGTTGCCATGCGCTTTTATGGTTGGATATATAAAATCTCAATGCGAAAGAACATCACTTTATATTGCCCCTTGTGATATGAACCTTTATTATGCAGTCCGTCGCTTTTATTACTTCCACATCACAAGATCGTATAAAGCTTATTTCTCCCACACCAATCAATCATACATATTTAGAGCAATTTTTATTGCTTTGCACCGATGACAACTTACTTGAAGGATCTTACTCAATCCATAGGTAGATATGGTGGACTCTCATGGCAAAACTGGTTTAGGGATTTTGGAAGCACAAGTAGTATTTCTACTTAGTGCTGAGAATTTGGCTAGCATGAGGGGGGAAAGGCAAGCTCAACAAGTAGAGGATCCATGACAACATACTTTATCTCAGATATAAGAAAGACATAACTCATTACGTTGTCTTCCTTGTCCAACATCAACTCTTTAGCATGTCATATTTTAATGAGTGCTCCCAATCATAAAAGATGTCAATGATAATATATCTATATGTGAAAACCTCTCTTTCCTTATTACTTCCTATTAATTGCAACAATGACCAAAGCTATGTCTGCCAACTCCCAACAACTTTTAATCATCATACTCTTTCTATGTGAAGTCATTACTCTCAATAAGATCAATATGAACTTTTTGTTTCTTTTTATTCTTTTCTCTTTTCTTTTATTCACCCAAGATCATGGCAAAATAATCAAGCCCTTGACTCAACACTAATCTTTATTATATATAACTCACGGACTCAATTACATAGAGAGATCATAAAGCAAAACTCAAAACTAGATCATGCCATAAACTTTATTCTACTAGATCAAGATACTACTAATAGGATCGAACTAAGAAAAATGGTAAATATAGGAGTTGTGATGGTGATATGATACCGGGGCACCTCCCCCAAGCTTGGCAGTTGCCAAGGGGAGTGCCCATACCCATGTGATTATATCTCCTTGGTGGGTGAAGAAGGTGGTGGTGATGTAGGCTTAGTTGATGGCTTAGCTTCTCCCTTAATTTGCACTTGAGGACAACATTTTGATCCCTTAGATCATCAATATCCCACTCCAGGGTTAATATCTTTTTGCATAGATCCTGCTTATTTTCCCTATCAGGGAGACTTGACTTTTTGAACTCCACGTGTATGTCCCTAGGTTGAGGTAATGGTGCTTCATCTTCATCTGAGCTTGCCTCCTCCTTCCCTTTGGGTTCATAGTCCTCTTCCTCCTTCGTGGTCCATCCATCATGTTCCACATCTCCATAGACCTTTGGATTTGCTAAGTAATCATCCACATAGCTTTCTCCTTCCGAATCCTGGGAAGACATGTTGATTTAATCTGCAACGGGACAACTCGAAACGAAAACAGGGGATAATTGCGTGATACGGGAGTCAAAACCTTCGGGAGAATATATAATGAATTTTTACAGACCAAAATATGTAACGTGCAAGAAAACGGAGTCCGGAAGGCACACGAGGTGCTCACGAGGTAGGGGGCGCGCCCACCACCCTCGTGGGGCCCTCATGTCCTTCCTGGACTGCTACTTATTTTTCTATTTTTCTAAATATTCCAAAATGGAAAAATATTGCCTTAAAAATTGTTTTGGAGTCGGTTTACTTACCGTACCACATACCTATTCCTTTTCGGAGTCTGAAACGTTCCAGAAAGTGTCTCTTATGTATTCCTCCGGGGTTACGGTTTCAATAATATTGGTTTCAACATTTATGGGATTACCTGAGATGTAATGTTTGTTTCTTTGACCGTTTACCACCTTCGGATTTGTGCCCTCGAAATTGTTGATTTTTATGATACTAGAATGATAGACCTCTTCGATAACATAGGGGCCTTCCCATTTAGAGAGAAGTTTTCCTGCAAAAAATCTTAAACGAGAGTTGTATAGCAATACATAATCACCTACATTAAACTCACGCTTTTGTATCCTTTTATCATGCCATCTTTTAACTTTTTCCTTAAACAACTTGGCATTTTCATAAGCTTGGGTTCTCCATTCATCAAGTGAGTTAATATCAAATAACCTCTTCTCACTGGCAAGTTTAAAATCATAGTTAAGCTCTTTAATAGCCCAATATGCCTTATGTTCTAGTTCGAGAGGTAAGTGACATGCTTTTCCATAGACCATTTTATACGGAGACATACCCATAGGATTTTTGTATGCAGTTCTATAAGCCCATAATGCATCATCAAGTTTCTTAGACCAATTCTTTCTAGACCTATTAACAGTCTTTTGCAAAATTAATTTGAGCTCTCTATTGCTCAACTCTACTTGACCACTAGACTGGGGGTGATAAGGAGATGCAATTCTATGATTAACATCATATTTAGCAAGCATTTTACGGAAAGCACCATGAATAAAGTGTGAACCACCATCAGTCATTAAATATCTAGGGACTCCAAACCTCGGGAAAATAACTTCCTTAAGCATTTTAATAGAAGTGTTATGATCAGCACTACTAGTTGGAATAGCTTCTACCCACTTAGTAATGTAATCAACAGCAACTAGAATATGTGTGTATCCATTAGAGGCAGGAAAAGGTCCCATATAATCAAAGCCCCAAACATCAAACGGTTCAATAACAAGTGAATAATTCATAGGCATTTCTTGATGTCTACTAATATTACCAATTCTTTGACATTCATCACAAGACAAGACAAACTTACGGGCATCCTTGAAGAGAGTAGGCCAATAAAAGCCCGATTGCAATACCTTATGTGCAGTTCTATCTCCAGCGTGGTGTCCTCCATAAGACTCGGAATGACACTTGCATAGGATCTGTTCCTGTTCATGCTCAGGTACACAACGTCTAATAACACCATCTACTCCTTTATAAAGATGTGGGTCATCCCAAAAGTAATGTCTTAAATCATAGAAAAACTTTTTCTTTTGCTGGTATGTGAAGCTAGGTGGTATAAACTTAGCAACAATATAATTAGCATAATCAGCATACCATGGAGTACTACGAGAAGTACTTATAACATTTAATTGTTCATCAGGAAAGCTATCATTAATAGGTAGTGGGTCATCAAGAATATTTTCTAACCTAGACAAGTTGTCTGCAACGGGGTTCTCAGCTCCCTTTCTATCAACAATATGCAAATCAAATTCTTGTAGCAAGAGAACCCATCTAATAAGTCTAGGTTTAGCATATTTCTTCTCCATAAGATATTTAATAGCAACATGATTAGTTTGGATAGTTACTTTAGAATCAACAATATAAGATCTGAACTTATCACAAGCAAATACAACTGCTAAAAGCTCTTTTTCAGTAGTAGCATAATTTCTTTGAGCATTGTCTTCAGTATTACTAGCATAATGAATAACATTTAATTTCTTATCAACTCTTTGCCCTAGAACAGCACCTACAGCATAATCACTAGCATCACACGTAATTTCAAAGGGTAGGTTCCAATCAGGTGGCTGAACAACAGGTGCAGTGATTAATGCTTTCTTAAGTATTTCAAATGCTTCTACACAATCATCATCAAAGACAAATGGTATATCTTTTGTAATAAATTAGTCAGAGGCCGAGAAATTTTTGAGAAGTCCTTAATGAACCTCCTGTAAAATCCGGCGTGACCAAGGAAACTTCTTATACCTTTGATGTCCTTGGGACATGGCATCTTTTCAATAGCATCAACCTTGGCTTTATCAACTTCAATACCTCTTTCAGAAACTTTGTCCCCCAGGACAATACCTTCATTAACCATAAAGTGGCACTTTTCCCAATTCAAGACAAGATTAGTTTCTTCACATCTCTGCAAAACTCGATCAAGATTGCTCAAGCAATCATCAAAAGAGGAACCACAGACGGAAAAGTCGTCCATAAAAACCTCACAAATCTTTTCACAAAAGTCAGAGAATATAGCCATCATGCATCTTTGAAAGGTAGCAGGTGCATTACATAAACCAAAAGGCATACGTCTATAAGCAAAAGTACCAAAAGGGCATGTAAAAGTAGTCTTTGGTTGATCTCTAGCCGACACATGTATTTGAGAGAAACCAGAATAACCGTCTAGAAAGCAATAGTGTGTATGTTTGCATAATCTTTCTAGCATTTGATCAATAAAAGGTAAGGGGTAATGATCTTTCTTAGTAGCTTTATTTAATTTGCGGAAATCAATTACCATCCTATAACCTGTGATAATTCTTTGTGGAATCAATTCGTCTTTATCATTAGGAACAACAGTAATACCTCCCTTCTTAGAGACACAATGGACAGGACTTACCCACTCACTATCAGCAACGGGATAGATTATACCTGCCTCCAGAAGCTTTAGTATTTCTTTTCTTACCACTTCTTTCATTTTAGGATTCAGATGTCGTTGAGGATCATGAACTGGTTTGGCACGTGCTTCCAAATTTATTTTATGTTGACATAGAGTGGGACTAATGCCCTTAAGATCATCAAGAGTATATCCAATAGCAGCACGGTGCTTCTTCAGAGTTTTCAATAATCTTTCTTCTTCATGCTCTGAAAGGTTAGCACTAATAATAACATCATATATCTTCTTTTCATCAAGATAAGCATATTTAAGATTATCTGGCAAAGGTTTAAGCTCAAACACGGGATCACCCTTGGGTGGAGGAGGATCCCCTAAGATTTCAACAAGCAAGTTGTGATGCAGAATAGGTTCCTGTTTAAAGAATACTTCATCTATTTCCCTTCTTTCTTTCATGAACATATCATTTTCATGGCCTAGCAAATAGTGTTCTAAAGGATCACTAGGAGGTACGGCAATAGAAGCAAGACCAATAATTTCATCCTTACTAGGTAATTCTTCCTCACGATGTTGTTTACTAAATTTAGAGAAATTAAACTTATGAACCATATCATCCAAGCCAACAGTAACAACATTCTTAGTGCAGTATATGGTAGCATTGACAGTATTTAAGAAGGGTCTACCAAATATAATGGGACAAAAGCTATCTTGCGGAGAAGTAAGAACAAGAAAATTAGCAGGATATTTAGTTTTCCCACACAAGACTTCAACATCTCTAACAATTCCAATTGGTGAAATAGTATCTCTATTGGCAAGTTTAATAGTAACATCAATATCTTCTAACTCAACAGGTGCAATTTCATTCTTAATTTCTTCATATAAAGTATGCGGTATAACACTAGCACTTGCACCCATATCACATAAGCCATGATAACAATGATCTCCTATTTTAACAGAAATAACAGGCACGCCTACCACATGTCTATGTTTATCTTTATCACAAGGTTTAGCAATTCTAGTAGTTTCACCTTTGAACTGAATAACATGCCCATCGATATTATCTGAGAAAGAGATCTTTAACAATAGCAATATTAGGTTCTACTTTAACTTGTTCAGGAGGTGTATAAGTTCTAATATTGCTTTTACGAACAACAGTTGAAGCTTTAGCATGATCCTTTATTCTAACAGGGAAAGGCGGTTTCTCAATATAAGAAGTAGGAACAATAGGATCATTATAAGTGACAGTCTTTTCTTCAACTTTAATAGGTGCAGCTACTTTTACTTCTATGGGAGGATGATATTTAAACCACTTCTCCTTAGGGAGATAAACATAAGTAGCAAAATATTCACAGAAAGAAGCTACTATCTCAGAGTCAAGTCCATATTTAGTGCTAAACTTACGGAAAATATCGGTGTCCATAAAAGATTTAACACAATCAAACTTAGGTATCATACCTGACTCCTTACCTTCGTTGAGGTCGCAATCTTTAGAGTCGTGTTTAATTCTATCCAATAAATTCCATCTGAATTCAATAGTATTCATCATAAAAGAGCTAGCACAAGAAGTATCGAGCATGGTGCGATTGTTTTCAGAAAGCCGAGCATAAAAACTTTGCATAATTATTTCTCTCAGGAGCTCATGATTGGGGCATGAATATAACATTGATTTAAGCCTCCCCCAAGCTTGAGCGATGCTTTCTCCTTCGCGAGGCCGGAAATTATATATATAATTGCAATCACGATGAACAAGATAGGGTAATACTTTTGATGAAATTCCAACTTCAATATTTTATAGTCCCATGATCTCATATCATCACATAGCCTATACCATATCAATGCGTCTCCCTTCAAAGATAAAGGGAAGACCTTCTTCTTAGCAACATCATCGGGTATACCTGCAAGCTTAAATAATCCAAAAACTTCATCCACATATATTAAGTGCTCATCAGGATGCTTTGTTCCATCTCCTGTAAAAGGGTTAGCTAGCAGTTTTTCCATCATACCCGAAGGAAATTTAAAAGGAGTTTCATTTTCAATAGGTTCAGTAGGTTGAGGAGCAACTCTTTGCTCTACTGGACGAGGTGAAGATACCCCGAACAAGCCCCTCAGAGAATTACTTTCCATAGTAACAAGTGACAGTAAATTTCAGCACACTATATAAATTTTTCCTTACCAAATTCCACCTAGCAAAGGCGCTACACTCCCCGACAACGACGCTAGAAAAGATTCTTGATGACCCACAAGTATAGGGGATCTATCATAGTCCTTTCGATAAGTAAGAGTGTTGAACCCAACAAGGAGCAGAAGGAAATGATAAGCGGTTTTCAGCAAGGTATTCTCTGCAAGTACTGAAATAAGTGGTAACAAATAGTTTTGTGATAAGATAGATTGTAACGAGCAAAAAGTAACAAAAGTAAATAAATTGCAGCAAGGTGGCCCAATCCTTTGTAGCAAAGGACAAGCCGGAACAAACTCTTATAATAGGAAAAGCGCTCCCGAGGACACATGGGAATATCGTCAAGCTAGTTTTCATCACGTTCATATGATTCGCGTTTGGTACTTTGATAATTTGATATGTGGGTGGACTGGTGCTTGGGTGTTGTTCTTACTTGAACAATAATCCCACTTATGATTAACCTCTATTGCAAGCATCCGCAACTACAACAAAAGTATTAAGGTAAACCTAACCATAGCATGAAACATATGGATCCAAATCAGCCCCTTACGAAGCAATGTATAAACTAGGGTTTAAGCTTCTGTCACTCTAGCAACCCATCATCTACTTATTACTTCCCAATGCCTTCCTCTAGGCCCAAATAATGGTGAATTGTTATGTAGTCGACGTTCACATAACACCACTAGAGGCTAGACAACATACATCTTATCAAAATATCAAACGAATACCAAATTCACATGACTACTCATAGCAAGACTTCTCCCTTGTCCTCAGGAACGAACGTAATTACTCACAAAGCATATTCATGTTCATAATCAGAGGGGTAATAATATGCATATATGATATGAACATAAGATCTTCCACCAAATAAACCAACTAGCATCAACTACAAGGAGTAATCAACACTACTAGCAACCTACTAGCACCAATCCCAGACTTTGAGACAAGAATTGGATACAAGAGATGAACTAGCGTTTGGAGATGAGATGGTGCTGGTGAAGATGTTGATGGAGATTGCCCTCTCCCGATGAGAGGAGCATTGGTGATGACGATGGTGATGATTTCCCCCTCCCAGAGGGAAGTTTCCCTGGCAGAACAGCTCTGCCGGAGCTCTAGATTGGATCCGCCAAGGTTCCGCCTCGTGGCGGCAGAGTCTTGTCCCGAAAAGTTCCTTCCTATTTTTTTCTTATCAAAAGACCTCATATAGGAGAAGATGGGCGTCAGAGAGCCACCAGGGGGCCCACGAGGTAGGGGGGCGCGCCCTAGGGGGGGCGCCCCCCCACCCTCGTGAGAAGGGTGTGGGCCCCCTGGCCTTCATCTTTGGCGAGGATTTTTCTTTATTTATTTTAAGATGTTCCGTGGAGTTTCAGAACTTTTGGAGTTGCGCAGAATAGGTCTCTAATATTTGCTCCTTTTCCAGCCCAGAATTCCAGCTGCCGGCTTTCTCCCTCCTTATGTAAACCTTGTAAAATAAGAGAGCATAGCCATAAGTATTGTGACATAAAGTTAAATAACAGTCCATAATGCGATAAATATCGATATAAAAGCATGATGCAAAATGGACGTATCAATTTCCTGGTAAGGATTCACTCGTGTCACATCAAGTAAATCTTATTGATTTACTGTCTAAACCTTATTGATTTAATGTCATGTTTTCTTTATTTTCCTGCAATTTTACTATGTAGGTTTTGCCATGTGACATTCATCACAGAATAAACCGTTTGGTTTGCTCTACGATGGCTATTTTTGCAGGTTTAACTTCTTATGTCGTGTCAGCAACAAATGCACCGTCCATCACTTATATTACTGGAAAAAATTAAATCAGTCTGTTGTCTGAGTACAAGCTGAATCCCTATGATGAACTGCAGTTTGGTTTAACAAAAACGCCACAATTAGTCCTTCTCGCGTTTAAAAGAAATGAAGAAAAAGACTGGATCACGGTCACGGATCCTAGTCAAGTTAGAAAGCTGATCATAGCAGACCAGACACGATCGCCGCTGTCTCACACAGATCAAGCATTGGCAGTTGCTCTAGCACTGACAGCGGCAGCAACTCAGTCTGATCAAGCTGATGATTGGGCACCGACTGCGTTAGTGGACCAGTCTGATCTACCGGAGGATCGGGCATTGACACCGGCACTAGTTCTACAAGGAGCACCATCTCCGGTAGCAGCGGTGGCTTCGGCACCTGCACCAACACTTGCACTTGCATATGCTCCGGCCCGTGCAGTTGCACCAGCAACAGACTGGGCTGCAGTTCGCACTTCATATACTAAAGTCCTTACAAAAACCGACATGTCCACCTTCTTGGTAAGCATTGGCCGCCCAAGTGCTTCGTTCTTTTTTCTTTCCATGTTGTTTCACATGATTCACTGTGTTGATCTAACTGTTTGGGTATGTCTTCTTGTTTGCAAACAGAGAATTTCTAGAGCAACGAGGGAGTCGTTCAACAATTCGGGCGACCGCGGCCAAGTTTCTCTTACCATGCGCAACATTGGTGTGAATGAACCTGCTCAATATACCGTAAGTACAAAGGATGGTCGCATGATGATTGATGCTAAAGGATGGTCAAGGTTCAAATCTAAATCATATCTTGCGGTAGGGGATGATGTCAAAATCGAACTTTCTCGGCAAGGAGAGCTGGTCCAAATCAACTTTGAAATTCTTCAGTAGCAGCACGCAACTGCCGAACTGATCTATCCTCCGAGAGATTTTGATGTAATAATCTGGCATGGTGAAACAAGTGTCCTGTGTATATAAGTAGTACGACAGTATTATTTATCACATGGTATATCGTTGATAGAATTGCAACTCTGATTGCTGGTTAGGAACTGTCGTTCGATTTCATTCCAACAGCTGTCGTGCTTTATTCAATTTTGTGTATTCGCCTTGCGACAGCATCTAAAACCAGCGCCGTACCGATCGCTTGCAATATGAAAAGCGCTGAGGTAGAACACATGGGCCCCCAAACATGCAGGGTCGGCCTGCGGCCCAAAGTCCAGAACTGTGAGCCTATCTGAGTATTATATTCTCAGCTGAACCCCCATAAAAAAAGCTGAACCCCCATAATGCCCGTGCGTTGCAGAGGGAGTATATTTCTCGGCAAGGTGAGCCTGTGATATAAAAGATTTGTATATTTCTTTACAGAGGGAGTATCTCTCTGTCAAAAAATATATTTATGTGTAACTAGTTACTCCTGTCTTTCTACTTCCTTTCACTGATATGTGGGGCAACCGGCAACGGGGTCCACGTGCCATATGCACAAATTAGAGTGCACAACTTCATGGTAGACACACCCCGGTCGTAGCGCCGCAGTAATGCCCAATGAGTCGTCAAATCACAACCCCCCCCCCCCTTTCCAGCTTTAGCAGTAAGCTAGACGGACGAAGTGGCAATATTTCACTGGGCCGGAATCCCCTTCTCCCTCGTCTGCTTGTTCAGAGAAAACCCCCTCTCGGCGATTGCATAGGGTTTTCTCATGGAGAACCATGTACAAATTCTTCATCCATCCCCGATAAACCCAAGTCCCTTGGTCGCAGGTAATCCTAGGATGGCAACCGCTATTGTTGATTTATTTTTCTTCCTACTGAATCTAGTGTGTTTCATTTGCAGTGCCCAAAGTGCGAGTATCATACAGGTTTCTGCGCCCTCGGTGAGACGCCACACTTGTTCCTTCTCATCCTAACACAACATTTTGAAACGCGCACAGTATGTTCCTAGAATCCTCTTTTCTATCCGGAAGGGTGGGTTTTTTTGAACATGTTGTGTTCTCATATTATTTTTCCTGTAGTGTATTATTTGCTCTACCAGAACACATGTACTCAAGATGCTCGGCCTTGCCATAACTGAATACACTAGTTTAATGGTCACAGTGAAGACAAGCCATGGATATAAGTTCCGAGTTGGGTTCATGAACCAAGAAGATCGCTTCTTTTTTTATGGCCGAACTTGGATAAACTTTCTCAAGTGTTACGGACTGAAAGTTGGCGCACGAATGTTGATGGAAATAGCAGAACCTGGTCTCATCTTCACTGCAATCTTCCACCCTGACGTCGTTCCAATTGTTCATCCATGTTAGTTTTGTATCTGGTTCTTGTTTGTTGCCTCAATTACTTCTTAATCCACCTATTCTGTCTAACTAATCACAATTTAACTTTAGAAGTAGCAACGAATATCTCACGAAGATGCTACTTCTAACTAATATTTTCTTATAATTGGTGGCACATGTAGGTTTTTCAGAGTTAAGCAGTCTGCTCGTTTGTTACTCTGTAATAACTCGGCTGTTACTAATGGCACTGAAGTTGACTGGATCGACATCCACAAGTTCCTACACTTTATTGATCGTCTTGAGGTCCTTGTGGGGCGTTTCAATGGTGGAAGGCCACGTGGGATATGTGTGCCACTGCTGCACTCGTTGAACAGGTCCAACTGTGTCGAGAAACTTATGGTACAAGCTGTTTTCTGTTATATATGTTGTTCATAAACTATTGCTTATACACAGTTTTACAGCTGTGATCTTCTTGAAACAGGGACTGCCGAGTTCTATTATTCCTATACAGATGCCTGACCATGGTCGGGTCAGACTTGCGCTTGGTCACAACATGATGTTTATGTCAACCTACTCAATTTCCCTTAGAGGTGAAAAGATACTTATTCATGGGTGGTCTCAAATAATGAAGGCCCGTCCATCTTGTATAATAGGACAGAAGATTATGTTCATGCTTTTCCATGGCTCTAAAGCGAATATCCTATTTATTGACCACGTTGCGAGATGAAGCCGCTTTCAGAAGGTTGTGGATGCGCGGGGTGGCGCCTGGGCCTTGTCCTGGGGCTTGGTGGCCTCACCCTTGGTTAACTATAGGCAAAGTAGCACTGTTCGAGGCATGCTTTGTACGGTTGAACCTGTATAAGTACTCATACTGCTTTCAGCTTTGGTTGTTAAGTGCCCCTGCTGTTTTCAGTTAAGGTTGTTAAGTACTCCTACTGCTTTTACAGTCTGTCATGTTTCTTCAGTCCTGTCTTCCTCCAGCCGCCAAAACCAAACCAGCGCCGGCGGGGCCGCCTGCTTTCGCCTCCCATGGTTGGCTGCGCCTCAGCGCACGCATCACCGCCCCACCGTCTCCTAAATCGTTAACGCCGACGTCCTCCGCGCGCTTTGGTGCGCTCGCTGCGGCGCCGCCCTCTCACGTTGTCAACATGGTCAACAAACAACAGGAATCGGCAGAAGTACGTGGAGAGGATGACAGTAGGGGCCCACCACGTCAGCGTATGGAAAAATAAAATGCTTCCTCCTAGTGTTTTCCTGTCATCTGGGACCCATGACATTGTGAGCTTATATAGTCAATAGACAAGAGAACAGCACAAGATCGGCTGACACCTGGGACGTAGCTACTCGAGCAGTATTTTTTTGTTTGGTATTGTTGAGACGGAGCAGGGTTTGAACTAGGCTGTGGCCCGTCTAGCCCAGGCTTATATTTTATGTTCACCATGTGACCAGCCCAGCTATTTTTTCTTTGTGAAAATGAGCCCAATTTATTTTTTCTGAAAAATACCCAATCTAGGCCTACTTATTTTTCTACGCCCTGATGGGCTGCGACTCTTTCAAGACGCTTGCAAATCTTGAAAGTAATATGAAATGGGTTGTAAATATAAAAATAGATGACAAATTGCAATTACTTTATAATTTCTGAATTTTATTACATTTTCAGATTCCTATTTCACTGGGCATTAATCTAATTTAAATATATCTTCAAAGTACTTTAAATCTGGTTGGACATTTCGGTATTAAAAATTGTTTGGAACCCACAGAAATATGTGAAATTGGCCCTGGCCAACCAAAAAAAACGACTGCAATAAATTGCATAAGAAGTTGCCATGAGCTATATATAAATTACTAAAAAAAGAGGGAGTGGTCTGACTTGTGGGCCTGTTTAGTTGACGCGTATGCAAGATTTTTTAGTTATTATATACGTCAACAAACGATTCTAGCAAACATAACCGTTGGATGTCAATCCAACGGCCGTCGTGTTTCTTCAATCTCTGATCTTCTTGCTCCAGTCGCCAAAGCAGCGCCGGCGGGACCGCCTACTCCCGCCTCCCGTGGCCGGCTGTGCTGCCGCGCAGGCCTCAGCGCCCCCTACTACTCCCACCGCTGGCCAGGGCATCCCTCTACTCACCCACACCCCCTGTTATTCTGCGGCGACGACAGCCTCACACCGCAGCCAAACCGCTGAATGCTCGTACTCCTCTCCGCGTGGGCATCCACTGCCGCGTCTTCCCCGGCTCCGCGTCGTCCCCTTCATATGCCTCGCCGTCATCCACCATTGTGGTGGTCTCAGCGCAGCGTGGTCAATGTGGTCAACGACCGACTTCCATCGGAAGAGTACTATACGTGGAGAGGCTGACAGCTGGGTCCACGGCAGCCGCAAGGAAGTGCCCCCTTATTATGCGAAAAATAATTATTCCTCCACCTGACAACGGGGACCCACCGGACGGGCCACCAGTATTTTGCGAAAAAAATGTTTCCCCCTGACTGCTGGGACCCACCTGACGGGCCACCGTATTTCGTGAAAAAAACGTTCCCCCCGCTGTCAGCTCGGACCCACCGGAAGTGCCTCCTTATTACGCACAAAAAAATGAATACTCCCCCGGCTAGCTAGGACCCACCTTGGTGGGAGGCTGATTTGTGGGCCTACTAAGTTGACGGGGACGAAGGGCTTTGTCAACTTAGTCAATATGAATGATTCTAGCTCCAGTGACCGTACGATGTCCATCGAATGGCCGTAGTGCTTCTTCAACCTCTGGTCTTCTTGCTCCAGCCGCCCAAAGCAGCGCCGGTCGTGTCGCATGCTCCTGCCTCCCGTGACCGGCTGTGCTGCCGCGGAGGCCTCACCGCACCTACTATTCCCATGGCTGGCCAGGCCCTGCGGCGACGGCAGCCTCACACCGCAGCCGAACCAGTGAACCCTCGCACTCCTCTCCGCGCGGGCTTCCACTGTCGCGTCTTCCCCGGCTCCGCGTCGTCCCCTTCCTAGGCCTTGCCATCGTCCACCGCCGTGGTGGTCTCGGCGCGGCGTGGTCAATGTGGTCAACGACCGACTTCCATCGGAAGAGTACTATGCGTGGAGACGCTGACAGCTGGGTCCACGGCCGCAGCAAGGAAGTGCCTCCTTATTACGCGCAAAATAATTATTCCTCCACCTGACAGCGGAGACCCACCGGACGGGCCGCCGTATTTCGTGAAAAAACGTTTGCCCCTGACTGCTGGGACCCACCAGCTACATCTTCGCACGCAAGGAAGTGTCTGACAGTCAGGACCCACCTGGTCGAAGCGTACATAGCGTTGTCATTCTGGTCGCGAATGTGTATGTACATATATACTGGTTGATGTAGAGGCGCGCACGTGTCGTAGTAGAGGCGCGCACGTAGCATGTACACGTACGTACAGCGGCCAGGGTGCAAGAAAGAAAATACGGCCACGTATGTGTACATTCGGGCGGGGTCTCAAAAGCCTACTCACGCATACGTACGGCCAGGGCTCGTGTACATGGCTGGGTCAGAAAGGAGAAACAGTGTCGTCGTCGTGTTCATGGGGAGGCAACGGAATGCGTCGTGTTCATGGGGAGGCAACGGAATGCGTCGTGTTCATGGGGAGGCAACGGAATGCGTCGTGTTCATGGGGAGGCAATGAAATGCGTCGTGTTCATCGGGAGGGCTTGGACGGAACAGGCGATGGAAACGAGGCCTGGCGTACCGCAGAACGGAGGAAACAGCCTTGTGTCCGACCGGCCACATTCGAAACGGGATCCTGTTCATCGGGAGGGGTCTGGCGTACCGCAAAACGGAGGAAACGGACCTCCTACGGTCAAAACGGGGGTCCTGTTGATCGGGAGGGGTGTGGCATACCGCAAAGCGGACGAAACGGACTTGTGTTGGAGCGCTACGGTCGAAACGGGGGTCCTGTTCATCGGGAGGGGTGTGGCGTACCGCAAAACGGGACTCCACGGGATACTATTCATCTCCACTGTCGACCCCCTCCAGCCTCCATGAGCTACTGTTCATCCACCGTCGACCTCCTCCAGCCTCCACCTGCGACTGTTCATCCACGGGCTCCTGTTCATCCAGCCTCCACCGCGCGCTACTCCACCGGCTACTATTCAACCAGCCAGCTCCACGTGCTCCTATTCAACCACCCTTCACGGGCTACTGTTCATCCTGCCCTCCACCGTCTACTGTTTATTCTGCCCTCCACGGGGTGGTCCTGTTCATCCAGCCCTCCATGGGGTCCTGTTCATCCAGCCCCAACCGGCTCGATCAATCGGGGTCCTGTTCATCCAGAGGCAACACCACGGGGTCCTGTTCATCCACCCCCCCAGGAACTGTTCATCCAACCCCCCCCCCCTCCCCCGCAACGCTCACTGTTCATCCAGAGGCAGCATCGATCGGCTTCAGTTAGCAGCAGTAGAGAAGGAATCGCTCGATCGGGCTCAGTTAACAGCCATCGATCGATCGCTCGGGTTCAGTAACGCGTAGCCTGCAGTGCAATCGCTCAGGTTTAGTTAGAGCCCAACGCCTCGCTCGGGTTCAGTTAGAGCCAACGCCTCGCACACACGCGCGTACGTGTACGAGAGAAGCTCGCATCGCTCGGCCCCCGACCTCCCACCGTAACCGGGAACTCCCCGAAATTTTCCTCGCCCTCGCTTCTACCACGGTTTTTTCCATCATGGACAGCCCAAAGAATGTCATGCAGCTGCATCTCCAGCCCACCCAGGACGAAAAGCCCATTTCCTGTCATGATTTTTTGTCATAGAAGTAGGAGCCCATCACATCTATGATGATACCGGGTTTTGTCACAATTATCGTCATAGAAGTGTCATATATATGATAGAAAAAAATTTCGTTTGGCCCAAAATGTCACGGATGTGTCTTTTTTTGTAGTGGATTGAACAACACACAATCGCAAAAAACACATCTACTACTTTTTCATCTATGTTTTGTCTCTCCCCTGTTTTTGCTTCCTCGTTCTATGTCATTCTTCATGTTGGAGAGCTGTGAATCCTGAGGCTCTAGGGGCGGTTGGACCGACCTAGGGCAGCCCATAGCCGCTGCACTCCCCGACAGGGTCCCTCCCGGGAGTGTGGTGTTTTGGGTCCTCAAAAGTTCTCTCCGGTTGTCTTGCGAATCGCGCTTCCGGTGAGACTCCTTCGACGTGAGCTGCGGTGCATCACCCCCGGCGTCGAGGGTACATGTGACGTGTTCGTGTGCGAACACACTTTTTGGCGACTCCGCTGGGGACTGAAAATCAATCATCATCATCCACCATGTCCGATCTTCCCAATCCATCTGAGGTAGACGCCGATAACATCATTAAGCCCAGTCTTGATGAGATATCGGTCGATCATCGCCAAATCTATGAGGAGTACAAGAAGGCGCATGACGAGAAGGATTTGCAGGAGTTCCTTGCAAAATTCAAGAAGGATCGCCAAGGCAACATCACTCCGATTGAAGAAACCAAGTTCCCTCCTCTTCAAACCGAGCAGGTTAAACCCTCTATGAGTACTACCTTTTCTCCTGAGCAATGGGTTGAGATTGAGAGTCGTATTGCTGATGGTAACAATCTGGTCTATCAAACTTCCATAGAAAATACTAATGCTCAGAAAAATATATCTCAATCATCTAGTGGTAATGGTGGTATAGCTGCTAGCGTGCAAAACCCTAATATGGCTTTACCTATTTCATCAGCGCCTCCCATGCCGATGACTTATTACCCTACCCAAGCAAATCAAATTGTTGATGCACCCATTAATCATATCATCAGTATGCCAAGTTCGGTGGTGACGCCGAACCAAACCCTACCTACAAGAGCAAACACTATTAGATCACTACCGAATTACAATTCGGCATACATGCCACAATTCACACATGCAACTACTAACCCTACTCCTCCTATGCTACTGCCACAAGCTTCATCGTCCACTTTGGATGATGGTCTAGCTAATCTTAGAGAGGCGATGGATAAGATGCTCCGAGAGAATTTTGGAGTTGAGTTACCAAGGAACCGTATGAAAGTGCAACTATCCCTAGGTGGTTTTGGTAATTCATAACAACATATAGCTCATTGAGCTAATGCTATTCCAAGATGACTATTTCAGGAAAGCTCAATGATTGGCATGGCATGGATGTGAAAGTGGAACCCTCAAAATGCTAAGGACAAAGGATTGGCTCAAGCTCAAAAGCTCAAGACTCTTCATTTTATATTTTAGTGATCCAAGATCACATTGAGTCTTTAGGAAAAGCCAATACTATCAAGGAGGGATGAGGTGTTGCTTAATGAGCCTCTTGCTTCATGTGCTTAGTGATATGCTCCAAAACCCTCAACTACTTTCCCATATCCACATATGACCTAAACCCTAAGCCAAACTCGGTCCTACCGATTCTTTCTATCCGGCGCCACCGAGTTTCACTTGTCATAAGCCACTGCCAAACCCTAGCAATTCGGTTCTACCGATAGGGATCTCGGTCTCACCGAGATGGGATTGCAAACTCTCTGTTTCCCTTTCGTAACTTTTCGGTCTCACCGAAAGAGCGAATCGGTCCCACCGAGATTGCAATGTAAATTCAGTGTTTCCTTTTTGTAACTTTTCGGTCTCACCGAAAGAGCAAATCGGTCCCACCGAGTTTGCCTGACCAACTCTCTGGTTAGCTAATTACCAAAATCGGTCTCACCGAGTTTGTGTAATCGGTCTCACCGAGATTACGTTATGCCCAAACCCTAACCATATCGGTCCTACCGAGTTGCATGTCAGTCCCACCGAAAATCTCTAACGGTCACTAGGTTTACCTTTTCGGTCCGACCGAGTTTGTTGATTCGGTCCCACCGAGATTGGAAAACTGTGTGTAACGGTTGGATTTTGTGTGGAGGCTATATATACCCCTCCACCTCCTCTTCATTCGTGGAGAGAGCCATCAGAACACATACACAATTCCAACTCATATGTTCTGAGAGAGAACCACCTACTCATGTGTTGAGACCAAGATATTCCATTCCTACCATATGAATCTTGATCTCTAGCCTTCCCCAAGTTGCTTTCCACTCAAATCTTCTTTCCACAAAATCCAAATCCTATGAGAGAGAGTTGAGTGTTGGGGAGACTATCATTTGAAGCACAAGAGCAAGGAGTTCATTACCTACACACCATTTGTTACTTCTTGGAGAGTGGTGTCTCCTAGATTGGCTAGGTGTCACTTGGGAGCCTCCGACAAGATTGTGGAGTTGAACCAAGGAGTTTGTAAGGGCAAGGAGATCGCCTACTTCGTGAAGATCTACCGCTAGTGAGGCAAGTCCTTCGTGGGCGATGGCCATGGTGGGATAGACAAGGTTGCTTCTTCGTGGACCCTTTGTGGGTGGTTGCTTCTTCGTGGACCCTTTGTGGGTGGAGCCCTCCGTGGACTCGCGCAACCGTTACCCTTCGTGGGTGGAGCCCTCCGTGGACTCGCGCAACCGTTACCCTTTGTGGGTTGAAGTCTCCATCAACGTGGATGTAGGATAGCACCACCTATCCGAACCACGGGAAAAACATCCGTGTCTCCAATTGCGTTTGAATTCTCCAAACCCTTCCCTTTACATTCTTGCAAGTTGCATGCTTTACTTTCCGCTGCCAATATACTCTTTGCATGCTTGCTTGAATTGTGTGATGATTGCTTGACTTGTCCTACAATAGCTAAAATCTGCCAAGAACTAAAATTGGGAAAAGGTTAAGTTTTTATTTGGTCAAGTAGTCTAATCACCCCCCTCTAGACATACTTTCGATCCTACAAGTGGTATCAGAGCTTTGGTCTCCATTTGCTTTGATCTCCATAGCTTTTGGTGGTCATAGCCTTGGTTTCACAACCTAGGAGAGTATGGCGTCTAGCGAGGGAAATTATCACCGTAGAGGTCCTTACTTTGATGGTACTAATTTTGCTAGTTGGAAGCATAAAATGAAAATGCATATTCTTGGACATAACCCCGCCGTTTGGGCTATTGTGTGTGTTGGTTTGCAAGGTGACTTCTTTGATGGGAAAGAACCAAACCGTGAAGCTACCGCGGATGAGTTGAAGATGTTGCAATACAATGCTCAAGCTTGTGATATTCTCTTCAACGGATTGTGCCCCGAAGAATTCAACAAAATCAGCCGTCTTGAGAATGCAAAGGAAATTTGGGACACTTTGATTGATATGCACGAAGGTACCGACTCCGTCAAGGAATCCAAGTTGGATGTGCTTCAAAGTCAACTTGACAAGTTCAAAATGAAGGATGGTGAAGGTGTCGCTGAAATGTACTCTAGGCTTGCTCTCATCACAAATGAGATTGCCGGCTTAGGAAGTGAAGAGATGACCGATAGATTCATCATCAAGAAGATTCTAAGAGCCTTGGATGGAAAATATGATACCGTGTGCACATTGATCCAAATGATGCCCAATTACAAAGATCTCAAGCCAACGGAGGTGATTGGAAGAATTGTTGCTCATGAGATGTCACTTAAGGATAAAGAGGAACTTCACAACAAATCAAGTGGTGCCTACAAAGCCTCATGTGAAGCCCCTACATCATCAAGTGAGAAACAAAACTTCAATGAAGAATTGAGCTTAATGGTGAAGAACTTCAACAAGTTCTACAAGAGTAGAAGCAAAGATAGAAGCTTCAAGTCAAGGTCCTACAATGACAAAAGATCTTCTAGTCGAGAGCGAAACTGCTACAGTTGTGGAAGACCCGGACACTATTCCAATGAGTGTACGGCTCCCTACAAGAGAAGAGAAGATTCTCCAAAAAGAAGAAGCAAAGAATCACCACCAAGAGAGAGAAGGAGTAGAGATGATCGTTATGAACGAAGATACTCACGGAGAAGCAAGGATTCGGAAAGGAAGGAAAAATCATCAAGGAGCTACACAAAACGAAGACATCAAGCTCATGTTGGTGAATGGGTATCCGGCTCCGACTCCGACAGCCACTCCGAGAGAAGTTATCACTCCGACTCCGAAGATACTCAAGATGAAGGTGTTGCCGGTCTAGCACTTGTGTCAACCAACTCCTACGACATATTTGACTCACCAAATGAAGGAATTGGAAGATGCTTCATGGCCAAAGGTCCTAAGGTAACACACCCCGAGTATGTTGATTTCAATAGTGATGAAGATGACTTGTTAGGTGATGATTTGCTTGTTGACAACTCTAGTGATGAATACTATGATGAAACGTCAATTAATCATGCTAATCAAGATAAAACGAATGACAATGATAAGGAGAAGATTGAGGCTCTAACTAAAGAACTAAACACTCTTAAGTTAGCTCATGAAACTATCTTCGAAGATCATCGAGAACTTTTAAGAGCTCATGAGAAATTACGCTTTGAAAAGCTCAATCTTGAGCAAGAGCATGAGTTCTTAAAAGCAATCAATGATGATCTCCGCAAGAAAAGTTCTTCTTACATTGCCAAGCGTTTACTCTTATCCACTTACATGCCTCAAGTCAAGTCTAGTAACAAGAACAAGAAAGATTCTTCCTCTAGCAGTAACAATGATCATGCTAAATCCAATATTGTTGCTTCTAGTAGTTCTCTTGATTCCACTAATGATTCTCTTAGCCAAGTTACACTTGAGCAAGAAAATAGCTTATTGAAGGGAATTATAGAGAAAGGAGTGTACAAAAGCCTTGCCGGGAGTAAGCAATTCGAGGAAATTGTGCGCAAGCAAGGAATGCACCGGAAGAATCAAGGTGTTGGTTTTGAACGAAAGTTCAATGCCAATGGAGTTGAGTGGGAAGAAGATCAATACCCCAAGACAAAGTTTGTTCCTCAACAAGAGAAGTATGATACTTCTTTCAAGGGGACACAAGCTCAAGATGATCTTCCACCACAAGACTACAAGCAAAAAGGCAAGGACAAGCTTCAAGAGGAAATTGATGCATTTGAAGAAGCTCCTAAGACCTTAGTCAAGTGGATTCCCAAGACTACTTCAAGTTCCACTTCATCAAGTACGACTACAACTCCAAGGATTCCCATCAAGATGGTGTGGATCCAAAAGAAGAAGAACTAGAGAGTTCTTGAGGGTGACTCCGCCAACATACTTCACTCTTATCATTTTGGCAAGAACAAGTGCAATCAACTTCCACATCTTGCACTAGTTCAAGGAGTCACAAACCCTCTTGTTGGTAAGACAAGGGACAAGGTAACCTAAAAGTTTTCATGGACATCATCTTGTGTGTGCATCACTCTATGTCTATGGATATCCTTGTTTGTTCCTTGTGGGACTAACCCATGTAGGTATTGAAAGTGCAATTCACTCAAATGGATAGCTCCAAGTGATCTACATCAACATTGAGCATCCACATCTTCAACATCTACATGAAGTCATCATCGACAAAACCCGAGGTTAGTTCATCCCTCTAAGGGGGGATATCACATCTAGGGGGAGCTTTACTCTAAGACTTGAGCTAAAGCAACTCTAAAGATGTGAACACAACAATGCTTTATGTAAAAGTGGTAACCCCACTTGAGCTTAAACGATGAGTATGACCTATGATCAAGTGTTCTCACTTGACTCCTAAGTCAATATACTCATATATAGATGACCTTGTCATCGCAAATTGCTTGGTAGATGCTAGAATTGGTTGTGCATGCCTTGTCACATATTTCATTTGCCATCTTATTGTGTGAGCATGCTGGTTGCATATTTTACTCATTCGAGGACATCCACTTGTTGTTTTGATTGTTTGGTTTTATTTCCTTTTGCCAAGTGGATGGACAAGAATGCCTAAGAACCTCCTCTAGCTATCTATGCTTTTCTCGTCTCAAACTCTATTCATGCTACATCACAAAATTTGATCAAGTCAGATTCGAACCACTCTGTGTGAGGAGCGCTCGGAGTCCCCGATTCGTCATAGACTTAAACTTCCAAAACCTCTTTATGATTCTCGGTCTGACCGATACCCCACTTTCGGTCCTACCGAGATCATTAAGTTGATCTAGGTTTTCGATCTCGGTGCAACCGATTTGAACCTTTCGGTCACACCGAGTTGCAACAACTGTATACAGTTTTGCATCTCGGTGCCACCGAGTTGTTCCACTCGGTCACACCGACAGGGTCGGGCTATATATAGTCACGGGCAAAAATTTGGAAATTTCTCCGAACCCCTTCGCCCGCGCGATAGCCTGCTCTGCCAACGTGGTCTCCGGATCGTCTCCTCGCCGCCAGCCGCCTCCAGTCGCTGGTCTCCATCGCCGTCAACGGGAATTCTACCCCGCCGTTGCCGCCGTAGCGAGTCTCCGCCGAACTAGGGTATGGACTCGATCTTTGTGCTATTCCCCAATCCGATTCTTAGCACATTGTGATCATCATGATTCTTGCCACGATTGAAACACTCCTATCCAGTCAATGCGCTCGTAGATTAGGTTTGATTCGAAAATTTTAGGGTTAGGTTTCCGCCGAAACCATCTCGGACCCACCGAGTTGAAAAACTCGGTCCCACCGATTTGGCTTATGCCATTGCACAAGTGAGACTCGGTCTGACCGAGAATTACTTATCGGTGTGACCGATTTTGGAACTCTGTGAAACCCTAGCAGTCTCGGTGCCACCGAACTGTGACTCGGTCCAACCGAGTTCACTAGTTTAGGTTCCAAAACTGCTTCGGTATCACCGAGTTTGAAAATTGGTAGATCCGAGATGATTTTAGTGGGAAACTAAAACTAAGTTTTTGAGTCATTCTTTTGCAAAAATCTCTGCATTTTGTGATGCTCATCTATTCTACCTCATCTATAAACTGTTCACAGGGTCAGCAGTCAGCTTGTTCATCATGTCAGACCAGAGTGATAGCTAGAACATGTCAGAAGAGCAAGTGCAAATGAGTCAGGGCACTAGTCCCTCAAGCTCCTCAGATGATGGCAGCAGAAGTACTCCTAGCAATCTGCCAAAAGCTGCCAGCAGACAAAGGAAGAAGAGAACCTCATAATCATAGGATGAGGATTATGTGGCAGAAGAGGAAGCAACTTCAAAGAGAGTAGTGCTTGAGAAGGAACATGGCTCAGCTCAAGGCACAAAGCCAGGCCTGAAAGTCAAAAGGCCAGCAGGCAGGCAGCCTATGTCAAAGGCCAGGGCTTCAACTGAAAAGCATGCACCCAAAGAGCCAGTTGCTGCTGAAGGAAAGAAAAGGAAGGAAAGGGTCAAGAAGACCATAGCCAGAGTGCTTGGAAAGGCTTCCATCATGGAAGAGGAAGAGGAAGAAGAGGTTGCTGCACCAGCACCTAAGGCACCTAAGCTTATAGGTGATGCTATCAGGACAGGGGCTGCCACATCTAAGCCTAAAGAAGCACCCAAAGCTGCCTCCAAGCCCAAGTCTGCACTAAAGAGAAATACAAGGAGCATACCTGCAACTGAGAAGAACAAGGCCCCAGTGCCTGAAGCTGCAGAAGAAGATGATGAAGAGCAAGTACTCAGAAAACTCAAGCCCAAGATCCCAGACCACAACGATGCTCATCCTGTGGCTGAGGATATGAAGCTCAGGAGAGACTCGGGGCTCAGGAAGTGGAGAGAAGCAGACCCGTATGCTTCAAGGAGAAGAACTGCTGTGGATTACAGATTTCACACCAAGGAACAGCAGGACTTCTATGAGACAGTGTTGCTTGATAAGAAGCCAATAGTCTGTGATATGAGATGGGTTGACTGGCAATACATCAAGGACAACGAAGAGCACTACCCTGGAGTGCAAGACAGCTTTAGTGCTTGTGGAGTTGCAGACTTTGTTGGGCAGAAGCTCACAAAGTGGAATGAGGAGCTTATCATGCAGTTCTACTCCACAGCACACTTTTATCCAGATGGTAGGATAACTTGGATATCTGAGGGTACGAGGTACCAATCTACAGTTGCTGAATGGGCTCAGCTGATCAATGCCCCTGAAGAGCATGAGGATGACTTGGACATTTATGCCAAGAAGAAGATGGACCACAACTCTATGTCCAATATGTACAAGGAAATTCCAAATGAAGCACTTGACACTTTCAAGTTTGGCTCAGTGCACTATCTTCTGTCAGGGCTGCCAACTATCAATTGGATCTTGAGACACACTATGTTGCCCAAATCTGGAGATCACAAGATGATCCGAGGCCATGCAATCAATTTGCTTCATGTATTTGATGTACCTCAGAAATTCAAGGTCATGAGCCTCATAGTAGAGACAATCAAGAGGACAGCAGCAGACCAGAAGAGGAGCTGTGGATATGCCCCACAGATTCAGGAGCTCATCAACTCCAAGATGGGCACAGGCATATACTCATTGGACAAGGAACACCTGCCCATCCGTCCAGATTTTGAGGATAATCAAGTGGTTATGACTGAGAATGAACCATCATCAGCACAAGCACAAGCAAAGAAGGAGAAGGCAAGGAAGGAGAAAGCTGCCAAGATGCCAACTCAAGAGGAGGCATCTGAATATTTCTTGAAAACTAAACAAGAGCAGCTTGGTTACCTAATTGCATCCACCCTGCGGATTGAGAAAGGACTAGCCACCCGAACTCAGAACCAGGCAAGCCTAGAGAGAATTATGGAACAAAAGTTCTATGACTTGGATGTCAAGGTGACAGAGATTCAGACTGCAGTGGAGCAGCTCCAGGATGACATGCAGGAGAGGAGAGGCAGGACTACAACTGATGCCTTTGCCAGAGTGCCACGAGGTCCAAGGTCGTCTGCAGTGCCAGTTGCTGACACCAGAGCCACCACTTCTGCACCAGCTACAGCCTCAGTTCCACCAGCTCCAGCATCTACTTCAGCCCCAACTCCAGCGTCTACTTCAGCGTCTACAGAAGCCTTCGTCCTTGGAGTGATCTGGACTCCACCACCACCTGAAGATCAAGCCTGAGCGTCGATCTAGCACTATGCATTTTCTAGGAACTTTTCGGTAACTTGTTGCCAAAGGGGGAGAAAAATGTATAGATCATAGGCTTCGAGAGAGAGAGTGTTGCTTTTTTCTCTCTTGCTTTATTTGGTGGTTTTTCGAACTTTGTTTGCTTTTGAGTGCTTGAGATACTATGTCATTGCTCGTGAGACATTGATGATCATGTGTTTGATCATAAGCTACACTTAATGTTTGCTTAATGCTATTATCTTATCTATCTTATGTGATCATTCACTATTCTTGGTGATGAGTGCATGTATTTCATTCTTATCATTTTAAGCGCTCCACCAAGATGTATGTGACATGGAAGAGTAACCCATGACTCTAACTCTTTGTGCATTTGCAGTCCAAAGCAAATTTTAAATATGCACAAATTTAGGGGGAGCTCTTACTTATCACATACTTCTCAAAGCGACGATATATTTCATGCTTATTATCATTTGTCGAAGCTTTGATCTATATGTTGTCATCAATTACCAAAAAGGGGGAGATTGAAAGTGCAACTATCCCTAGGTGGTTTTGGTAATTCATAACAACATATAGCTCATTGAGCTAATGCTATTCCAAGATGACTATTTCAGGAAAGCTCAATGATTGGCATGGCATGGATGTGAAAGTGGAACCCTCAAAATGCTAAGGACAAAGGATTGGCTCAAGCTCAAAAGCTCAAGACTCTTCATTTTATATTTTAGTGATCCAAGATCACATTGAGTCTTTAGGAAAAGCCAATACTATCAAGGAGGGATGAGGTGTTGCTTAATGAGCCTCTTGCTTCATGTGCTTAGTGATATGCTCCAAAACCCTCAACTACTTTCCCATATCCACATATGACCTAAACCCAAAGCCAAACTCGGTCCTACCGATTCTTTCTATCCGGCGCCACCGAGTTTCACTTGTCATAAGCCACTGCCAAACCCTAGCAATTCGGTTCTACCGATAGGGATCTCGGTCTCACCGAGATGGGATTGCAAACTCTCTGTTTCCCTTTCGTAACTTTTCGGTCTCACCGAAAGAGCGGATCGGTCCCACCGAGATTGCAATGTAAATTCAGTGTTTCCTTTTTGTAACTTTTCGGTCTCACCGAAAGAGCAAATCGGTCCCACCGAGTTTGCCTGACCAACTCTCTGGTTAGCTAATTACCAAAATCGGTCTCACCGAGTTTGTGTAATCGGTCTCACCGAGATTACGTTATGCCCAAACCCTAACCATATCGGTCCTACCGAGTTGCATGTCAGTCCCACCGAAAATCTCTAACGGTCACTAGGTTTACCTTTTCGGTCCGACCGAGTTTGTTGATTCGGTCCCACCGAGATTGGAAAACTGTGTGTAACGGTTGGATTTTGTGTGGAGGCTATATATACCCCTCCACCTCCTCTTCATTCGTGGAGAGAGCCATCAGAACACATACACAATTCCAACTCATATGTTCTGAGAGAGAACCACCTACTCATGTGTTGAGACCAAGATATTCCATTCCTACCATATGAATCTTGATCTCTAGCCTTCCCCAAGTTGCTTTCCACTCAAATCTTCTTTCCACAAAATCCAAATCCTATGAGAGAGAGTTGAGTGTTGGGGAGACTATCATTTGAAGCACAAGAGCAAGGAGTTCATTACCTACACACCATTTGTTACTTCTTGGAGAGTGGTGTCTCCTAGATTGGCTAGGTGTCACTTGGGAGCCTCCGACAAGATTGTGGAGTTGAACCAAGGAGTTTGTAAGGGCAAGGAGATCGCCTACTTCGTGAAGATCTACCGCTAGTGAGGCAAGTCCTTTGTGGGCGATGGCCATGGTGGGATAGACAAGGTTGCTTCTTCGTGGACCCTTTGTGGGTGGTTGCTTCTTCGTGGACCCTTTGTGGGTGGAGCCCTCCGTGGACTCGCGCAACCGTTACCCTTCGTGGGTGGAGCCCTCCGTGGACTCGCGCAATCGTTACCCTTTGTGGGTTGAAGTCTCCATCAACGTGGATGTAGGATAGCACCACCTATCCGAACCACGGGAAAAACATCCGTGTCTCCAATTGCGTTTGATTTCTCCAAACCCTTCCCTTTATATTCTTGCAAGTTGCATGCTTTACTTTCCGCTGCCAATATACTCTTTGCATGCTTGCTTGAATTGTGTGATAATTGCTTGACTTGTCCTACAATAGCTAAAATCTGCCAAGAACTAAAATTGGGAAAAGGTTAAGTTTTTATTTGGTCAAGTAGTCTAATCACCCCCCTCTAGACATACTTTCGATCCTACACCGTATTTACCAAAAGCCATATCCATAATACTTTGATGCAATTCAATGCCCTCCGGGATATTAAATTCCAGATTTTGTTAAGTTTAATGGGGAGGGCACAAAAACCACCTGGGAGCATGTTAGTCAGTACTTGGCACAATTAGGTGAGGCAAGTTCACGAGATGAGTGGAGAGTACGTTATTTTCCTTTATATTTAACCGGTACTGCTTTCTCGTGGTTTTCTGCGTTACCACCCGGTTCTATTACTACATGGTTCACTTGGAACAAAAGTTTCATGATCATTTTTATAGTGGTGATAATGAGCTTAAGTTGTCACATCTTACATTGGTTAGACAAAAGCATGATGAATCGGTCTCCGATTACGTCAAGAGATTTAGAGAGACAAAAAACCGATGCTATAGTTTGGTGATAACCGAGAGGGATTTGGTTGATCTTGTGCTTAGTGGTTTGAGAACTCACATTAGAGAAAGGCTAGAAGGACATGAGTTTTTAAATATCAACCAAGTCTTGCAAAGGGCTTTGGCTCAAGAAAGCCGAAGCAAAGATCTTAAAGAGGTGCATAGATATAAAACTGATCGTCCTAAGATGAATATGGTTGAGTATGATAGTGACCACTCGGACGATGAGGGTGATATTTATGCTGCTGAATTTGTTTGGCCATCTAAGGCCAAACCATTTACTTGCAATGATTTAAAGCCGATTCATAAGAATCGTGATGAAGAGATGAAATTTACCTTCAACATTGCTAAGTGTGATAGAATATTTGATGCTTTATTGCAAGCGAAGATTATTAGAATATCTCATACCTTACCACCATTTGAAGAGCTAAAACGACATGCTTATTGCAAGTATCATAATTATTTTTCTCATGCTACTAATGATTGTAATGTTTTTCGATGACAGATGGAATCGGCCATTAATGACGGACGAGAGATGCAAGTTGATAAGCAACCTTTCCCAATGAACACTATGGATTTGGAGGGGGAGAAGATGTTAATTCGGCCCAGCATAGCCGAATCAACTAATAAGAATAATATTGTCATTGGTGAGCCCAGGAAAAATAAGGAGAGCGACAAGGTCTTGGGGAGACAAGTTGTGCTTGACAAGCAACCGGGTGGCAAGGAGATAATCAAGATCACCATCAAGAATCCTACACTCGGGGGGCAACCACAAGTGCAAGAGAACACTCATGTCAAATTTGTTAAGCGCAATAGTCCAGAGGTTGGCAAGTGGAAGACGAATGAAGCTAAAGTGCAGTGCAAGAAAATCAAGCCAACTTTTGATATGTTGTTGTCCAAGTATGCGAATCAAGCGGCCGGTTCTAGCTCTAATCGGTCATCAAATTTGAAGCGCTCAAGGTCACCTCCTTGGGAAGAATTTCAGCATCATGCAAGGCCATATGGGTCATGGGCACCGGGACCATGAATGGCGACACCCCCCTATGTGCCATACTACATGGGAGGCTTCAATGGAGGATGGGGGCAGCCCCCAAAGGCCCCTTATGCTTTTGATACGGGTTGGGCAGAACCAAGGAGGCCCGTTCATGAGAGGCTTTCTTATCCCACACGAGGCCGTTTGAACAATGGTGTCAATCGGCCAATGCAAGATAATCAAAAAAGGGTCAGCAGGCAAGTGTGGTGTGCCAAATCACCAAGTGCTGAAATTTCAGAGCCTAGCAATCAAAAGGAGAAGAGTACTAGTGGTGAGACTATTATGATAGGCACTAAAGAATTAATAATCAAAGAGCTGATTGTTGTTGATAATCCAGCTAATTCTAATAAAGATGTGGCTGCAGTCCAGCAAGGCCCCATGGCTATTGATCATGAAGCTGGCACAAGCAAGGCCATGTCGAGGGATCCAAAATATACTCAACCTAAGTGGTGTCCTTCCGGTCTGACCAAGGCGCAAAAAAGGAGATTGCAGCGCATGAGGAGTCATGAGAAGGAGGAACATGAAGCAGAAAAGCTAAGGGATAAATTATTCAATGAAAGCCATCCCATGGTAACCCCAAACAAGTGTGGAAGCCAAAGCAAAAGGAAAACATAGCAGCTTCTGCATTGATCATAGCAACACCTACACCACAAACGGAGGACGATGTGGCTACTATTACATCGTCCACTTTGCCTACTACTTCCTCTTCCCTTGGAGATATTTCGGAGTCAGTGGACATGTTTGCGGAAGGAGATGAAATGCTTGATTATGAGTCTACACCGGTTCATGAAGGTATGGATATTAATATGGTGTATTACTTACCCACTGAATTTCGTGCTATAGATGAAGAAGAGGAAGTATCTCAGCTAGATGTTGGTCCTAAAAATGCTATATTCGAGAAGCCAAAAGAACCGGTGACGCACTTGAAGCCATTGTTCCTTAAAGGTCATATTAATGGATCGCCGGTTGCTAGAATTCTTGTTGATGGTGGTGCTGTGGTGAATCTTATGCCATATTCGATCTTCAAAAAACTAGGGCTGTGTGATGAAGAGTTAATAAAGACCAACATGGTGCTTAATGGATTTGAAGGCAAAGAGAAAACTGAAGCCAAAGGTGTAATGTATGTGGAGCTTACGGTGGGAAGCAAAACTTTGGCTACCGCATTCTTTGTCGCCGAGGTGCAAGGTAACTACAATGTGATATTAGACCGCGATTGGGTTCATGCAAACCAATGTGTGCCATCTACTATGCACCAGTTTTTAATTCAATGGGTTGATGATGAAGTAGAAGTCATTCATGCAGATAATTCGTCTTGTGTTGCTTTGGCCGATGCATTGGTGGATTGGCAACATCCCAATGCTACTTGCTTGACGGGGCGCGACTTGTCAAAATTTGATTTTCTTAGCGCCACAAAAAGTGGTTTTGTGCCTATTTCTTTAAAGCCGGTTGGCGATAATCGGCTCCAAGGTATGATGTATTTAAATGGATCCTACTCAGAGTGGTTACAAAAGCGTCTTGTAGAATATCGGTCCAATGAGAACGATATGTATGAGTCCATAGAAGAGTTAGATGATATGGATAAATTAGGACAAGGTTTTACATCTGCTAATCCATTAGAAGAGATAGATATAGGAGATGGTTCAATTCCTAGGCCGACATTTGTAAACAAAAATTTAAGAGCCGATCATAAAGCTAAGTTGATCGACCTATTGAAAGAATATGTTTGTTGCTTTGCATGGGAATATCATGAGATGCCAGGTTTAAGCCGAGAGCTAGTGGAGCATCGTTTACCTATAAAGGCCGGTTTTAGACCATACAAGCAATCGGCCAGAAAGTTTAATCCAAAAACGTATGACTGGATCAAGGAAGAGATCGTTCGTTTGCTTAAAGCTAATTTTATTAGACCTTGCAGGTATGCCGAGTGGATTTCTAACATTGTACCAGTAAAGAAGAAAGGCTCCGGCAAGTTGGGGGTGTGCATTGATTTCAGAGATTTGAATACATCTACACCTAAAGATGAATATCCTATGCCAATAGCCGATATGCTTATTAATGATGCTTCTGGACATAAGGTCATTAGCTTTCTTGATGGTAATGCGGGGTATAACCAGATTTTTATGGCCAAAGAGGACATGTCCAAAACGGTTTTTCGGTGTCCCGGTTTCCTTGGTTTATTTGAGTGGACAGTGATGACCTTTGGATTAAAAAATGCCGGTGCCATGTATCAAAGGGCTATAAAATTATTTTTTCATGATTTACTTGGTGTTATACTTGAGGTTTATATTGATGATATTGTCGTCAAATCAGATGCTTTTGAATCCCATCTAGCCGATTTGCGCTTAGCTTTTGAGAGAATGAAAAAATATGGACTAAAGATGAATTCTTTGAAGTGTGCTTTTGGGGTATCGGTTGGAAAGTTTTTGGGTTTCATTATTCATCAAGATGGCATAGAGATTGATCCCAAAAATATAGAAGCTATACAAAAGGTGGAGGCTCCAACATGCAAGAGAGGTATGCAAAAATTCCTTGGCAAAGTCAATTATTTGAGGAGATTCATGGTCAACTTGTCAGGGAAGGTTGATGCATTCACTCCCTGCTATGTCTTGAGCTTGCGTTGGTTTTCCTCGAAGAGGAAGGGATGATGCAGCAGAGTAGCGTAAGTATTTCCCTCAGTTTTTTAGAACCAAGGTATCAATCCAGTAGGAGCCCACGCTCAAGTCCCTCGTACCTGCACAACGCGATAGCTACTCGCAACCAACGCGATTAGGGGTTGTCAAGCCCTTCACGGTCACTTATGAGAGTGAGATCTGATAGATAGAATATTTTTGGTATTTTTGATATAAAGATGCAAAGTAAAAAGTAAAGGTAAAGTAAATAGCAAAAAAATATAAAAGTGATGGAGATTGATATGATGAGAATAGACCCGGGGGCCATAGGTTTCACTAGTGGCTTCTCTCAAGAGCATAAGTATTCTACGGTGGGTGAACAAATTACTGTTGAGCAATTGATAGAATTGTGCATAATTATGAGAATATCTAGGCATGATCATGTATATAGGCATCACGTCCGTGACAAGTAGATCGAAACGATTCTGCATCTACTACTATTACTCCACTCATCGACCGCTATCCAGCATGCATCTAGAGTATTAAGTTAAAAACAGAGTAACGCCTTAAGCAAGATGACATGATGTAGAGAGATAAATTCATGCAATATGAAATAAACCCCATCTTGTTATCCTTGATGGCAACGATACAATACGTGCCTTGTTGCCCCTTCTGTCACTGGGTAAGGACACCGCAAGATCGAACCCAAAGCTAAGCACTTCTCCCATGGCAAGAACTACCAATCTAGTTGGCCAAACCAAACGGATAATTCGAAGAGACTTGCAAAGATAACCAATCATACATAAAAGAATTCAGAGAAGATTCAAATATTATTCATAGATAGACTTGATCATAAACCCACAATTCATCGGTCTCAACAAACACACCGCAAAAAGAAGATTACACAAGAGAGGGGGAGAACTTTGTATTGAGATTCAAAGAGAGAGAAGAAGCCATCTAGCTACTAACTATGGACCCGAAGGTCTGAGGTAAACTACTCACACTTCATCGGAGAGGCTATGATGATGTAGAAGCCCTCTGTGATGACGGCCCTCTTCCGGCGAAGCTCCGGAACAGGCCCCAAGATGGGATCTCGTGGATACAGAAAGTTGCGGCGGTGGAATTAGGTTTTTGGCTCCTGTTTTGATCGTTTAGGGGTACGTGTGTATATATAGGAGGACGAAGTACTCCGGAGGAGCAACGCGCGCCCCCCCACCCTCGTGACCGCCTCTTTTGTTCCTTGGAGCAGGGTCCAACTCTCCTGGATCACGTTCGGTGAGAAAATCACGTTCCCGAAGATTTTATTCTGTTTGGACTCCTTTGATATTCCGTTTCTTCGAAACACTGAAATAGGCAAAAAAAACAACAATTCTGGGCTGGGCCTCCGGTTAACAGGTTAGTCCCAAAAATAATATAAAAGTGGAAAATAAAGCCCAATATAGTCCAAAACAGTAGATAATATAGCATGGAGCAATCAAAAATTATAGATATGTTGCAAACGTATCAGGCATCCCCAAGCTTAATTCCTGCTCGTCCTTGAGTAGGTAAATGATAAAAAGAGAATTTTTGATGCGGAGTGCTACTTGGCATAATTTCAATGCGAATCTTCTTAATTGTGGTATGAATATTCAGATTAGAAAGATTCAAGACAAAGGTTTATATTGACATAGAAAATAATAATACTTCAAGCATACCAACAAAGCAATTATGTCTTCTCAAAATAACATGGCTAAAGAAAGTTATCCCTACAAAATCATATAGTCTAGCTATGCTCCATCTTCCCCACACAAAGTATTTAAATCATGCACAACCCCGATGACAAGCCAAGCAATTGTTTCATACTCTAACTTTTTCAAAACTTTTTCAATCTTCACGCAATACATGAGTGTGAGCCATGGATATAGCACTATAGGTGGAATAGAACAGTGGTTGTGGAGAAGACAAAAAGGGAGAAGATAGTCTCACATCAACTAGGCGTATCAACGGGCTATGGAGATGCCCATTAATAGATATCAATGTGAGTGAGTAGGGATTGCCATGCAACGGATGCACTAGAGCTATAAGTATATGAAAGCTCAATCAAAAGAAACTAGTGGGTGTGCATCCAACTTGCTTGCTCATGAAGACCTAGGGCAATTTGAGGAAGCCCATCATTGGAATATACAAGCCAAGTTCTATAATGAAAGATTCCCACTAGTATATGAAAGTGATAACATGAGAGACTCTCTACTATGAAGATCATGGTGCTACTTTGAAGCACAAGTGTGGTAAAAGGATAGTAACATTGTCCCTTCTCTCTTTTTCTCTCATTTTTTTATTTTTTTATTTATGGACTTTCTCTTTTTTATGGCCTTTCTCTTTTTTATTTGGGCTTCTTTGGCCTCTCTTTTTTTCGTCCGGAGTCTCATCCCGACTTGTGGGGGAATCATAGTCTCCATCATTCTTTCCTCACCGGGACAATGCTCTAATAATGATGATCATCACACTTTTATTTTTCTTACAACTCAACAATTACAACTCGATACTTAGAACAAAATATGACTCTATGTGAATGCATCCGGTGGTGTACCGGGATATGCAATATGACAATGATGGATGTGTCATGATGAACTAGATGGTGAAAAGTTGCATGGAAATATATCTCGGAATGTCTATGGAAATGCCATAGTAGGTAGGTATGGTGGCTGTTTTGAGGAAGGTATATGGTAGGTGTATGATACCGGCGAAAGGTTGCGCGGTATTAGAGAGGCTAGCAAGGGTGGAAGGGTGAGAGTGCGTATAATCCATGGACTCAACATTAGTCATAAAGAACTCATATACTTATTGCAAAAATCTAGAAGTTATCAAAGCAAAGTACTACGCGCATGCTCCTAGGGGGCTAGATTGGTAGGAAAAGACCATTGCTCGTCCCCGACCGCCACTCATAAGGAAGACAATCAATAAATAAATCATGCTCCGACTTCATCACATAACAGTTCACCATACGTGCATGCTACGGGAATCACAAACTTCAACACAAGTATTCTTTAAATTCACAACTACTCAACTAGCATGACTTTAATATTATCACCTCCATATCTCAAAACAATTATCATGCTTCAATATTTTATTAATATTCAACACACTCAAAAGAAAGTTTCACAAATCTTGAATACCAAGCATATTATTATTAGGCAAATTACCATGCTATTAGGAGACTCTCAAATTAATTTAAGTGAAGCATGAGAGATCAATAGTTTCTTTAAAATGAATCCACCACCGTGCTCTAAAAGATCTAAGTGAAGCACATAGAGCAAAATTATCTAGATCGAAAGATATAAGTGAAGCACATAGAGAAAAATTATCTAGCTCAAAAGATATAAGTGAAGCACATAGAGCAAAATTATCTAACTCAAAAGATATAAGTGAAGCACATAGAGTATTCTATCAAATTTTAATTCATGTATGGCTCTCTCAAAAGGTGTGTACAGCAAGGATGATTGTGGTATAATAGCAAAAAAAGACACAAATAATACAAGACGCTCCAGGCAAAACACATATCATGTTGGTGAATAAAAATATAGCTCCAAGTAAATTAACGATGGAAGTGGACGAAAAGAGGGGATGCCTTCAGGGGCATCCCCAAGCTTTAACTTTTTGGTGTCCTTGGATTATATTGGGGGTGCCATGGGCATCCCCAAGCTTAGGCTCTTCCCACTCCTTGTTCCATGATCCATCAAAAGAATTCACCCAAAACTTGAAAACTTCACAACACAAAACTCAAAATAGAAAACTCGTGAGCTCCGTTAGCGAAAGAAAACAAAAGACCACTTCAAGGTACTGTAATGAACTCATTATTTATTTATATTGGTGTTAAACCTACTGTATTCCAACTTCTCTATGGATTATAAACTATTTTACTAGCCATAGATTCATCAAAATAAGCAAACAACACACGAAAAACAGAATCTGTCAAAAACAGAACAGTCTGTAGTAATCTGTAGCTAGCGCAAGATCTGGAACCCCAAAAATTCTAAAATAAATTTCTGGACGTGAGGAATTTATCTATTAATCATCTGCAAAAATAATTAACTAAATATCACTCTTCAAATAAAAATGACAGCAGTTCTCGTGAGCGCTAAAGTTTCTGTTTTTTACAGCAAGTTCAACAAGACTTTCCCCAAGTCTTCCCAACGGTTCTACTTGGCACAAACACTAATTAAACACACAAAAAACAACCTAAACAGAGGCTAAATAATTTATTTATTACTAAACAGGAGCAAATAACAAGGAATAAAAATAAAATTGGGTTGCCTCCCAATAAGCGCTATCGTTTAACGCCCCTAGCTAGGCATAACAAGCAAGAATAGATCTAGGTATTGTCATCTTTGGTAGGCAATCCATAAGTGGCTCTCATGATAGTTTCATATGGTAATTTTATTTTCTTTCTTGGAAAGTGTTCCATGCCCTTTTTTAATGGAAATTGAAATCTAATATTCCCTTCCTTCATATCAATAATCGCACCAACCGTTCTAAGGAAAGGTCTACCAAGAATAATAGGGCAAGAAGGATTGCAATCTATATCAAGAACAATGAAATCTACGGGCACATAATTCCTATTTGCAACAATAAGAACATCATTAATTCTTCCCATAGGTTTCTTAATAGTGGAAACCGCAAGATGCAAGTTTAGAGAGCAATCATCAAAATTACGGAAATCTAGTAAATCACACAAAGTCTTGGGAATAGTACAGACACTAGCACCCAAATCACACAAAGCATAAAACTCATGATATTTAATTTTAATTTTAATAGTTGGTTCCCACTCATCATAGAGTTTTCTAGGGATAGAAACTTTCAACTCAAGTTTTTCTTCATAGGATTGCATCAAGGCATCAACAATATGTTCGGTAAAGGCTTTATTTCGACTATAAGCATGTGGAGAATTTAGCACGGATTGCAACAAGGAAATACAATCAATTAAAGAGCAATTTTCATAATTAAATTCCTTGAAATCCAATATAGTGGGTTTAGCAACATCTAGATTTTTATTTCTTTCCATCCCACTTTCATCAATTTCATCATTAAGATCTAAACACTCCAAATTTTTAGAATGCCTTCTAGGTAAAGGAAGATCATATTTAGTTTCATCAAGATTCATATTGCAACACAAAGATTTAATTGGAGACAAATCAATAACTTTTAGATCTTCATGATTACTTTCATAGGAATTGGAAGAACACGCTTTAATAAAGGCATCTTTGGAAGCACGCATCCTAGCGGTTCTTTCTTTACACTCATCAATTGAAATTCTCATGGCTTTTAGAGACTCATTAATATCGTGCTTAGGTGGAATAGATCTAAGTTTCAAAGCATCAACATCAAGAGCAATTCTATCAACGTTCCTAGCCAAATCATCAATCTTAAGCAATTTTTCTTCAATCATAGCATTAAAATTCTTTTGCGAAGAAATAAATTCTTTAATATTAGATTCAAAATCAGAGGGCATCTTATTATAATTTCCATAAGAGTTGTTGTAGGAATTCCCATAATTATTAGAAGGATTACTAGGATATGGCCTAGGATTAAAATTCCCTCTATAAGCGTTGTTACCAAAATTATTCCTACCAACAAAATTCACATCCATAGATTCATTGTTATTCTCAATCAAAGTAGACAAAGGCATATCATTAGGATCAGAGGAAACACTCTTAGTAGCAAATAATTTCATAAGTTCATCCATCTTTCCACTCAACACATTAATTTCTTCTATCGCATGCACTTTTTTATTAGAAGTTCTTTCAGTATGCCATTGAGAATAATTAACCATAATATTATCTAGGAGTTTAGTAGCATCTCCTAAAGTGATTTCCATAAAAGTGCCTCCCGCGGCCGAATCTAAAAGATTTCTAGAAGCAAAATTCAATCCGGCAAAAATTTTTGTATAATCATCCACAAATTCAAACCATGAGTAGGGCAATTACGTATCATTAATTTCATTCTCTCCCAAGCTTGTGCAACATGTTCATGATCAAGTTGTTTAAAGTTCATAATATCGTTTCTAAGAGAGATGATCTTAGCGGGAGGAAAATACTTAGAGATAAAAGCATCTTTGCACTTGTTCCATGAATCAATACTATTCTTAGGCAAAGACGAAAACCAAGCTTTAGCACGATCTCTAAGGCGAAAAAGGAAATAGCTTCAATTTAACGACATCATTATTGACATCTTTTTCTTTTGCATATCACATAAATCAACGAAGCTATTCAGATGAGTAGCGGCATCTTCACTAGGAAGGTCGGCGAATTGATCTTTCATAACAAGATTCAACAAAGCAGTATTAATTTCACAAGATTTAGCATCAATAAGAGGAGCAAACGGAGTGCTAAGGAAATCATTATTATTGGTATTGGTGAAGTCACACAATTTGGTAGCATCTTAAGCCATCGCGACAAGCAAGCAATCTAACACACGAGCAAACAAAAGCAAACAAGCAAAAAGAGGCAAATAGAGAGGGAGGATAGAGAGAGAGGGCAAATAAAACGGCAAGGGTGAATTGAGGGGAGAGGAAAATGAGTGGCAAATGGAAAATAATGTAATGCGAGAGATAGGGTTTGTGATGGGTACTTGGTATATTGACTTTTTGCGTAGACTCCCCGGCAATGGCGCCAGAAATCCTTCTTGCTACGTCTTGAGCTTGCGTTGGTTTTCCCCGAAGAGGAAGGGATGATGCAGCAGAGTAGCGTAAGTATTTCCCTCAGTTTTTGAGAACCAAGGTATCAATCCAGTAGGAGCCCACGCTCAAGTCCCTCGTACCTGCACAAAGCGATAGCTACTCGCAACCAACGCGATTAGGGGTTGTCAAGCCCTTCACGGTCACTTACGAGAGTGAGATCTGATAGATAGAATATTTTTGGTATTTTTGATATAAAGATGCAAAGTAAAAAGTAAAGGCAAAGTAAATAGCAAAACAATATAAAAGTGATGGAGATTGATATGATGAGAATAGACCCGGGGGCCATAGGTTTCACTAGTGGCTTCTCTCAAGAGCATAAGTATTCTACGGTGGGTGAACAAATTACTGTTGAGCAATTGATAGAATTGTGCATAATTATGAGAATATCTAGGCATGATCATGTATATAGGCATCACGTCCGTGACAAGTAGATCGAAACGATTCTGCATCTACTACTATTACTCCACTCATCGACCGCTATCCAGCATGCATCTAGAGTATTAAGTTAAAAACAGAGTAACGCCTTAAGCAAGATGACATGATGTAGAGAGATAAATTCATGCAATATGAAATAAACCCCATCTTGTTATCCTCGATGGCAACGATACAATACGTGCCTTGCTGCCCCTTCTGTCACTGGGTAAGGACACCGCAAGATCGAACCCAAAGCTAAGCACTTCTCCCATGGCAAGAACTACCAATCTAGTTGGCCAAACCAAACGGATAATTCGAAGAGACTTGCAAAGATAACCAATCATACATAAAAGAATTCAGAGAAGATTCAAATATTATTCATAGATATACTTAATCATAAACCCACAATTCATCGGTCTCAACAAATACACCGCAAAAAAAGATTACATCGAATAGATCTCCACGAGAGAGGGGGAGAACTTTGTATTGAGATTCAAAGAGAGAGAAGAAGCCATCTAGCTACTAACTATGGACCCGAAGGTCTGAGGTAAACTACTCACACTTCATCGGAGAGGTTATGATGATGTAAAAGCCCTTCGTGATGACGGCCCTCTTCCGGTGGAGCTCCGGAACAGGCCCCAAGATGGGATCTCGTGGATACAGAAAGTTGCGGCGGTGGAATTAGGTTTTTGGCTCCTGTTCTGATCGTTTGGGGGTACGTGTGTATATATAGGAGGAAGAAGTATGCCAGAGGAGCAACGAGGGGCCCACGAGGCAGGGGGCGCGCCCTAGGGGGCGTCCCCCACCCTCGTGACCGCCTATTTTGTTCCTTGGAGTAGGGTCCAAGTCTCCTGGATCACATTCGGTGAGAAAATCACGTTCCCGAAGATTTTATTCCGTTTGGACTCCGTTTGATATTCCGTTTCTTCGAAACACTGAAATAGGCAAAAAAACAGCAATTCTGGGCTGGGCCTCTGGTTAACAGGTTAGTCCCAAAAATAATATAAAAGTGGAAAATAAAGCCCAATATAGTCCAAAACAGTAGATAATATAGCATGGAGCAATCAAAAATTATAGATACGTTGGAGACGTATCAGGCATCCCCAAGCTTAATTCCTGCTCGTCCTTGAGTAGGTAAATGATAAAAAGAGAATTTTTGATGCGGAGTGCTACTTGGCATAATTTCAATGCGAATCTTCTTAATTGTGGTATGAATATTCATATTAGAAAGATTCAAGACAAAGGTTTATATTGACATAGAAAATAATAATACTTCAAGCATACTAACAAAGCAATTATGTCTTCTCAAAATAACATGGCTAAAGAAAGTTATCCCTACAAAATCATATAGTCTGGCTATGCTCCATCTTCCCCACACAAAGTATTTAAATCATGCACAACCCCGATGACAAGCCAAGCAATTATTTCATACTCTAACTTTTTCAATCTTCACGCAATACATGAGCGTGAGCCATGGATATAGCACTATAGGTGGAATAGAACGGTGGTTGTGGAGAAGACAAAAAGGGAGAAGATAGTCTCACATCAACTAGGCGTATCAACGGGCTATGGAGATGCCCATTAATAGATATCAATGTGAGTGAGTAGGGATTGCCATGCAATGGATGCACTAGAGCTATAAGTATATGAAAGCACAACAAAAGAAACTAGTGGGTGTGCATCCAACTTGCTTGCTCATGAAGACCTAGAGCAATTTGAGGAAGCTCATCATTGGAATATACAAGCCAAGTTCTGTAATGAAAGATTCCCACTAGTATATGAAAGTGATAACATGAGAGACTCTCTACTATGAAGATCATGGTGCTACTTTGAAGCACAAGTGTGGTAAAAGGATAGTAACATTGTCCCTTCTCTATTTTTCTCTCATTTTTTTATTTTTTTTATTTATGGCCTTTCTCTTTTTTATGGCCTTTCTCTTTTTTTATTTGGGCTTCTTTGGCCTCTCTTTTTTTCGTCCGGAGTCTCATTCCGACTTGTGGGGGAATCATAGTCTCCATCATTCTTTCCTCACCGAGACAATGCTCTAATAATGATGATCATCACACTTTTATTTTTCTTACAACTCAACAATTACAACTCGATACTTAGAACAAAATATGACTCTATGTGAATGCATCCGGTGGTGTACCGGGATATGCAATATGACAATGGTGGATGTGTCATGATGAACTAGATGGTGAAAAGTTGCATGGCAATATATCTCGGAATGGCTATGGAAATGCCATAGTAGGTAGGTATGGTGGCTGTTTTAAGGAAGGTATATGTTAGGTGTATGATACCGGCGAAAGGTGCGCGGTATTAAAGAGGCTAGCAAGGGTGGAAGGGTGAGAGTGCGTATAATCCATGGACTCAACATTAGTCATAAAGAACTCATATACTTATTGCAAAAATCTAGAAGTTATCAAAGCAAAGTACTACGCGCATGCTCCTAGGGGGATAGATTGGTAGGAAACGACCATCGCTCGTCCCCGACCGCCACTCATAAGGAAGACAATCAATAAATAAATCATGCTCCGACTTCATCACATAACGGTTCACCATACATGCATGCTACGGGAATCACAAACTTCAACACAAGTATTCTTTAAATTCACAACTACTCAACTAGCATGACTTTAATATTATCACCTCCATATCTAAAACAATTATCATGCTTCAATCTTTTATTAATATTCAACACACTCGAAAGAAAGTTTCACAAATCTTGAATACCAAGCATATTATTATTAGGCAAATTACCATGCTATTAGGAGACTCTCAAATTAATTTAAGTGAAGCATGAGAGATCAATAGTTTCTTTAAAACGAATCCACCACCGTGCTCTAAAAGATCTAAGTGAAGGACATAGAGCAAAATTATCTAGCTCAAAAGATATAAGTGAAGCACATAGAGCAAAATTATCTAACTCAAAAGATATAAGTGAAGCACATATACTTATCAGAAATAATTCTACATTATTTCCGATCAACAATATGTCATTCACATATACTTATCAGAAATGCTGTAGTGCTCCCACTCACTTTCTTGTAAATACAGGCTTCACCGCAAGTCTCTATAAAACTATATGCTTTGATCAACTTATCAAAGCGTATATTCCAACTCCGAGATGCTTGCACCAGTCTATAGATGGATCGCTGGATCTTGCATATTTTTTAGTACCTTTAGGATTGACAAAACCTTCTGGTTGCATCATATACAACTCTTCTTTAATAAATCCATTAAGGAATGCAGTTTTGTTTATCCATTTGCCAGATTTCATAAAATGTGGCAATTGCTAACATGATTCGGACATACTTAAGCATAGATACGAGTGAAAAACTCTCATCGTAGTCAACACCTTGAACTTGTCGAAAACCTTTTTTTGACAATTCTAGCTTTGTAGATGGTAACACTACTATCAGCGTCCGTCTTCCTCTTGAAGATCCATTTAATCTCAATGGCTCGCCGATCATTGGGCAAGTCAATCAAAGTCCATACTTTGTTCTCATACATGGATCTCATCTCAGATTTCATGGCCTCAAGCCATTTCGCGAAATCTGGGCTCATCATCGCTTCCTCATAGTTCGTAGGCTCGTCATGGTCAAGTAACATGATATCCAGAACAGGATTACCGTACCACTCTGGTGCGGATCTCACTCTGCTTTACCAACGAGGTTCGGTAGTAACTTGATCTGAAGTTACATGATCATCTTCATCATTAGCTTCCTCACTAATTGGTGTAGTAGTCACAGGAACAGATTTCTGTGATGAACTACTTTCTAATAAGGGAACAGGTATGGTTACCTCATCAAGTTCTACTTTCCTCCCACTCACTTCTTTCGAGAGAAACTCCTTCTCTAGAAAGGATCCATTCTCAGCAATGAATATCTTGCCTTCGGATCTGTGATAGAAGGTGTACCCAACATTTTCTTTTGGGTATCCTATGAAGATGCACTTCTCCGATTTGGGTTTGAGCTTATCAGGTTGAAACTTTTTCACATAAGCATTGCAACCTCAAACTTTAAGAAACGACAGCTTAAGTTTCTTGCCAAACCATAGTTCATACGGTGTCGTCTCAACGGATTTAGATGGTGCCCTATTTAACGTGAATGTAGCTGTCTCTAATGCATAACCTCAAAACTATAGTGGTTAATCGGTAAGAAACATGATATATTGCACTATATCCAATAATAGTACGGTTATGACGTTCGGACACACCATTATGCTGTGGTGTTCCAGGTGGCACGATTTTGTGAAACTATTCCACATTGTTTTAATTGAATACCAAACTCGTAACTCAAATATTTGTCTCTGCGATCAGATGGTAGAAACTTTATTTTCTTGTCACGATGATTTTCCACTTCACTCTGAAGTTTTTTGAACTTTTCAAATGTTTCAGACTTATGTTTCATCAAGTAGATATACCCATATCTGCTCAAATCATCTGTGAAGGTTAGAAAATAACGATACCCGCCGCGAGCCTCAACATTCATCGGACTGCATACATCAATATGTATTATTTCCAATAAGTCAGTTGCTTGCTCCATTGTTCCGGAGAACGGAGTCTTAGTCATCTTGCCCATGAGGCACGGTTCGCAAGCATCAACTGATTCATAATCAAGTGATTCCAAAAGGCCATCAACATGGATTTTCTTCATGCGCTTTACACCAATATGACCTAAACGGTAGTGCCACAAATAAGTTGCACTATCATTATTAACTTTGCATCTTTTGGCTTCAATATTATGAGAATGTGTATCACCACAATCGAGATCCAACAAACCATTTTCATTGGGTGTATGACCATAGAAGGTTTTATTCATGTAAACAGAACAACAATTTATTCTCTTACTTAAATGAATAACCGTATTGCAATAAACATGATCAAATCATATTCATGCTCAATGCAAACACCAAATAACACTTATTTAGGTTCAACACTAATCCCGAAAGTATAGGGAGTGTGCGATGATGATCATATCAATCTTGGAACCACTTCCAACACACATCGTCACTTCACCCTTAACTAGTCTCTGTTCATTCTGCAACTCTTGTTTCGAGTTACTACTCTTAGCAACCGAACCAGTATCAAATACCGAGGGGTTGCTACGAACACTAGTAAAATACACATCAATAATCTGTATATCAAATATACCTTTGTTCACTTTGCCATCCTTCTTATCAGCCAAATACTTGGGGCAGTTCCGCTTCCAGTGACCAGTCCCTTTGCAGTAGAAGCACTTAGTCTCAGGCTTAGGACCAGACTTGGGCTTCTTCACTTGAGCAACAACTTGCTTGCCGTTCTTCTTGAAGTTCCCTTTCTTTCCCTTTGCCCTTTTCTTGAAACTAGTGGTCTTGTTAATCATCAACACTTGATGCTCTTTCTTGATTTCTACCTTCATTGATTTCATCATCATGAAAAGCTCGGGAATTGTTTTCATCATCCCTTGCATACTATAGTTCATCACGAAGTTCTACTAACTTGGTGATGGTGACTAGAGAATTCTATCAATCACTATTTTATCTGGAAGATTAACTCCCACTTGATTCAAGCGATTGTAGTACCCAGACAATCTGAACACATGCTCACTGCTTGAGCTATTCTCCTCCATCTTTTAGCTATAGAACCTGTTGGAGACTTCATATCTCTCAACTCAGGTATTTGCTTGAAATATTAACTTCAACTCCTGGAACATCCATATGATCCATGACGTTCAAAACGTCTTTGAAGTCCCGATTCTAAGCTGTTAAGCATGGTGCACTAAACTATCAAGTAATCATCATATTGAGCTAGCCAAACATTCATGGCGTCTGCATCTGCTCCTGTAATAGGTCTGTCACCTAGCGGTGCATCAAGGACATAATTCTTCTGTGCAGCAATGAGGATAAACCTCAGATCACGGATCCAATCCACATCATTCCTACTAACATCTTTCAACTTAGTTTTCTCTAGGAACATATCAAAAATAAAACAGAGGAGCTAAACGCGAGCTATTGATCTACAACATAGATATGCTAATACTACCAGGACTAAGTTCATGATAAATTTAAGTTCAATTAATCATATTACTTAAGAACTCCCACTTAGAAAGACATCCCTCTAATCTTCTAAGTGATCAAGTGATCCAAATCAACTAAACCATAACCGATCATCACGTGAAATGGAGTAGTTTTCAATGGTGAACATCACTATGTTGATCATATCTACTATATGATTCATGCTCGACCTTTCGGTCTCAGTGTTCCGAGGCCATATCTGCATATGCTAGGCTCGTCAAGTTTAACCTGAGTATTCTGCGTGTGTAAAACTGGCTTGCACCCATTGTAGATGGACGTAGAGCTTATCACACCCGATCATCACGTGGTGTCTGGGCACGACGAACTTTGGCAACGGTGCATACTCAGGGAGAACACTTTTATCTTGAAATTTAGTGAGAGATCATCTTATAATGCTACCGTCAATTAAAGCAAGATAAGATGCATAAAAGATAAACATCACATGCAATCAAAATATGTGACATGCTATGGCCATCATCATCTTGTGCCTTTGATCTCCATCTCCAAAACATCGTCATGATTTCCATCGTCACCGGCATGACACCATGATCTCCATCATCTTGATCTATATCAATGTGTCGTCACATGGTTGTCTCGCCAACTATTGCTCTTGCAACTATTGCTATCGCATAGCGATAATTGTAAAGCAATTATTTGGCGCTTGCATCTTATGCAATAAAGAGACAACCATAAGGCTTCTGCCAGTTGCCGATAACTTCAACAAAACATGATCATCTTATACAACAACTTATATCTCATCACGTCTTGACCATATCACATCACAACATGCCCTGCAAAAACAAGTTAGACGTCCTCTACTTTGTTGTTGCAAGTTTTATGTGGCTGCTACGGGCTTAGCAAGAACCGTTCTTACCTAAGCATCAAAACCACAACGATAGTTTGTCAAGTTGGTGATGTTTTAACCTTCTCAAGGACCGGGCATAGCCACACTCGGTTCAACTAAAGTTGGAGAAACTGACACCCGCTAGTCACCTATGTGCATAGCATGGTGGTAAAACCAGTCTCGCGTAAGCGTACGCGTAATGTCGGTCCGGGCCTCTTCATCCAACAATACCGCCGAACCAAAGTGTGACATGTTGGTAAGCAGTATGACTTATATCGCCCACAACTCACTTGTGTTCTACTCGTGCATATTACATCAACGCATAAAACCTGGCTCGGATGCCACTGTTGGGGAACGTAGTAATTTCAAAAAAATTCCTACGCACACGCAAGATCATGGTGATGCATAGCAACGAGAGGGGAGAGTGTTGTCTATGTACCCTCGTAGACCGGCAACGGAAGCGTTGACACAACGTAGAGGAAGTAGTCATACGTCTTCCCGATCCGACCGATCCAAGTACCGAATGTATGGCACCTCCGAGTTCTGCACACGTTCAACTCGGTGACGTCCCTCGAGCTCCTATCCAGCCAAGTGTTGAGGGAGAGTTTCGTCAGCACGACGGCGTGATGACGGTGATGATGTTCTACCGACACAGGGCTTCGCCTAAGCACCGCTACGATATGACCGAGGTGGAATATGGTGGAAGGGGGCACCGCACACGGCTAAGGGACGATCACGAAGATCAACTTGTGTGTCATGGGGTGCCCCTTGCCCCCGTATATAAAGGAGGGATGGGGGAGGTCCAACCGGCCCCTAGGGGTGCGCCTGGAGGAGTCCTACTCCCACCGGGAGTAGGACTCCCCCCTCTTGCCTTGTTGGAGAAGGAAAGGGGAAGGGGGAAAGAGGAAAGAGGGGCGCCCCCCCCCCTTCCTTGTCCTATTCGGACTAGGTGGGAGGGGCACGCGGCCTGCCCTGGCCGGCCCTCCTCTTCTCCCTTAGGGCCCATGTAGGCCCATTAACCCCCGGGGTTTCCGGTAACCCCCGGTACTCCGGTAAAATCCCGATTTCACCCGCAATGATTCCGATATCCAAATATAGGCTTCCAATATATCAATATGTATGTCTCGACCATTTCGAGACTCCTCGTCATGTCCGTGATCACATCCGGGACTCCGAACAACCTTCGGTACACCAAAACACAAAAAACCCTAATTACGATTGTCACCGAACTTTAAGCGTGCGGACCCTACGGGTTCGAGAACTATGTAGACATGACCGAGACATGTCTCCGGTCAATAACCAATAGCGGAACCTGGATGCTCATATTGGCTCCCACATATTCTACGAAGATCTTTATCGATCAGACCGCATAACAACATACATTGTTCCCTTTGTCATCGGTATGTTACTTGCCCGCGATTCGATCATCGATATCTCAATACCTAGTTCAATCTCGTTACTGGAAAGTCTCTTTACTCGTTCCGTAATACATCATCCCGCAACTAACTCATTAGTTGCAATGCTTGCAAGGCTTAAGTGATGTGCATTACCGAGAGGGCCCAGAGATACCTCTCCGACAATCGGAGTGACAAATCCTATCTCGAAATACGCCAACCCAACAAGTACCTTCGGAGACACCTGTAGAGCACCTTTATAATCACCCAGTTACGTTGTGATGTTTGGTGGCACACTAAGTGTTCCTCTGGTAAACGGGAGTTGCATAATCTCATAGTCATAGGAACATGTATAAGTCATGAAGAAAGCAATAGCAACAAACTAAACGATCAAGTTCTATGGTAACGGAATGGGTCAAGTCAATCACATCATTCTCCTAATGATGTGATCCCATTAATCAAATGACAACTCATGTCTATGGTTAGGAAACATAACCATCTTTGATCAACGAGCTAGTCAAGTAGAGGCATACTAGTGACACTCTGTTTGTCTATGTATTCACACATGTATTATGTTTTCGGTTAATACAATTCTAGCATGAATAATAAACATTTATCATGATATAAGGAAATAAATAATAACTTTATTATTGCCTCTAGGGCATATTTCCTTCAGTCTCCCACTTGCACTAGAGTCAATAATCTACTTCACATCGCCATGTGATTTAATACCAATAGTTCACATCACCATGTGATTAACACCCATAGTTCACATTGTCATGTGACCAACACCCAAAGGGTTTACTAGAGTCAATAATCGAGTTCACATCGCTATGTGATTAATACCCAAAGAGTACTAAGGTGTGATCATGTTTTGCTTGTGAGAGAATTTTAGTCAACGGGTCTGCTACATTCAGATCCATATGTATTTTGCAAATTTCTATGTCAACAATGCTCTGCACGGAGCTACTCCGGCTAATTACTCCCACTTTCAATATGTATCCAGATTGAGACTTTGAGTCATCTGGATCAGTGTCAAAACTTGCATCGACGTAACCCTTTACGACGAACCTTTTGTCACCTCCATAATCGAGAAACATATCCTTATTCCACTAAGGATAATTTTGACCAATGTCAAGTGATCTACTCCTAGATCACTATTGTACTCCCTTTGCCAAACTCAGGGCAGGGTATACAATAGGTCTTGTATGTAGCATGACATACTTTATAGAACCTATGGCTAAGGCATAGGGAATGACTTTAATTCTCTCTCTATCTTCTGCCGTGGTCGGGTTTTGAGTCTTACTCAACTTCACACCTTGTAACACAGGCAAGAACTCCTTCTTTGACTGTTCCATTTTGAACTACTTCAAAATCTTGTCAATGTATGTACTCATTGAAAAACTCATCAAGCGTCTTGATCTATCTCTATAGATCTTGATGCTCAACATGTAAGCAGCTTCACTGAGGTCTTTCTTCGAAAAACTCCTTTCAAACACTCCTTTATGCTTTGCAGAATAATTATACATTATCTCCGATCAACAATATGTCATTCACATATACTTATCAGAAATGTTGTAGTGCTCCCACTCACTTTCTTGTAAATACAGGCTTCACCGCAAGTCTGTATAAAACTATATGCTTTGATCAACTTATCAAAGAGTATATTCCAACTCCGAGATGCTTGCACCAGTCCATAGATGGATCGCTGGAGCTTGCATATTTTGTTAGTACCTTTAGGATTGACAAAACCTTCTGGCTTATGAATCTCTGAAATCCATGAATTGGCAAGTGGGCTTATGCTTTAATTGAATATGATTTGGCTTATGAATCTCTAAAATCCATGAAAGGCCAAATCGTTGCTAATTTTATTGTTGAGCATCGGATTGATGACAATCAAGATATTGATATAAACCTTGTCTCATTAGTACCATGGAGATTATATTTTGATGGTTCAGTTTGTAGCAATGGCCAAGGTGTTGGTATTGTTTATATATCTCTAAAATCCATGAAAGGCCAAATCGTTGCTAATTTTATTGTTGAGCATCGGATTGATGACAAGCAAGATATTGATATAAAACGTGTCTCGTTAGTACCATGGAGATTATATTTTGATGGTTCAGTTTGTAGCAATGGCCAAGGTGTTGGTATTGTTTATATATCTCCTCATGGTGCTGTTTTTGAAGCCTCATGCCGCTTAGAATATTTTTGCACAAATAATCAAGCTGAATATGAAGCATTGTTATTCGGCTTAAAAATGTTGCTTGCCGTAGGTGCTACACATATTGAGGCTTTTGGTGATTCGTTATTAGTAGTGCAACAAATATCTAGAGTCTTTCAATGTTTTGACGAATCACTTAATGTTTATATAAATGTCTAGATATAATTTCTACTTTGGATTATTTTAGCATTGCTCATATACCTAGACATGACAATTGGAGAGCAAATGAGTTGGCACAACAAGCATCTGGCTATCATGTTGATCGTGGCATGTTTCATATTTCTCAAAGGCCGATGTCTAGTCTTGCCAACATAGGGGAGGCCTAACCAGAGCCCACCGTTTTGGCCACTAATGAAATATTTAATGCAGGAGAAAATCAAGGCTGGAGGAAACCCATTATTGATTATTTGTGTGATCCTAGTAAAAGGGTGGACATGACTGTTCGGCGTATGGATTTCAAATACACAATGAGAGATGATGGTCTCTATCGCTGAACGGTTGATGATGTTCTTTTAAAGTGCTTGGACGAGGACCAAGCGAGAGTTGCTATGGGAGAGGTCCATGAAGGTATTTGTGCCACTCATCAGTCGGCTCCCAAGATGAAATGGTTATTACGACGTGCTGGGTTTTATTGGCCGACAATGGTTAATGATTGCTTTCGGTATTATAAAGGACGTGAAGCTTGTCAAAAGATTGGTGATATTAAGTTGGCTCCCGCTGCTATGTTACATCCTATTATCAAGCCGTGGCCTTTTAGAGGTTGGGGATTAGACTTTATTGAAGAGATTCATCCTTCTTCAAAGGGGCATCGGTTCGTGTTGGTGGCGACTGATTATTTCATTAAATGGTCTGAAGCAATACCACTCAAAAATATGACGCGTACAAAGGTGATTCAATTCATAACTGAGCGCATTATTCATAGATTCAGCATTCCTCAAACATTAACTACAGACCAAGGTTCATCCTTTATGTCACATCAAGTTAGAGAATTTGCCGAATCATATAAGATAAAGTTGCTCAATTCCTCTCCATATTATGCCCAAGCCAATGGACAAGCTGAATCTAGCAATAAAATATTAATCAAGCTCGTCAAGAAGAAGATTGAGGATAATCCAAGGAGATGGCATGAGCTACTGTCTGAAGTTTTATGGGCGCACAGAATCTCAAGGCATGGTGCTACAAAGGTAACTCCATATGAGCTCGTATATGGTCAAGAGGCCGTTTTACCAGTGGAAGTGAATTTGAATGCTTTGAGAATAGCCAAATAGAATGATTTATCGGCAGTGGACTTTTATAACTTGATGATGGACAATATTGATGAAGTCGCTGATAAACGTTTGGCTGCTTTGGAGGCCATAGAAAGAGATAAGTTGAGGGTGGCAAGAGTTTACAATAAGAAGGTCAAGTTGAAGACTTTTCAAGTTGACGATCTCTTGTGGAAGGTGATTCTACCAATTGGTTCGAAAGACAGAAAATTCGGGAAGTGGTCTCCAAGTTGGGAAGGTCCTTTTAGAATTACAAGAGTAGCTCCTGGAAACTCATATTTGGTGGAATCCGTACAAGGGGCATTGTTACCTCGATCTCTCAATGAAAAATATTTAAAGAAGTACCATCCAAGTGTGTGGCAAGAAGCCTAGATAGGCAACGGCTGATAAATAATTACCGCCCTTAGCATAAACATGGCCGATATATACTTATCGCCCAAAGAACATATAAATGGCCGATGGAGTGTTGACATCGTCCTTGGAACAAACTTGGTACAAGTTATTTTCCGGCACGCTAGTCATGCCGAAAAACAAGGGGCATGTGTTGATGCTCAAAAGTGGCATAGTCATAAAATTAGCTTAGGCTATATAAAGACTAATTCAAACTTAGGATTGGAGGTCACTTCGGATGGCTCTCTCTAAGAAGATCGAGATGGATATGAAGATGGTCTATAGCGGAGCTCGGATGTAATAGTTATGACAAGTTCGGAGATGCTCATGTTGACACCAGATTAAAGAATGGCATGAAACTCAATTAAGACGGCCTCTGATGGAAAGCTTTTCAACATGAAAGTTGTGCGTCTCGTCGAAACGGTGGATTTTGATATAAAAATCATCTTAATCCGAAGTCGTATGAAATCTGTGGAGGCAAAACAAGGTCAGAAATAGAAGCTGCAGAGTCATTTCGGACCGACCGAGTTGGTCCGAAAATTTACCAGAGAGTTGGCAATGTCGACTCGGTAGGACCGAAGCAAACCAATTGGTGAGACCGAGTTGATCCGAAAAATTACAGAAGGATACAGAGAGTTGGCAACGTTCACTCGGTGGGACCGAAATGAACCAATCGGTGAGACCGAGTTGGTCCGGAAAATTACCAAAGATTCCTGTCCGAGTTAGATTAGGGTTTTTGATGTTTTGAACGGAATTTTTAATCCTTTTCTTGTACGGGAAGTTCAGCCGCTTCATAAATAGATGAGAGGTGACGGCCGATTGAACAACACACAATCGCAAAAAAACACATTTACTACTTTTTCATCTACGTTTTGTCTCTCCCCTGTTTTTACTTCCTCGTTCTTCGTCGTTCTTCGTGTTGGAGAGCTGCGAATCCCGAGGCTCTAGGGGCGGTTGGCCAACCTGTGGCAGCCCATAGCCGCCGCACTCCCCGACGGGGTCGCTCCCGGGAGTGTGGGGTTTCGGTTCCTCAAAAGTTCTCTCCGTTGTGTTGCGAATCGCGTTTCCGGTAAGACTCCTTCGACGTGAGCTACGGTCAGTGGCGGAGCCACAGGGTGGACAGGGTGGGCCGCGGCCCACCCTGGGATTTCGGACTAGGTTATTCAATGATGGAGGCAGGAGGAAAAAGCCCAGTAACAAGCAGTCTGCGCTTCTCGTCTGCTTCACTACTGCTGTCCCGAAGCGAACGCAGCTACGCACGAGATCGATCTGCCGCCAACGGAGCGCCCGAGCCGCCTGCCTCGCCATTGCGGCGTCGCCTCGCCGGACAGTCCTGACCCGCGGCCTGACTGGTGCCTGCCCCGCCTGCCTCCGGTGGGTTGTGTTGTCTGCATAGGCGCGCACGGCGCACCACCGCGCAGCAGTGCGCCCAGCCCAGCCGCGTTGCTAGCTGGAGTCATCTAGGATGCGTTTGGTTGAAGGTATCATATGAATGGATTGGGACCATTCATTTTTTTGGGATTGATCCATTCAATTCATGTGTTTGGCTGAATATAAGAGATGAGCTAATTATTTCAGACGGGGCCACCAGTCATGCTCACATAGTCATGCATGCAAAGGGTGGCCATTTGATTCGACCGATTTGGTTGGGTGGAATGGTTCAGCATCTTCAAAGCATATTCTCTTTTTTTGACTCGAACCATTCATGTGCTTTATAACCAAACATGTCTATTTTCTGAACGGTCCCAACCCATTCATGACCACCCTTGCAACCAAACGCACCTCGTCCGCTCAGGTGCTCAGCAGACAATTGATGCACCCCATCCCATCAGACCTTCTTTCATAGACAAGTAGTGATGTACTCCATCCGCTTATGTTTTTTACAGTACACATATACTACATAATTTTGCACTACATCCCCATCTGAATTTGACTAGTATACATTGCAGTACATCATTCTAATTTTGGTTAGATGCGTATGACTTCATAATTTTGGCTATTTGACTGAAGGTAATTAGTCAGAACATTTACATGGATTCCTCAAAAACAAAAGAACGTTCACATGGCATATTTGTTGTCAATTTTTTGAGCTGGACCATCCTGTCGTCAAATGCTAGCTCCGCCACTGGCTGCGGTGCATCACCCCCGGCGTCGAGGGTACACGTAACGTGTTCATGTGCGAACAGAAGGGAGGCACGAGCTCCTCAGATATACAAATGCCACAAAAATTTGCATAAATCTTGCGTATATGAACATTGAGTGCTGCTATGCACACGACATGTTCCAGCCGATTGTTGGACGATACTGCAATTCAGGCCATCGATACCTAGTACTAGGTGCAACACAGCCACTAGATTAAGAATCGTGCTTGAATCGTCCAACAGCTATCGGCTGTGAAGTAGTTTCGATGAACATTTTAGATGCCTAAAAAATTCAAATTCTTTGGTATCTTCTACTCCCTCTGTAAACTAATATAAAAGCGTTTAGATTGAATTTATTGTTCAGGCCGGGGGTAGATGGACAGTGAGTAAAAAAACTTCACGGAGACAGTTGTTTTTTTTAACCTTCACGGAGACATCTGGCGGCTGGCGCACAAGAAAAAAAACGTCAGCGAGACGTGTTGCTGGGCCGAGCTACTACGGGCTTCGTGGGCCGCGCGCTTGGCGCATAGGGTAGGTGCGGAGTGCGGACCGTCTCCGTCCCTCCCATGCTCACCAAAGCCTCAGCCACACTCCAGTTCGAATCCCGCCGCCGTCTCCGCCGTAGTGCCCCCCACCCCTCCTCCCCGGTGATTCCGCCTCCAGATCTCTCCACATGTCGGAGAGGAAGCGCCGGGCGGGGGCAGATGCGGCCGCGGGGGGCTCGACCTCGAAGAAACCGCGCGGCGCCTCGGCCGCCGCATCCTACGCCCAATCCCTCCGCTCGAAGCTCCGCCCGGACGCCTCCATCCTCGCCTCCCTCCGCGCCCTCGCCTCCGCCGCCTCCAAATCCAAGCCCGCGGCCGCGTCCTCAGCCGGCGCGAAAGCCCTCTCCGAGGACGACCCGGCATCCGCCTCCTCCAACTACATCGTGGTCGCCGACCAGGACACCACCTCCGTCACCTCCCGCATCAACCGCCTCGTCCTCTCCGTCGCGCGGAGCATCCTGGCTGGCCGCGGCTTCTCCTTCGCCGTCCCCTCCCGCGCCTCCTCGAACCAGGTATACCTCCCGGACCTCGACCGCATCGTGCTCCTCCGCCGCGAGTCCGCGAGGCCCTTCGCCAACGTCGCCACCGCGCGCAAGGCCACCGTCACCGCGCGCGTCCTCTCCCTCGTCCACGCCGTCCTGCGCAGGGGCATCCACGTCACCAAGAGGGATCTCTTCTACACCGACGTGAAGCTCTTCGGCGACCAGTCCCAGTCGGACGCCATCCTCGATGACGTCTCCTGCATGCTTGGATGCACCCGCTCGTCGCTCCATGTCGTCGCCTCTGAGAAGGGCGTTGTGGTTGGCCGCCTCACTTTTGCTGATGACGGCGACGTCATTGACTGCACGAGAATGGGCGTCGGCGGTAAGGCCATCCCGCCCAACATCGACAGGGTGTCAGGCATTGAGAGCGACGCTCTGTTCATCTTGCTTGTGGAGAAAGATGCTGCTTTCATGCGCCTCGCTGAGGACCGGTTCTACAACCGTTTTCCGTGCATCATATTGACAGCAAAGGGACAGCCGGATGTTGCCACCAGGTTGTTCTTGCGCCGGCTTAAGGTAGAGCTGAAGCTGCCGGTACTCGCATTGGTGGACTCTGATCCATATGGGCTGAAGATCTTGTCCGTGTATATGTGCGGCTCCAAGAACATGTCGTATGACAGTGCCAATCTGACAACGCCAGATATCAAGTGGCTTGGCGTGCGGCCAAGTGATCTGGACAAGTACAGGGTACCGGAGCAGTGCCGGCTTCCCATGACTGATCACGATATCAAGGTAGGAAAAGAGATGCTAGAGGAAGACTTCGTAAAGCAAAATGAAGGATGGGTCAAGGAGTTGGAGACGATGTTGCGAACAAAACAAAAGGCTGAGATTCAGGCTCTCAGCTCCTTTGGGTTCCAGTACCTGACTGAGGTATATCTACCCCTCAAGCTGCAGCAGGAGGACTGGATTTGAGATCTCTTCTGATGGCAGGTGAATAGATGATCGTGTTGCTCTTTATCTTTGTGTTCATGTTGAGTTTGGTTGGTTTCATTACTGATCCAATACATTCTCATCTTCTTGATGCATTTTACCAAGGACATAAGCCTTATGCAAGTTAGTATAAAAATGTTATCATCTGTGACTGGGAATTACTCCCTCTGTCCCGTAATATGCGAGTGTTTTTTACACTAATATAAAAGTGTTTTTTACACTACACTAGTGTCAAAAACGTCTTATATTATGGGACGGAGAGAGTAGTATTCAGTGTACCTTGGCATTACATAAGGGCATCCTTCCTCATGATTAGTAGACTGACAAAAGCGTAGAATATTCAATCAGGATGCACGAGTTAACCAATATTGCTACTAAACGTGGTATCATGTTTCCAGCTGCAGATGATACAGAGAAAGAGCAGCTTGATCTAGGAGCATCAATTTGACACCTGCGGGGGGCTAGCTTAAAAATACCTCATCTGTGCTGCATAACATTTGTGCGGCAGTCCCTTTGTATGATTTTATGTATTTGAAAAACTGTATGTTGTGTACTTGTGATATCTGCATTTAGAAGTATCTGCATCTGTGGAATTAGATATGACTTATGTGTATTTGAAAATTTGTATGTTGTGTTTTTCTTGTACTGCTGAAGATAGAATTTGGTGTAAGTTCTGATGCCTGTATTTAGAAGCTAGCATTCGCATCTGGAAAATCGGTTGCAAGAGATTAGAGCTACTGCCATACTTTAGTTTTTTTTGGAAGGGATACTTATGTTTATCTGTATATCCTGCTAAAACAAAATGTAGTTTGTTTCAATATTTATCTGTGCAAACGCATGCACAGGTCAGATCACCTGAAAGCTTTGGCCTCTTTGGTTGAAACTAGCATAGCCCGTGCGATGGCACGCTGCGCCTGATGATGCATTATATTTATACGGATCGTAAAGGCCATTGTTATATTTTTAATGATAGAATTGCATAACTAAAACCCAGAAAGAGTTCTAAAAGGTGGAAAATGAGTACATTTATTGCAGCCATGTATGATAAATACTGATCAACAGAAGTGTACACGCTACTCATAAGGTCTACTTATTGGCACATTATAAAGACCGTTCTACTTGGTCACGGTTTAGAAGGCGCGCTTGGAAATTCTCTGGAACCTAGGTGGTTATCTATTGGTTGTGAGATGGGCTAAAAAATAACATTCGCACTACGCATGCATATAGAAATAGTATATCGGAGTACTAATTAGCTACTAGAAATAAATGCAATACGCCCTAAACCTTGTCTATTGTGGAAACGCACGCAAATTTAACTGTGCCTTCTAAACTGTGACGGAGGAAGTATGGAACATACCATATACAATGATGCAACTGCATAAAAGTAAATGATTGCGGATGGCCTAATTGAGTTAAATCATCCTAGTGTAGCCTCCTGTAAGATAGTTTGTAATGAAATAGTCAAGAGCTTTTGCAAATTCCTCTACCTGTTCAACGGGTGTCTTAGCTCTTTTATATGTAATGATGGGTTCATCTCTATGAGGACGTTGGGATACATGCGAAGAAGTGCCACGTCGGAGAAATCATTGCATATTATCGCCAAAATCATTATTTATCTTGCAAATTCATTCTGTTGGGTACTTACTTGCTAGCGAGCCATGTTAAATTTCCATGCCCGTGCGGTGGCACGCCGCGCCTATTGATACTTTATGTGAGAAATTCTATGTACAATAATATTAAACTTCATATACCAATTATTTAATTATTTTATTCACTTTTTACGTGTTCACTTCAAATTTTATATTATGGTGTATGTAAAAAAATTATATTGGTACAAATGCTATAATCTTTCATAAAGAAAATTTTTATTGAATGAAAAGAGTCAGTATATTAATTGTACATAAAGAGAATACATATTGATATTGCATGATAAATTTCTGATTCCTTGGTAATTCAAGGCATCCTTGTTTGACCGCCCATTGGTTTTGTGTTCGTAATGAAATGATAGCTGAGGAAGTTCACATCAGTAGTTAACATGATAGAGCTTGTATATGGGGCAGTTGTTCGTAAGAAAAACAGATTGTTAATGCCTTGCAATTGCTTCCGGCTTTTCACCCCGCAAGGGTCTTATTATGTAAGTTAATAGTATGTCATCCAAATTCATCATAGCTTGATGCATCCATACAATAAATATGAGAAGGGATCGTTCAGAAAAAAATATGAGAAGGGGTTAAAACCATATCTCTAGTATTGATGCCTACATACAACAAATATGATAAGGGGGTAAACCCATATTATTCAGTCTTGATGCTTGCATAGAACAAATATTAGAAGGGAGTAAATCATGGTCATCCCAAAAACCATATCATCAAATTAACAGCAGATGCAGCAAATCACACGGGACCATGAAGAATATATCCCACACCGGAACCACCGTGGGTTTAACGGTTGCAAATTCCTGCACCAAGGACAGATAGTAAATGTTTGCAGTAATGATGAAAGGGATACTATACCTTAAGAGCACAAAAAAAAACTAAAGCTAAATAACACCAATCAGTTAGTGGCCATCTCTGAACCTTTAGTCTACAAGAAAAGGCTTCAAAATAATCGACAGAAGCAATCCCTGTATGGATTATCAAGAAGAAAGAGGATCAGGAGAAACCTTGTCTCATTACATAGCAATGATAGCACCAAAATTTTGACCACTTGCAAATCTCCCCCGCTATTGAGCTGCACAAAAAATATGAGAGAGAGAGAGAGATGATCACACGAACCTGGACGTATGCGAAACCTCGTCGGACCATGCAAGGGGATACAACGCGGATGGCATGCATCGCGGTTTGAGTGCACTTCATGTTCAATAGCATCACATAGCAGTGCAGTGCGCAACGCCAGGCCGTGCCTTGCTGATGGACGTTTCACGTTGAGATCCACGTACTCATCCACATGCCCACAACATCATCAGCAACAGCCGATCCTGGCTAACAACGGACCACTCCGGCTCCAGTCGCTCCTGCGCAGTGTGGCCGCCTTCGAGACCATCCTACTGTCTGCCTCCCCTCCGCCCCGACGCTGCAACCTAACCCCTTGTCGGCGCCACAGAGCAACCTGCTGTCTGCTGCACCAGGAGCATCCGCCCTCGCCATTGTCACACCGCTCGCACCGGCAAGTGATCGTTATCCGGCGGTGGTGATGCCGTCGTCGTTGTCATTGAGTTGTTGCCGCAGGATTTATGCTCCCCGAATAGGGCGTCCTACTACGTCCGAGCGGAGACCATGGCCCCGCCAAGGGGATACGCAAGCGTCGGCCGCCGGGACACCCGGTTTCCGCGCAGCCCGTAACCAATCGACAACATCTTCGACGTAGTCACTGTCGGCCGCGGACGGCCGGTTGGACGGACTCACGGCGATGCCGGAGCCGAAGCTGTGGCTGATCCTCACCAGGCCCGCCAGCACCGCAAAGAAGGTCAGGGGAGATTACGAGGCCCGGGGCAGCAACAGCGAGTTGCCGACAGCCAGGGCGCGGCGGCGGCAACGGCCGATCATCAGAGGACGAAGCATGCTCCATACATACGGGCCGAGCCGAGACAACGATCGGCGCAACAAGACAACCCGAACCACCACACCGGCCAACCAGAGCTCCCCGCGACGGAGGAGGCCGAGCAGGACGCCGCGTTCCATTACGACAGGAAGAAGGATATACCATAGAAACAATATATGCTAACCCAAAAAAAAAACTAGCACAATGATATGAGAAGAAGGACGATCTATTTATAACCCCCAGAACGTAAGCGATGGTGGTATGTGGCGAGGTTTCGTGATCAAACGACTACAGGGCGCAAACCAGAAACAAAAAGCAGACTCTAGATCAAAACATGAAAGCGGCACCGATCAAAAAACACAAGAACCCTCCAGATCAGGTGATGGAAGCGGCACCGTTTTTCACCATAGAGCGGGAAAATCGCTAACCGCACCCAACCGCACCCAAGAATTCAGCACACAAGTTCAAAAAATTTGAAACTAAACACCAAATCCACAAAGCATTTGTACACAGCCATTTACCAAAATAATACCATGTGCCAAGCCCAAAATTCATCATGGGTCACTTTCATCCAAGTGGATGAATGTTGGGGCAAAAACCTTGCCTGGAATAGAGGCTTGGGTATGATTTTCGTAGATTGTATGGAGGATTAGAATCTTTAGAAATTATTTCCCAATTAGTTGTTCTGATTCTTCAGAAATTATTTCTGGATTGGTTAGGATTGAATCCTATAGGAACTTTTCCTAAGGATTCCACTGTACTACATCTCATAGAAAAGTTAAGCATCCACTCAAACCTCTTGAAACGAACCCTTTGTTTCCCAATCAAACAAACCAAAATAATGCAAGGTTGGAATAGGCATGACATTCAAATCCTGTATTTTTTTTCCTAATGCTGTGTTTTGAGAATCCTGTGAATTAAAGAGGCCCATAAATCTGTTGTGAAAAGATGGACAAATCAGTACTGTGTCAAAATGTTTGTCATTTGATGTGGAAGATTGGCGATTACAACAATCATCTAATCACTTCAAAATTTTAACCTGGGATGCTACCCGGTTGAGGATTGACGTGGTTACATTTACAGCCCCAAATAATGTGATTTTCCATATATCTGAATATACTGGACCAAATCAGACTACATTGGCCACCAACAAATCTTTCCTTCTGGTATCGTCCTATGCCGAGTCCCGGGGACATCAGAGCAATAGCCCTATTGTTGTATGTACATCATCCATCCAGGATAGTCTTGCGGGTATAAATTGACCAAAGAAATGCCCCAAGGAGATGTCACTGTACATCCCTCGCAGATTTCCTCTTCAGCCAATGATTCAATGAGTTGACAGTTATTTTTATCATTCCCTGTGGTCTCCTAGGGCATGGGGGGGCTCTGAGTTTGGATGAAACAGGAGGACGGCTTTCTGGTCCAACGAAAACTTCAAGACCCAGTTCATCCTTCAAAACAGAAGTTATTGCATACTCGACGTCGATAGCAGTCGTTTCGACATCAGTGTATGATGTCTTCTCATGACCCGTGATGATGACCAAATCATCCTGGACTGCTCTTCCTACTCAAAAAAAATAAGAATAACCAAGTAGGCTTGAATTGTCAGTAGAATATACACCATCTTGACTCTAATAGTCATACAGATAAAGTTACAGCGCTGAAGGTTACCTAAAAGATGCTTCTCTTTAATTTTGCGGAGAGTTGAGAGAACAACTATGCGAGCTTCAACCTGTGAAACATACAGTTGAGTAGATGGCTTAGAATATATTCAACTGAGCTCAAAATATGCCACTTGGAGTTACTTCACTCATGGAGAATCATTTATCACTTTGATGCAAGATGACACTTCCAGTTAGTACAACAGATTGTAAGGTCTGTGGGTTGTAACTTCCTTTCTATTAATGCAAAGATTTGAAACACTAGCATATGATACATTAGTAGACAGATACTCTCAATCTCAGATTACCTTTGAAAGCCCACGAACATCAACAGTTTGGTTTTGATCAACATCTTTTTGCAAGAATCTTGCCACTTTTTCAAGAAAAAGGTCGAATGATTCGTTCCTCTCATCTTTTCGATCTAAATGGTAAAAATTTCGATTCCCACCATCACTAGACAAGACTCCTTCACTCCATTCCACTATCAATTCCTTGAGATAATAGTCATATGCTTGATACCTGTCACGGGCAAAACAACAAATTTAACCCAGAAACAAAACATATACTTATATACCCTTTGCTGTGATAGTATCACTCTATCCGCTGAGCTCGGCATGCTTCCTATCATGGAACAATAGAAGGATTATCAACAACAACAAAATGCTCGCACGATTGCTCCTCTGTTGATATTTGTTGGTATTATTTATAAATCATAACTTCGTAACTTGAAGGAATTTCTACTATACATATCTCTGTTATGAAAGCGCTTCTATACAGAAACCTGTATATCAAATAAACCTTTTAAACCCCTTCTCTTCTAGAAAGAAGAGATTGGATTTTGTCCTTGTATGGGTGGATGCTCCTAATATCTCAACCATGAAATGTGACTTGAGATGAGCACACGCTCTCTCACCTGATTGCCTACATTTATTGCGATAGGGCAACACAATGTGTTGGATCTCAAGGCACATTTTCTCAGCACGAAATGTGACTTCAGATGCGCACACATTATCACTTGATTGCCTACATTTATTGAGATAGGGTAAGAGAACGTGTGTAGATCTCAAGGCACATTTCATGGGCGGCATAGTAGACGCTTCCATCTATACAAGCACAAATTTCTAAACTAAAAGAACTGGAGAAGAAAAGCAAAGGAATGCCAAAGAAACAGTATACAGAAGTTCTAGTCACATACCCTGCTTGTCTCATTTCCTGATAGATTGCCAAGCATTTCTGGATTTCCTTTAAAGATCCATATTTGGAGCGCGCTTTCAGGAGAGTTCTGTATGTCACCTGGAACATGAACTTGTACCTCAGTATCTGATGCAACCTTACATCAATGCAATTCTTGATAATTGACCATAGGAATCAAAAGTTTAATTCCTCTAATAATAACATGGACGTTCGGTGAAGAGCAGAGAGACCAGGTGCCATATGAAACTATCTAACATCAACAACTAATAGATATATAAAGAAATAAACCCAACCAGTTATAAGAAAAAAAATCTGTACTCTCAGAATATAAGAAAGAATAGTGCAAGAAAATATGCATGCATCCACAGAGTTGAGTCGTCAAATAGAACAAAATTATCCTCGATAACAATCAACAATTTAGACTCACCATATTGGGCTTCAGTTGGTGTGCTTTCATTTCTTCAAACAAGTGCAACGCCAACTTCAAATCTTTACTTTCTACACATGCCTGCAGGAAATTGACACATAAGCTTACTGGTACTATAAGCTTACAACAAACATGATGTGGTGCCCTGTATCTTAACCAAGTCAACTACATTGTCTAATGGCCAACCTTAATAGCTACAGTATATGCAGAGACATTAAGTTTTATTCCAACACGTTGCATTCTTCTGAGCGCCTGTACCCAGAAAATTAGACAACATTAGTCCACATTTAGCAAGGAAGCAACTTGTCCAAATAAACCATGAGATAACACTTGCAAATTGTCATATGATTACATAAAAACTCTTCCATGATATGCACTAATTTTAGGAACTCTTCTCTCTCTATGATTACACTGTCATATACTCATACAGTAAAGTAGTATGCACTGTGATCTTAGATGGAGGAGGGACTATTCACCATCTAAACTGCAGAAAAAATGAAGACTCTTGATTGGCTGTACTAATAAATAGTTCAAAATCTTGCAGATTGTATTTTAAATTCATTATTAGTTATTGATTCTACAAGAGACGCAGTCAGCTCTATATAGTGGAATACTTCAACTAATGAAGAGACAATTTAGGTCATTAGTTGCTACAACAGGATATCAGGGAAATGTCATAGCAGCATTTAGTGTGGAGTGATCATACTTCGTTCATCAGTTGCTACAACAAGACATATCAACTTAAAGCTTTAGTACTAACCTGAATAGCTCCATTCCTATTTTTAGATGTTCCATAAATATCCATCAGAATGGACCAGCTAATACGGTCAGGACAAAGACCATTCCGCTTCATTTCATTCATTACAGACTTTGCACGTTCATCATTAGTACCACATGCCATCATCAAAATGTTATAAGTTGTAACTGTTGGCCTAAATGGAACCACCAAGATAGTGCCGCCATTGGTGCCCGGATGCTCTTCACAGAATGTGAAGTTGTCTGGAAGGGATCCTTTCTGTTCAAGCGACAGAGATACCTTGATTCCAAATTCTATCCAGCTATTGAACAAGCGGAAAGCTCTATCATATTGGCATGACTTGACCAAAGCAGTAAGGATAATATTGAAGCATGGGGCAGTAGGTTGACAGCCATCCCTTATCATTTCTTCAAGGATCTCTATGGCACCATCAACCAAACCAGAATTTGCATAAGCATTGATTAATGATGACCATGTGACTAGGTTAAGACGAGCACCAACTGCCCGCATGTCATCTTTGATGTTGGAAGCCATCTTCCACATTTTTGCCTCTGCAAACACCTGAAATTCAAAGAGAAGAATTACGGGGGCATAAAAAGGAAACACATATGGACTAAGACAATAACAACAGAAGCCTCATACCTTCATCATCGTACTGTATGTAAAAACATCTAACTTTAAAATCCCATCGTGTTCCTTTTTCTTCATTTCCTCATAAATTTCTTGTGCCGTGTTGAACTCTCTAGCATTGCAACATGTCTTCAGAAGTATGTTATATGACGCCAAATCAGGACGGACACCAAGTTTCTGCAAAATGGAATATGTGGAGCATTAGGTTGCTGCACATGAGTTGTGTAATTTAATCCACCAGGACTACACTTTCTGTTAGGGTTTCTGATTTGCATGTTTGCTTCTAGATTTGAGCTGACTGTATACTTGCCACTGCAAAGATGGGAAATGAGATCGATTTGCCAGTTGCTACTCCAACAAGAGTCAACGGAGTTGGCCCGTGAAAATGACCATTTAACCTGTTAATTTTTTTTCAAAAAACATAGCATTCAGGAATTTCATCAAGCAGGTGGTGCACCCAAGTTAAGATTGGGTGGGCAGCACAACTATGATGACCTTGGGTTACGGTCTTGGAGGTACCCGCCACTGCAAGGCCCTAGCTGTAAGTATGTACAGAGAGACAGACTATGCAGGTGCATTGACGAACGCTAATCAGAGCTGGTCCCGTGCCATGATGGCTCGAGGCAAGTCGGGCTGAGTTCGGTTCCACCATGCCTACTCATGCTAGCCCCTTGCACCCCAGCCCCATCTCAGGCTCTGTGCAGGGACACTGGCTGGGACTCCAGCGCAAGCTCCGTATATATCCATGCGGTCACGCTCCACATCAGTCACAACTTCACCAAAACCTCCCTGCAGACACAGGATCAGGCTATCCCAGGGGCCATGGTCACAGCAGCGGCAACCTCACAGTTGCATGCACTGACATCAAAGGCGATGAAAGCAAACAGCTCATCCAGTTCTAACTTGAAAGGAAAGAAGACAGCATAACAAGGATGAAGAGAAAGTACAAGGGTAGACTGGGAATTTATGGAAATTGGAGCCAACAGTGCACATCAAAAACTCATTCCCATTCTTTCCTATGGCATGACTATGGTGCCAATTAGCAAGATTTCGATGGCAAATCCCAAACCTTTATAGTGGCAAGCATGAAATTATTCAAAAAATGAAAGGTGCGACTAGACGCACGCACAATGTACACGCTTATTCTAGTGAATATAGAGTACTTGGTTTCGTGCCAATAATTGGCATACCAATTGTTGGCAAGTTCAAAAAATTGGCTATCAATTGGTTCTTGCCCATCTCTCAAAAAAGTTACCAAGTTTTGGCAACTTTTGGTTTTGTCAAATTCTGGCAGCAAACGAATTAGCCTCATAATGCAAAACAACCTGAGCAAGCATGTAAGAACAAATAAATAGTAGCCAAAGAAATGGGGATACGATAGCCTCTAGAAGCTTCACTGGGAAAAGTGGAGTTGCAGGGAAGATTTATTATGATGTAGTGGAAACAATCGCTTGAAGCTAAATAGCCTACCTATGAACAGCAACAATAGGGTAGAAGATGCATTACTTGCATATGCTTGTAGACCGAAAAATTGTAGCTCATGCTGTGGGCATTCGCATTCATAAGGCTGTTGAAGACATGTGTATTCGGAGTAATCTTCTCAGCAAGCAGCCCCTGTGTAAGAGCCATACATATGAGTGGATACTGAACCTGACTACCTAAAGTATAGCATTTGTTTACAAAAGTTGAGCACAAGGTAGTAGTATTTCATTAGATGCATATTGTTAATCGCAGATGTTTTTTTTCCTTCATATAATTTCCACTTTTGTTGGTTTTTATGGTCCAACTCAAGGAATATGCATAAATTTCTCTTCTGGGGAACATCTGAGGTTTCGACACAAACTGAAAAGATTAAGGAAGGGCAATTTGTTCAGAAATTTACAGGTGTACTAAATTTCTGGTTTACCATCCTAGATAGTACAGTTTCTTTTACCAGAAATAGTACAGCTTGAAAGATATTTTTATTGATTTATGTTTAGGAGTTTCCCAATTGATGAATCATAGCGGAACTAACAGCACCTGTGATTTATGGTGCTCTGGAATGTGTTCACCTAGATCTTCATATAGTTTTTCCACTTTTACCTATATGCAAGTATAAATTTGAACTGCGTTCGCTAGTCCCATACCTCAAATATGATCCGAGCCTGTACAGAAGAACCACAATGACTACATATATCGATGATACTTCGGCACGCAAACATATTGATACCTCCCAACTGGTCCTTGAGTGCTCCAAAGACCTTTAGGGCATGTTTCAATTCCTTTCTTTTCCCAAAAGCTTCCATAGTATTGCAGAGTAGAAGTTGGGAGTGCGGAAAGATACGTGCATACCTACATGTCAAAGGCAATGCATGAGCAGGTATGAAGATACCCAAAAGAGTAGGAAAATCTAATGTATCACAAAGTGAAATTCCTGATCATCGGAAAGCATAGTTTTCAAATTGATTAACGATTTTTATAAATACAAAAATCTGCCACAAGAAAGTGTCATTGGCAAAAGTAAAACCGAATGAAGAGAAATGTAACAAGTATGATTACCTGATCGCCATATCTGGATCTCGCTTCCTGACGAATATTTTCAGTACATCCATTGGATCCACGATGCCTTTAACAAAGAATCCACAGTCTAAAAGAAAAATAACAAAGAAAAACATTAACAGCGATAACTTCAAACTAACATGAGCTTCACAAGTACATCACCATCCAAAGCATGAAATAGCAGAAATCCATAATAAGAAAACTGCATGTGAATAATGTTAAGCCCTAAGAGGAGTAATCAGCAGAACAGTGAGTGCCACACTGCCACTCCATCCGTAATTCATAGCTAAATCATACTTACATGTAACATGTGACTAGAAAACACACAACCAACAGGCCGTGAGAGTCATATCATGTCTACACTCAGCGTGGCAGAGAATTTATGTTCCCACCCTACCAAGTTCCTTAAAAGTTCAGTAAGTAACTAAAATAGGGCCAAATTAAATACAAAGATATCTTCAACATATACATAAGAATTTATCCTCCTGCACACTGAACATTCGATGTGCGACTGCTAAATAAAACGAATAAATTGTACCTCAAGTGATGGGAAAATATATATTGATCAAGAAACATGATGCAGGACTGATGCTAGAATGAAACCACAATCCCTTGTGCTGCTACCAAGTACCAACTGGTGTTGAAAAACTCATGGATTCCAGATATTCCAGATACCAAGCTACTATAACTGTATGTCAACAAGTAATATAAACATTCATATGACAGATATCATTATATGAATCCAACAGGATGCCGTGCAGAAATAACACCATCGTCTTCAGGATTAACATCGTGAACAAAAAATAGCAACAACTCCATGATTTACGGACTGCTACTTGGCAAACAGAAACGGTACTTCTGAAACAAAACAACTATTGAGTAACCATATCAAACTGACAAGTGCAGCGTGCTGATGTAACATCTGAATCAGTCAATAAACTCGATTACATACGGTCTGTGAATGTTACTTTTTAGTCAAGGAATTAAAGCATCTATGAGCAAAACCTACTCCCTTCTTCCATCTATATAGGGCCTAATACGTTTTTCAAGACCATCTTTGACTATTGACAGGACTAATGGTACATGAGATGTGTATAATACAACAACAAAGCCTTTAGTCCCAAACAAGTTGGGGTAGGCACATGAGATGTATAATGTGAAAATTATATCATTGGAAGCTTCTTTCACATACGAATTTGACCGTATGTTTTGTGTAAGTTGCATGTCATATATTATTGCTCTAACATTTGGTCAAAGTTAGTCTCGAAAAAACGCATTAAGCCCTATATAGATGGAAGGAGGGAGTAACAGTAACTGTGAGGTTTCAGCCTCTGCACGAACCAATTGTAAAAGCAGGGTAAACGAGTGATGATTGGTAAGCACCAAATCCCGATCGATGTATCACCAAGCTTGATGAAACGCACAGGATAAGGAGGTTCGAGGCGACATTACTTACTAGCTAGGGCCTCGATGGCCTCCACAAACTCCGCCATGATGCGCTCGTCCAGCAGCTGCCGGCAGGCGGCCGCGACGGCGTCGGACGCATCAGCGTCGAGCATGACGGTGGCGTGGACGCCGATGCGGTCGGCGTCGTGGAGAAACTCGAGCACGTGGGGTAGGCCGTGCTCGCGGAGCGCGGCGACGACGCCGCGCGAGAGGAGGTGCCAGTTGATGCGGGCCGCGAATCCGGCATCGCCGGAGGCCGCGCGGAGGCCCTCTGCGGCGATGAGGAAGTCGCCGAGGCGGCCGGCGCCGGCGAGGTTGGAGGCGACGCGGGAGTAGTAGTCGATGGCGGATGGGTTGCTGCCGACGTCGGAGAGCAGCGGGAGGACCTTGCCCTTGGGGCTGGAGTTAGGATTGCCGTTTGGTGTGGGAGTGGGAGTGGCGGACTGCAGGCGGCCGACGTCGGAGAGAAGGGGGAAGGCCTTGGCCTTGGGGTTGGGGTTGGGATTGGCACTGGGGGCGGAGATGGTGGTTGCCGACTGCAAGCGGCTGCGGCGGCGGCGCGGGGGAGGTGGTGGCTGTGGGGAGGAGGTCATGGCCATCCCCATGTTGACTGGTGAAGGCTGAGGAGCTGGGGGATTGGAGGTGGAAGAGCCAAGCCAGAGCAGTGTGACTTGGACGGTGGGGCTTTCATGGAGTGGCGCGGATATTTTCGTTCGGATAGGTGCTCAACACAGCACTGCCGTCTCCAGTCTGCACTGCACGACGGCCTCTGAACACAACTCTGATTCCGAATGCACAAAATGCAGGCATTAGACAAAATTGACAAATATGACCTTGAGACGAAAGTTTTTTTTTTGAAAGACCCGGCTGATCACCGGCTTCATTGATTTAGCAAAAAGCAGCGAAAACATGTAGATCAAGTGATCAAATGGATGAAAAGAAAAAACAACTAGCTCTTCCTTTCTTTCGGCTAATTTTCATTAAATGTGTCCCCGAACGGGGGCTCCATGCATTTGGCTTCGGCTAATCTCCACTGCTCGATGTTGTTCCTGATTGCTGAGATGACATCTTCAGTCAGGGGTGTTTTTGCCCGAAAGACGCAATGATTCCTTTCCTTCCATAATTCCCATGCTATCATGATGATAATTGATCTGACTCCGCGCCTATTGGCAGCTGCTGCCTTACTGATGATGAGATGGCAGTTCTGGGCCGAGCACAGCTGAGGTCTCACCCGTGGTGCGAGCGAGGAGCATTCAAACCAGGTGGCACATTTCCTCTAGACTTCTTGGGAGAAGCTGCAGCTCCAGATCAGATGTGTAGATGTTTCCAAATTCCTGATGCACAAGGGACAGAAGTAGCCGTTGGCCCAGCCTCTTCTCTGCAATCTATCGTTGCACCATAGGCGGTTCCTGACAAGAAGCCACATGAACATCTTGAGCTTGTTGGGAGCCCAGACCTTCCAGATAAAGATGTTGAAGTTTGAGTTTGGATCCTGCTGGCGTTGCATCTGGTAAGCTGATTTAGCCGTGTATTTGCCATCGCGCGTTAGCTTCCAAGTGATCGCATCTTCTTGACCAGGGACCAGGGCTATGTGTGCCTCGTCGACCAGCCGCCACATCTGTAGGTATTATGGTGCTATTGCAGATGTGTCTCCATGTTGCAGGTCCATAATCCATTGATCGTTGGCGAGGGCAGCCCCAACCGATCTGTTTTTGCGGCGTGCGTGACTGAACAGGGCAGGGAAGGTCGCGCGCAGCGGCGCTTTGCCGATCCAGTTATCCTTCCAAAAGCTCGTCTTGTTTCCATTGCCTATGTGGACCATTGTCGCTTGGTCGAACAACGCCTAGTCTTGATCATCAGGAGGTGGATGCATGCCAACCTAAGGTTTGTCTGGCTGCACCCAAGCTAGCCATTGCCATCTTATTCTCAGAGCCCGGCTGAATTTGTTCAGATCCAGGAGACCGAGGCCTCCTTGAGCTAGTGGAGAGCAAAGCTTGTCCCAAGCAACTTTACATTTTCCTCCAGAGAGTTCTTTGTCTTGAGCCCAGAGGAAACGTTGTTGTGATTTATCCACTTCTTTCAGTATTTTCTTTGAAATCTTCAGCGCTGTCATCGCAAAATGTTGGGACAGAAGAGAGGACGCTTTTGACGAGAACCCGTCACCCCGCCAGGTTAAGCAGTTTGCCTTTCCACCCAGCCAACATCGCCTTTACCTGATCGACAAGGAATTGGAAGTGCACCATTCTGAGCCTAGTTGGCATGATTGGTAGACCCAGGTAGGTTATTGGAAAGTTGACAACCTGACCACTGAATCCCTGTAGCACATTCGGAAAATGCAGTCCCTCACAGCGAATTGCAGCAATAGAGGATTTTCTTTGGTTCAGTTTTAGTCCAGTGGCTTCTCCAAAACTATCCAGCAGTTCCATCAGCTTGCCCACCTCCTGCGTTGATGGATTTGCAAAGATGATCGCGTCATCTGCATATAGACTCACCCGCAAGCTTGGGCCTCGGCCCGGCAATGGCGCCAGAATCCCAAGGTCTGAGGCAGCAGCAAGCAGATGATGAAGCGGGTCGATTGCAAGAATAAAGAGCAGAGGGAGGGGGGTATCCCTGTCTTAATCCTTGCAGGTGCCAGAAGTGGTCGCCCGACTCCCCGTTTAGCAACACCGAAGAGGAGGCCGACGAGAGCATCATCGCGATCCAATCTCGCCATCTTGCAGGGAAACCTAGTCTTTCCATCAGTTCCAGCAGGTATGCCCATGAGATTGAATCAAAAGCTTTTGCTATATCCAATTTGAATAGCAGAGCCCGCTTTCTTTGCCGGTGCAGTGCCCTCACGCAGCCCTGTTGTACGTATTGGTAGCTTTCATGCAAACATTTTCCTTTCTGAAACGTAGTTTGCATGGGGAAGATCAGATCTTGTAGCTGAGTAGCCAGCCTCATGGACAGGACTTTTGCAATCAACTTTGCAATGGAGTGTATGAGGCTGGTCGGCTGAAAGTGGCTCATCTCCGTGGCTCCATTCTTTTTTGGCAGTAGAGCAATGAACACTGTATTCAGTTCAGCGAGGTTCTCTACCGCTAGGTTGTAGAATTTTTGGAAGATCGCCACAATATCATGCTTGATGATGTGCCAACATGATCTGAAGAATTTCCCGGTGAAGCCGTCCGGCCCGGGCGCTTTCTCAGCAGGAGATGCCTTGATGGCCGCCCAGATTTCTTGCTCGCTGAAGGGGAGATTGATGCCCTGCAGGTCGATGGCTGGTAGATGGAGTTGTTCCCAATTAAGCATGCAGCTCCGATGTTGTTTCCGACCGAGGCTGCGGGCGAAGTGATCAAAGGCTAGCCTTGCTTTCTCCTGCGGCTCCGTTATAATGGCGTTGCCCTCTTTGATGGAGTGGATGTAGTTTTTCTCCTACGAGATAGGAGGCGAGCATGGAAGAACTTTGAGTTGGCATCGCCCGCTCGGAGCCAAGAAATTCTAGAAGCATGCCTCTTCCGGGCCCTGTCAACTGCTGCCAGTCCAAGTACTTTCAACTTCAGTTGTTTCCGCAGATGGTGTTCTTCTGCCGTCAATGATCTGGCCTCCCGAGCCACATCGAGACGGAGAATGACCTCGTTGGCAATGTGGAATTGCAGGTTTGCACCCCCAAACAAAGTGTTGCTCCAAATTTTTAGGTCCGTCGCTACTCTCTCCATCTTCTTCTTCACCCTGATAAACGGGCAGTCGTGATGACCTGGCCTCTCCCAAGCATGCTGCATTGTCTCCTGGAAGTGTGGGAAAATTGTCTAGAAGTTCTTGAATCTAAATCTAGCCTTGGTGACATGTCTATCTCCATTAGCTAACATTAGAGGGCAATCTGAGAATGATGTGGATGCCGCCATGAGGACAAAACTCGGGTGCATATTCTCGTAAGCTAAGTTGCATAAAACCTTATCTATACTACACAGAGTTGGATCCTCCCTCTCGCTGCTCCATGTAAATCTCATGTTTTTGCATTTAATCTCTTTGACCCTTGCCAGATCAATTGCCTTGCGGAAACGGTCCATCATTCTCCTATTGATGTTGCAATTGTTTTTGTCTCTGGCTTCGTAGATCATGTTGAAGTCGCCATTGATCATCCATGGCTCCGATGTGGGTGGCGCAATCGCTGCTAATTCTGAGAGGAAGTTTACTTTCTGCAGGTCATTCGTGGGTCCATAGACTATGGTCATCCAGAAGGAACACCCACTACTGATGATCTTCACCTTTGTTGTGATCGAGAAGCCGGCGATGATCTGATTCCTAATCTCTACTCTCTGTTTATCCAAGAAGATTGCCGCGCCCCTTGCGCCCATAGCTGGGAGCACAATGCAGCCTTGCAATATGCTGCCCCCTACATCACATGCCATGGCTGAAGTCCATGTCTCTATTTTCATTTCTTGCAGGTTTAGGATTGCTATATTATTTGCACGCGCCACCTCTCTAACTGCTGATCACCTGGCCGTCGAGTTCAGGCCCCTAATGTTCCACGACATAATCCTGTAGTTCGTGTCAACCATGGAGACTACAATGTTCGCTTCGTCGATTATCATTAATACTGAAAATATCACAGCACACATTATTGCTAACCGGGGGGCGTCGCCGGCCTCCAATAGACCCAAAATTCCGGCGACGTCTAGATGCTAATCCTGCTTTCTGAAGACTACACATGAAGACTAAACCTAACTCAAACTAGTTTAAGACCAGTCGCCGACGAAGACTAACTAATAAACCTAACATGATCAAACTACGTCATCACCATCCAGGCCTGCCATTCCGGTCGCGATCTCCAGAGCCTTGCTGTCCAGGCCGGTGAGCTTTGCGATCGCTTTGATGTCGCTGTGTGTCAGTGGCTCCTCGAAGCGCTTGAGCAGGGCCGCCACCGCCTGCGGGGTCATCTTGTCCTCTGGGCCGAGACCGCCAAGCTCCTGGACGAGACATAGAGCCGCGCACTGGGCCACCGGCACGGAACAGCCGGCCGCAGCCTAACGTGCGCTCCGGCGTGAGGGAGCGGAGGTGGCCCTCGCTTTTGGTGGAGCAGAGGAGCATGGCCGGGCGGGCGGGGCGTCGAGGATGGCCTTTTGGGTGGGTTTGAACAGCTGCTGGAGCCCATCGGCCTGGCTGGTGCTCCCCTGGCCGGCGTTGATGTGGAGGAAGTCAACCCTCTAGGTGATGGTGGTGACCTAGAACCCCACCGCTGAGGGGGCCGGAGTGTGATGCAAGAGCTGCTGAGAGGAGCGTCAAGGTCGGCGATGCACGGCAGGATGTCATCTTCCGGGAAGTTGTCGATGGCCCCGTGGCGCGTCGTAGTGTGGGGCAGCGAGCGGCCACCATCTTTGAAGTCCAGCGGAGAGTTGAGCGCCTCGAGCATGGCGTTCTTGATCTCTAGTTGCATGACGTCGGTGCGTGGCGGGGGCGAGAGAGCACGGCCACCAGGGAAGGAGAAGAACTGGGCCACCGGGTCTGGCTCGGTGGTGCTCAGATGGGGAGCCTCGTGTGGCCGGAGAGGAAGCGATGGAGTGGCCTTGAGGCCAGGCACCTCGTGAGCCCTCTTGTCCTCGGCCCTGCCCCTGACTTGGGCGTCGTGACGGCGATCGGTGGGGGGCTTGCTGCGGGGTCTTGGAGTGGCCTCGACGACGTCGGTTGACTTGCCCTTCGCATGGCAGGAGTTGCCCAGGAACGCCTCCTTCGAAGTGCGTCGCTGGCCACCTTGCTCTCCGTCGTGGTCATGGTCTATTTCACAAATTGAACTATTAGTGAAAGTATTTTACTCCGCAGATCCTTTTGTGTAGCGTTTAACAGTTAGACGTCACACTACACTGTGCAGCGTCTGACTGAAAGGCGCTACACATCTGGTTTTGTAGTGCCTAGACGAAAGACATTGCACAATGACTTAGCGTTCTCTGTGACTGGCCAGCCTTAGTTTGCTCTCTGTACTGGTTGGGGCTTGCTAAATTAATTAAGGGTTGTTTGGATCGTGACTATCTTTGTCATATATTGCCATATTATTTTTGCCACACTTGCCTTGAGTTGCTCAAATTGTTAGCCACACTTTGGCTTGCCTAAGAAAATCTTGCCACACTTTTTGTGTGTATGACATGTGGGGTTCACTGCTTATAAAATAATTCTTGCCTAAGGTGTGGCCAGAACCAAACACCCACCTAACTTGGTCAAAGTTGCCTAAGGTGAGATGTGGCAAAGTGTGGCAAGGTGTGGCTAGAAACCAAACAGCCCCTTAGTGTAGCGCCTAACATCCATGCATTACACAATGTAGTGCAGTGCCCCTATGTCGTCAGGCGCTGCACAATGAGCCCCAGCTAATACATAGAGAAAACTGGGGCTGGTTAGGCAGAAACGTCAAGTTATTGTGCAACACCTTTCGTCTAGGCACTGCAAAAACAGATGTATAGCGCCTATCAGTCAGACGCTGCACAATGTAGTGCGGTATAAGGTGCTACACAAAAAGGTCAGTTGGGTGAAAAACTTTTCACCAACAGTTTAGTTTGTGAAATAATTTCATCCAGGGATGGAGCTGCTTGGTAAGCATTGGGGTCAATTGAACCCAATGAAATTAGGCAATCCTTCATTGGTTTAGTACTAATGACTATTCATTTATAAAAGATGACCCCACTGTCATAGACATGACCCAAGTAGACTTTTTTCTAGCTTCATCCCTGCTTTCGTCTCAAGGTTAAATGTGTCCATTTTGCCGGAAATCTACCATACTAGGGAAGGCTCTCTTGGGCATCTCCCGTGCTGTATCGTAAAATGTTCGGATCGACGTGTCCAAACATTTTTGTTATCCAACGCGGTGCCATTCTCTCCGTTCCTAAACATATGTATTTTTAGAGATTTTAATTTAGACTACATACGAAGCAAAATGAGTGAATCTACACCTTGAAATGTGTCTATATTCATTCGTACATAGTCCATATTGAAATCTCTGAAAAGACGTATACTTAGAAACAAAGGGAGTATATTCGCAGATGTGTCCGAGTGTCTTAATTCCTATAAACTGGATGCAAAGTTGAGGAAGATTTGCAGGAGTTCGAACCTCTGCCACATAGTACTCGACAACCCAGCCCACCTAAAACCCCACCTAGAGCCCACACAATTTGCCACATCCATAATGTTTTCGCTCCAAAGCCCGCACATTCCCACCATCTTCATTTGATCGCCGACGCCCTCCATCCCTGTTCTCATCCTTTTTGTCATTCGTCATCGCATGAATCCATTTATAGCATTGCTGGAGCCAGTGGAGGAGGATTTAAAGGTGGTGGTCGCCTGGAAGATCAACTGGGCGACCCGCAAATCACATCGTCGTGTCCAAAGGAGCAAGGAGAAAGCGGCTTTGGCTGGCGGCCAGCCACCCACCACCTCTTAAGAAGGGCGGTGTGCTGGGACGGGGACGGGGGCGTCGTCATCGCCACTGCCAATTCACTCGCTGCCCTGGCCGGCGAAGATGCAACCGTCATACTACTACGCCGTCGTGTAGCTCGATCACTAGCAACCATCCCCGACCACTTCTAACACGTTCATGCCATGGGACATTGACATGAACACACACACTTTCCCTTTATTGAGTTGCCATCATCGCATCTTATCCGGTCACAGATGTCGGGGTGGATCAACTAGGTGCCCTCTTCCTGTTTGCCGATATGTCTTAGCCGGGCGTGACGCCTGCATATGATGGGGAGATGTTGGATATCATCCATGGCAGATGTGGCTTCGAGGACGAACAAGTGGATGACTCCTAGACAAAGATGTACACCGAGCAGCCGAGCACAGACAACGAGCTGTCGTGCACGTACAACAAGCAAACGGACTTGTACGTCGAGCACACGAGCCTTGATCCGGATGATTGGTCAGCCGGTGACGACCCAAAGAAGAGGTTGAGGGGATAAAGTCTGGTTCAAGGGAGGAAGAATTGTTTTGTGATGCTTGGTTGGTCGCTAGTGTCGATCCATTTCAAGGCACGGAGCAAGTGGACCAACCTTTTGGTCCAATGTTCATAAGTACAAGAACTTTGATCCGTTGGAAATATGCCCTAGAGCCAACAATAAATTGGTTATTATCATACTTCCTTGTTCATGATAAAGGTTTATTATTCATGCTACAATTGTATTAACGGGAAACTTAAATACATGTGTGTACGTACATACTAGTCGATCGGTCTCTCTGCAACAATGAACCGTGACCGAGCAAGCAACGACACGTGTAGTAGTAGAGCCCCTGACGTAGCAGTTTAGGCAGTCCCTTCTAAACTGTGTACATGTACGTACAACCACATGCCAAAAAATATGGCCAGGTACATACATACGGGCGGGGTCTCGAACCCTACTCGCGCATATGTACGGCCAGGGCTCGTGTACATGGAGAGGCAGTGGACGGCAGCAACGACGTCCTGTTCACCGGCAACCAACAGGCTGGGTCAAAATGGAGAAACTACGTCGTGTTCATCGGGAGGCAACGGAATGCATCGTGTTCATTGGGGGCCAACCGGCTTGGATGGAACAGCCGAAACGGGGCCTAGCGAACCGCAGAACAGAGGAAACGGCCTTCTGTTCGACCGCCTACAGTCGAAACGGGATCCTATTTATCTGGAGGGGTCTGATGTATCGCAAAATGGAGGAAACAGACTTATGTTGGAGCGGCTACGGTCGAAACGGCATCCTGTTTATCGGGAGGGGTGTGGCGTACCGCAAAACGGGACTCCACAGGTTACTGTTCATCCACCGCCGTCCTCCAGTAGGCTCCACTGGGTACTATTCATAGAGCCTCCACGGGGTCCTATTCATCCACCCCCAACCGGCTGGGGTGTGGCGGCCTCCTCGGGGTCCTCTTCATCCAGCGGCAACCGCGCCTACTACCATGAGATTGTGTTCATCCAACTTCACCGGCTGGGGTGGGGCGTACACGTATGTACGAACGGGCGGCAGCAACGGGAACTGTACATCCATAGTCAACCAACCGGCTGGACTCACCACACATCTCGACTCGTTTCTATGTATAGCGTGCGCGGTAGCAATAGGCATTGTTCATCCAGAGGCAACCCAACGCACCGACTGGCTACATCTCACACGGGGGCTCGATCGGCTTTAGTGAGCAGCAAAAAGGATCGATCGGATTCAGTTAGCAGCGAAGTAATCGACCGGCTTCAGTTAGCAGTGAAGGAATCACTCGAGTTCAGTTAGCAGCGAAGGGATGGATCGATCGGCTTCAGTATGTAGCGGGATCGATCCCTCATGTTCAGTACATAGCTAGCCAGTGCAATCGCTCGGATTTAGTAAGCGAACACCTCGCAAGGGTTCAGTTAGCGAGCGCCTCACACACACGCACGTACGAGAGAAACGCACAAACCACACTACATCGCTCGGTACCGACCATCCACTGTAACTGGGAACTCCCCGATATTTTCCTCGCCCTCACTTCTATCATGGTTTTTTACGTCATGCACGGCCCAAAGAATGTCATGGAGGTGCGTCTCCGACCGGCCCAGGACGAAAAGCCCATTTTCTGTCATGATTTTCTGTCATAGAAGTAGGAGCCCACCACATCTATGACGATACGTATTTTTGTCACAATTATCGTCATAGAAGTGTCATAAGCATGACATAAAAAGTTTTTGTTCGGGCCAAAATGTCATGGATGTGTCTTTTTCTTGTAGTGCATTAACTAGGATATTTACTATAGGGAATGTCATCCTCGTCGAATCTATAAAGAGAATTTACCTTTACTACTTGTGTCGGATATCGAGTCCATGAATTTCTTCAATATGTGGTACATTCTTAACATCTTTAGATTTAATACCCTTTTCTTTCATAGATTTCTTAGCTTCTTGCATATCTTATGGACTGAGTAATAGAATACCTCTCTTCTTTGGAGTTGGCTTAGGTGGTGGTTCAGGAAGTGTACAATCATCGGTATTCTTCAACATATTATTCAATAAATCTTTAGCCTATTGAGTGATTCATTCTCTGAAAACACAGCCAACACAACTATCTAGGTAGTCCCTAGAAGCATCAGTTAGTCCATTGTAAAAGATATCAAGTATTTCATTTTTTAAGAGGGTGATCATGCAAAGCATTAAGTAATTGGAGAAGCCTCCCCTAAGCTTGAGGGATATTCTCTTCTTCATATTGCACAAACTTAAATGTTTCCTATAAGGCAGCCTATTTCTGATGAGCAGGAAAATATTTTTCAGAGAAGTAATATATCATATCCTGGGGACTGCGCACACAACCAGGAGCAAGAGTATTAAACCATTCTTTAGCTTCACCCTTTAACAAGAAAGGAAACAATTTAAGAATATAGTAGTAGTGAATTTTTTCCTCATGAGCAAATAGGGTGGCAATATTATTTAATTTAGTAAGGTGTGCCACAACAGTTTCAGTTTCATAACCATGAAAAGGATCAGATTCTATCAAAATAGTTAATTCAGGATCAACAGGGAATTCATAATCCTTATCAGTAACAAAGATAGGAGAAGTAGCAAATTTAGGACCATATTTCATTCTCTCTATCATTACAAGCAAGAAATTCTCTAGCTATCTCCCCATCCATAAGATAACCCTTAGGTATCTTAGGCAATTTAAATCCAGTAGGAGATCTAGGCATAATAGGTGAATCATAATTTTCATCGGTTTCAGCTATCTCAAGTTCTTTAGCTTTAGCAATTTGTTCATCAAGAAATTCACCTAGTGGCACAATATGATCTAGCAAAGTACTAGCATCAGCACAAGTTTCATTTATAACAGAAGTAATAGCATCAATTACTTGTGACATATCAGAATAAATAACAGGTGGTGGTGTCGCAAGCCTACATAAAATGAAGGTGAATCAAGTGCAGAGCTAGATGGCAGTTCCTTACCTACCCTTGTCTTAGAGGGTACGATCTTGGTCTTAGCGTCTTTCAATGTTGGAGTATAATGTCCTACCCTCTCCCATAGATCAGTCTGTTGGTTGCATTGGCTAGAGCATGCACTTCTACATGGTATCGGAGCCAAGAGGTCTTGAGTTCAAGACCCGACTGGTGCAATTAAATTACAGCCCACTTCCGGTCCACGTTTAGGCCTGAGGGAGCCACACATGAGGGGGAGTTTTGACGTATAATTGTATTGCCTAGTCTCTTCCCTCAGATCGGTCTGATGGGTGAACTGGTTAGGTGCATAAGCTTGCAACCAAGAGGTTCAGGGTTCAAAACCCAATAAACACAATAATTAATTGCGGCATGCCCCCGCTTCCATTGCCCATGTCATAGACTCCAAAGGAGCATAGACATGTGTGTGTGTGGGGGGGTTGGAGTATAATGTCCAGCCCTCTCCCATAGGTTGGTCTGTTGGTTGCTTTGGCTAGAGCATGCACTTCTACATTCAAATTCTTCATAATGATAAGAAAATATAAAAATCCCCAGCAACAGCGCCATAAAAAGGTCTTGATAACCCACAAGTATAGGGGATTGCAACATTCTTCGAGGGTAGTATTTCACCCACATTTATTGATTCGACACAAGGGGAGCCAAAGAATATTTATGAATCTTAGCAGTTGAGTTGTCCATTCAATCACACATGGGAAATAATATCACTACAACAAAGTGTTCACTAGCATAGCAGTTTGATAGTTTCGATTGTATCAATAACAAGAACCGTAACAAAAGCAGTTTGTAGTGATTGTAACAACAGCAAAAGTAGTAACTTAGCAAAGATCAATGTGAGAAAAGCGTAGGCATTGGATCATAGATGGATATTTGTGTTGGATGATATTTATCATATAATAGTCACAACCTAGAGCGATACACAATAACTCCAACTCATCAATTCAATGTAGGCATGTATTCTGTATATAGTCATACATGCTTATAGTAAGAACTTGCATGCCATCTTTTGTTGTACCCTCCCGTGGCAGCAGGGTCGGGCCCACAGTGGTGCAGAGTGTGCAGCCAGCATAGGGCCCTGGAATTTTTTTATAAGCCTATGTGTGTATTCCTGTGGGCTGGGCCGTGCATGGCGCTGGGTCGTTGGTCCTCTGGGCACTGAGTCGAGCGTCCCAGCCTCACAGACCGCTCGATGCGTTAACTACTAGCCAGGACGTTACCCTAAAAGAATAGGTTAGCCCCCAGCGTGATTAACGCGTTATTGGAGGCTGTCGGCCACCACTGCTGCTTCTTGTTCACTAGTCCTGATTAGATTTAGTCTGATTAAACTAGGCGAGACTGCATTGGGAAATTCTTCATACCGCACTCCAATTCTTCGATGGTCAAGTCAACTAGTCAAGGTTTAGCACTAGCGAATTGTACATCCAAGTTTTTATAATATTTGATTGTGTGATCTACTATGCTATTGATTCATATATATGGCAACCGTGTGGGCACCTCTGATCGAAAACATGTAGGCACATCGAGATGGTAGTAGATATTGATCGCATTCAAAGGCAGGTGAGATGGCACATCTAGACCAGATCAAAATCGATCGCATCCAGAATTGGCGACAGGCGACACGGCAATAGGCGGGACAACGAGCATGCCGCTTTGGATTAACTTCATCTGATCGACATGTTCCTCTCACCAAAACAGGTAGCCTGCTGCCACTGGCTTGTCCTCTTGATAAACTTCGACTCGTATAGTCCTACAGTCCCACTCCTAATTTCTAAATCCTAATTAACTTTTGGCAAGGATCGTTACATTGTTAGTGATCGGTTCTTGCCTCCTTGGTTGAAGATCATAATATAGCAGTTCAACTCGATAGGGCACGAGACTAGGTGAGTTAGACATTATATCATATACGTTATAATTGCGCTTAGTTCATTTTTTTCTAGTGAAATAGGGCCCCATTATTTTTTGTCTCGGACAGGGCCCCAGATTTTGCTGGCACTGCCCTGCATGGCAGCGGGGTCCATAAGGAAATCTAAGGGATATTAAGGCCTCCTTTTAATATAGAACCGGAACAAAGCATTAGCACTTAGTGAATGCATGAACTCCTCATACTACGGTTATCACAAGTGAATACCAATTATTGTCACATTGGGGTCTGTGAATCATAACACATAGCGGGTGCATACAACTTGCAAGATATGATCCAAAACACACTTATATTCATGAAAACATAAAGGTTCAGATATGAAATCATGGCACTCGGGCCCTAGTGACAAGCATTAAGGATAGCAAATTCATAGAAACATTAATCTCAGAACATAGTGGATACTAGGGATCAAGCCCTAACAAGTTGACTCAATTACATGACAAATCTCATCCAACCCATCACCGTCTAGTGAGCCTATGAAGGAATTACTCACTCCCGGTGGTCAGTGAGGGAGTCCTAGACTAAGGGGTCCTCGGGCGTCCGGCTTATTAGACATCGGCCGGACTGATGGGCTGTGAAAATACAAATACCGAAGACTCTACTCGTGTCCGGATGGGACTCTCCTTGGCGTGTAAGGCAAGCTTGGCGACCAAATATGAAGATTCCTTTCTCTATAACCGACCTTATGCAACCCTAGATTCCTCCGGTGTCTATATAAATCAGGAGGGCTAGGTCTGTAGGGATATATCCTCATAATCATAGTCAGACAGGCTAGACTTTTAGGGTTTAGCCATTACGATCTCATGGTAGATCAACTCTTATAATACTCATATTCATCAAGATCAATCAAGCAGGAAGTAGGGTATTACCTCCATAGAGAGGGCCCGAACCTGGGCAAACATTGTGTCCCTTGTCTCCTGTTATCATCGACCTTAGACGCACAGTTCGGGACCCCCTACCCAAGATCCGCCGGTTTTGACACCGACATTGGTGCTTTCATTGAGAGTTCCACTGTGTCGTCGTCAAAAGGTTTGATGGCTCCTTCGACCATCTACAACAACGCTGTCCAAGGGGAAGTCTTCCTCCCCGGACAGATCTTCATATTCGGCGGCTTCGCACTGCGAGCCAACTTGCTTGGCCATCTGGAGCAGATCGAAAGCTACACCCCTGGCCATCAGGTCAGATTTGGAAGCTTGAATTACATCATGGATATCCGCGGAGACTTGATCTTCGACGGATTTGAGACCACGACAACTACTCCTTGCCACCACGATGAACACGACGTAAATCTATCATCGGACCATACCCAAGAGATAGTACCTGTAGCTGCTCTGGCCTCAGATCCGGAGCAGACCGCACCATCCGAGGACGGGAAGTTCAACCCCACCGCGGAAGCTGCAGACTCAGCGGCGTTGGAGCTGCACACAAACCTAACTTCAAGTGACATCTGTGTCACCGGAACCATGGACTCGTCTCCGGCTACAGGTTCCGAACCTTGTGCGTCCGCATACGTTGAGCTTGATCGATCATCGAACGTCGAATTCAGCTCCGCGAACATCTTCCGGCACTCGCCTTTGGGCGACGTGTTAAACTCGTTAAGAGAACTATCCTTGGCGGGGGACTCTCAGCCGAGTTATATCCGGTCCGAGCTGGAGGTTGATGACGGAGAAATTCGTTTCCCACCCACCGCCCACTTCATAGCCACTATCGAGGACTTAACCGACATGCTCGATTACGGCTCAGAAGACATCGACATTATGAACGACGATGCAGGAGAAGAGGAGGACCAAAACCCGCCGTTCACCGGACGATGGACAACCACCTCCTCATATGACGTATACATGGTGGATGCACCAAAAGAATACAACGGCGATGACAAAGGGAATCCAATTGAGGATGAACCTCCTAAGATAGAACCAAAGAGCCAGCGTCAGCGGCGCTGCTCTAAATCACGACGCAGCAAAGACAGCAACACCGGCATGAGAGACAATAACACTCCGGACGGTGCCGAAGACAGAGAAGATCCCGACGAATGAACTGTCGAACAGGACGGTCAGGAAGATGGGCAAGTTAGCCCTAATGAACATGCCACAAACAAAGACTCGGAGGACAGTAGTTATCTCCCGCTCTTTGAGGAGGAGGTGAGCCTCGACAATGAGGATTTTATCGTACCTGAGGAACCTCTCGAGCAGGAGCGCTTTAAGCGCCAGCTAATAGCCACTTCAAGGAGCCTGAAAAAGAAACAGCGGCAACTTCAAGCTGACCAAGATCTGCTCAATGATAGATGGACCGATGTCCTAGCAGCCGAAGAATATGGACTCAAGCGCCCAGCCAAAAGCTACCCGAAGCGCAAATTGCTACCTCAGTTCGACGACGAGGCACCGGAGCCCATACCACCATCGTGCAATGCGGCTGACCCACCGACATGTGGTCGGGATAAAACGGCAACTCAAGCCAAACACTAGCCCACCCCGCCTCATCGTAAAGGCAGAGATAAAACAAGTCATGGTTATACATATGACCTTCGGCAGGACCTGGACAATAGAGCAAGAGATACCAGATCGATCTACAGATCGCCAGGATGTGCCCCGACACGTGACGACGGCTATCTATTTGGACGTGACGCCTAGTCATGCGCGGGCCAAAAACCGTAGACGGACTCCATCGGAGCTACGTCGCGATGTGGCCCGATATAGAGGCGCCGCACACCCTCTTTGCTTCACTGGCGAAGTAATGGAGTATGAATTCCCAAAAGGGTTTAAACCCGTGAATATTGAATCATACGATGGAACAACTGATCCCGCGGTGTGGATTGAGGATTTTCTTCTCCATATCCATATGGCCCGCGGAGATGACCTCCACGCCATCAAATACCTCCCATTAAAACTCAAAGGTCCAGCTCGACACTTGTTAGGGACATGACTACCAGGAATGACCCGCCCAGGAGGGGCCGGGTCAATAGCAATGGCGGGTTAACGAAAGGAAGCCCGAAGAGTACACAAGGTGATGGTTTATGATAAGGTTTGTATTAGGCCGAAGCCCAGAGGTGGCTTAAGGCCCATGAGTATAAACTGCCATGTATGATAAGACTTGTAAAGTAAGGCATGTAAAAGACGTCACCGAGCCGGACACGTTGTATGAGCCGGCCGGGATTCTGTAGGCCGCAGGGCGTCAACCCGTGTATATAAGGGGACGACCCGGCGGCAGCTTAGGGCAAGAAACAATAGATCGAGAGCCAAGCTAGCGTATTTCGCTCCTTGGTCATCGAAACCTAGCAATACCACAACAACTGGACTAGGCTTTACCTTTACCGCAAGGGGCCGAACCAGTATAAACCTCTCGTGTCCTTTGTCCCAATTAACCCCTTTAAGCTTCCTAGTTGCGATGGCTCCACGACTAAGTCCTTTCACTAGGACATCTGCCGTGACAATTCCACGATAGTTGGCGCCCACCGTGGGGCCAGCGCACGGTGGATTTGAGTTCTTGAAGGGCAGATTCGAAGGGCTCAAGGGATACATTGTGGGCCGGATGACCAAGAGTCGTCGCGACAAACTCTACATCGACGATGAAGGCTGGGGCCCCGACGCTGGCTCGGTGGAGTACGGGTACCGGGTCCCCTTTGGCAGAATCCACGTCTTCATCGGCCGGATCGCCGAGCCGGGCCCTGAGCTGGACATCTGCACCGACCTCATCGAGACAGCTCAGTGTGTGAGACCCGCCCGGACTCAGCCCACCGTGAAGTGTGCCTTCGTGGGTTGCATCCATGGAGGGGAGTTCTCTGAAGGATCTATGGATGGCGGTGAGACGGCCGTCTATTCTGATGGTGAGTTGTCCACAGGCGAGACGGATTCATTGTATCAACTATAGGATGGCGGGCTTGTGGGCTGTTCTGATGGCAGCAGTATTCCGGACCCCTTTGAGCCGCCGAACAGAGCAGGGGTCTTCGTGACTGGTACACAGCCCACACAAAACTCTACAGCTGCGGCAGCAATAACCTCCGGGACGGCCGCGACCGGGTCAGGAGACCTGGCGGGCCCGCCGACTCAGGTGCTGATGGATCTTATGGACAAGATTATGACCCTGTTGACCGCCGTGGTTGAACCGGCGAATAAGGCTCAGCATGATGCGGAGGTGGCACGACTACGTGAGGAGGTAGCACAGGCCAAGGAAAACTTGGTGGCGGAGGACGTCAGGATGGCAGCGGAGCGGATGGCTTTGGATGCCCGGGCTCAGCAACTTCAATCAGAGGCTTTTCAGCTCACGATGAATCTGAACGCATCAAACGAGGTCATGAGGAGAAGGCATCAGAAGGCTCAATCACGACTGCCTTTGACTTACAATCCTAGGAACCTCTTCCACACACCTGAAGTCGGTACCAGTAACCCGCCGGAGGCAAACCGGATTACAACACCCGGAGCTGGGGCGCCGGGTCAGCCGCGGGCTATGGAACCCCCTCGTGTGAATACTGCTCCAACCTCGTTATACACCAATGCCACCAGGTCACTTTCCTAGCCCTCTGGAGAATCTGATTGCTGCATCGGCGCGTTTGGCGGCTCTCCCCATGGAAGGCGACTCTCCGACAGCGATCGAAACGCGAAGGGTCAGAGAACTTCTTCAGATGGCTCTAGCACAGCAGGAATCATACTCTTATAGTCGAGACAGAATTCATTCAACCCCTCGCCCGAGCCGGAGCCCAAGCTATAGCATGCATATGGATTCAGTGGCCGTGTCAAGCAACGCCCAGTGCCATAACCAGCCGCGCAGGTATGACCCGGCGCGTGATGGGGCTCTTAACTTGGCTGACCATGAGAGGATTCGCCAAGAGGCTGAGCGGGCGGCTCAACAGGCAGCTGAGCAGGCGGTTCACCAAGCTTTTCCGGTTTATCCGACGACCTCTGTTGAAGCAGATGTGGCCACAAGGACAGGAGGTGTCCCTTGCTTGGTGTCGGCTCTACATAATGAGCGTTTACCAAAGGATTTCAAGGGGCCTCGGAAGGTGCCTAATTATACGACTGATTTACAACCTGAGGCATGGATCGAAAGTTATGAGATGGCCATGGAATTGCTGGAGGTCAGTGATGCAGCATGGCCAAGTACTTTACCATGATGTTGGATGGGACAACTCGCACTTGGTTGAAGGGGTTTCCCCCCAACTCCATCGGCTCATGGGCAGAGTTAAAGGCCCGGTTTATTCAGCACTTCAAGGATACATGCAAGCAACCCATGTTGATTTTGGATTTAACTAATTGCAAGCAAGAGGAAGGTGAATCCACGACCCATTGGGTGCGCCGGGTAAAGGAGATAATACATTCATCTAATAAGATGGATGCCGGCTCCGCGGTCTTAATGTTGGAGAAAAATTGCTGTTTTGAACCTCTGAAACAGAAGCTGGGCCGGCTCAAGCGTGATTGCTATGACATGGGCCAGCTGATGGCGGCTCTGGTCAAATACGACGATTCTGACAGTACCAAAGATCCCGCCTCTGACGAAGAGAAGACAAGGAAGGGAAAAAAGAACGACAACGACAAAGGTCATCAACATAACCCGGCAAATCAAGGAGGTAATAATAAACGTAAGGCTGACGGTAGTCTGGAGTTTGTGGCTAACACCAACGCACAAGGCAACAATAAATGACGTAAGGGGAGGCCACCTCCTCGGTCAGGCGAGCCAGGTCCTACCCTTGAGCAGTTGCTAAATGAATCCTGTCCAAGACACGGCACCCGGGAGAAGCCGGCCACCCATCTATGGAAAGATTGTACGATCATGAAGGCGTTCAAGAATTCTAACATGTTCAATGGTAATCATGGGCCTAGCAACAATTCAGGCGATGGCGGCTTTCATGGCTCGGGCGGCGGCTCAGGCGGTGGTGGTTTTCATGGCCAGGGCCCTCAGGGCAATCAAGGTGGCTATAATCAGCAATCTGGCCAAGGTAGTCAACAGCAGCAGCAATCCAGGTATCAAAGTAACCCAAAGTAGCTAAATAGTGGGTAGTACCACGTGTTCACCACCAGTTTATGCAAAAGGGACCAGAAACTTCACACGTTATTTGAGATGGTCTGAGAAGCCTATTGTGTGGAGTAGGGAAGATCACCCTCCCCGGGTCGATAATCCGGGTCACCTGGCTTTGGTGGTGGCCCCTCAGGTTGGTGGATACAAATTCACTAAAGTACTCATGGATGGAGGCATTAGTATCAACATTCTCTATTATGAGACGTTCCATTGCATGGGGTTGACTGACAAAAGTCTTAAGACATCCAACACCGTTTTCCATGGAGTAGTGCCTGGTAAGTCGGCATATCTAGTTGGTAAGATTGAGCTGGAAGTAGCCTTTGAAGATGAGCATGATTATAGGGCAGAGAAGTTAACTTTTGAAGTGGTCAAAATCAAAAGCCCGTATCACGCCCTGTTTGGACGGCTAGCTTATGCAAAATTCATGGCACGACCGTGTTATGTTTATCTGCAGCTTAAGATGCCGGGTTATAAGGGCACTATCACAGTGCATGGAAGTCAGAAGATAGCTTTGGAATGTGAAGAAGGTGACGCTCCTTACGCCGAATCTGTTTGTGCGATAGAGGAATTGAAGTTTACAAGGATAATGTCGACCCGGTGGACATGACATCTTTGAAAAAGCTAACCACGGAACATGAGCCGGCGCTGAAATTTAAGTCCGTTGATGATACCAAGATGATTGATTTTGTGCCTGACGACTCATCCAAACAATTCATTATCAGTGCTAACTTGGATCCCAAATAGGAAAGCGCGCTCATCGAGTTCATCAGTGAGAATGGGGACATCTTTGCATGGAAGCCTCCTGACATGCCGGGTGTACCGAGAGAACTCGCTAAGCACACTCTCAATATTGACCCCAAGTTTAAGCCGATCAGGCAGTTTCTTCGGCGGTTCAATGAGGAAAGGCGTAAGGCTATTGGAGAAGAGGTGGCCCGGCTCTTGGCGGCCGGGTTTATTGTTGAAGTTTTTCACCCAGAGTGGTTGCCTAACCCGGTGCTTGTGCTAAAAAGAACGGCACTTGGCGTATGTGTGTGGATTACACAGATTTAAACAAAGCTTGTCCGGCTGATCCTTTTGCTCTCCCTCGTATTGATCAAATCATTGATGCTACGGCGGGTTGTGAGCGTTTGAATTTTTTGGATGCTTATTCTGGCTATCATCAGATCAAAATGGCAGTTAAAGACCAGGAGAAGACGGCTTTCATTACTCTGTTTGGAGCCTTCTGCTATGTGTCTATGCCTTTTGGGCTTAAGAGTGCCCAGGCGACTTATTAGCGGTGTGTACAGAATTGCCTTCATAATCAGATTGGGCGTAATGTTCATGCTTACGTGGACGATATAGTGGTGAAATCCAGAGAGAAGGAAACCTTGGTAGCTGATCTGAAGGAAACCTTTGATAACCTCTGGGTCTACAAGATGATGCTTAACCCGGCCAAGTGCGTTTTTGGAGTCCCAACTGGCAAGCTTTTGGGCTTTTTGGTGTCTAACAGAGGCATTGAGGCTAATCCGGAAAAATTAAGGCGATTACATCTTTGGCTAAACCGGCGTGCATCAATGATGTTCAGCGGCTAGCGGGTCATGTTGTAGCTTTGAGCTGGTTCATAAGTCGGTTGGGTGAGAAGGCTATGCCATTGTATGAAATGATGAAGAAGACGGATGATTTTGTCTGGAGTGACACTGCTAATTCTGCCTTTGAAGATCTAAAAAGACAGCTCACCGAACCACTGGTTCTTGCTGCGCCAGTTGAGAAGGAACCACTGTTGTTATATGTGGCTGCTAACGCACATGCTGTCAGTGTGGTCATTGTTGTCGAGCGCAAGGAGGTTGGCAAGGAACATCCGATTCAACGGCCGGTTTATTACGTCAGTGAAGTGCTCATTGAGTCCAAACAGAGATATCCACATTGGCAGAAGCTTGTTTATGGGGTGTTCATGGCAAGCTAGAAGCTTAAGCATTATTTTCAGGGTCGTCCTATCATTGTGGTTAGCTCTGCTCCTTTAGGAGATATTATTCAAAATAGAGAAGCCACAGGACGAGTCACCAAGTGGGCCATTGAACTTGGGTCTCATGGTTTAAAGTATGTGCCACGTACTGCCATCAAATCTCAAGCACTGGTGGACTTCATTAACGATTGGACGGAGTTGCAGATACCTGAAGAGAAGCCAGACAACACATATTGGACGATTCATTTTGATGGGTCCAGACAATTGGAAGGCTCGGGGGCTGGAGTTGTTTTAACTTCTCCTCGAGGTGAAAATTTTTGTTATGTGTTGCGATTGATGTTTCCTTGTACTAACAATGCAGCTGAGTATGATGCCTTACTCCATGGGCTTCAAATGGCTAGAGAGATGAGTTTAAGCCGTGTACGGTGCCTCAGCGACTCAGATCTGGTGGCTCAGCAAGTATCAGGCAAGTGGGATTCAAAGGACCCTCTCATGGCGGCTTATCGCCGTGAGGCTGACACTGTTGCTGGACACTTCAAGGGTTATCAGGTGGAGCACATTGACCGCAGAAAGAATGAAGCTGCCGATGCTTTAAGCCGGTTGGGATCTCAGCGTAAGCCGGTGCCTCCTAACACCTTTTTAGATGTTATGCATAACCCTTCTGTCAAGTTGCCTACAGAAGAGGACTTGGCTATTCCTGACCCAGAAGCACAATTGGTGGTGGCTCTTCATGTCATTCCAGACTGGACAGTGCCGTATTTGGCTTACATGACCCGGGGTGAGTTGCCAGAGGATGAGACCTTGGCTCGACAGATAACCCGGCGGTCTAAGTCAATGACAATTTCCAATGGTGAGTTGTATCATCGCAGTGTCACCGGAGCGTTTCAACATTGTGTCTCTCCTGAAGAAGGTCAAGAAATTCTTCGTGAGATCCATGAAGGAGATTGTGGCCATAATGCTAGTTCAAAGTCTCTTGTGGCCAAAGCTTTTCGTCATGGTTTTTACTGGCTAACGGCTCGCGCGGATGCGGAGGATCTGGTCAGTAGGCGTGATGGGTGTCAAAAATTTGCATAATGAGCGCACGTGCCGACTCAAGAATTGCGGATGATTCCAATCACTTGGTCTTTTGCAGTCTGGGGGCTTGACATGGTCGGACCTTTCAAAAGGTCTAAAGATAAGAATACGCACCTTTTGGTGGCAGTGGACAAGTTCACAAAATGGATTGAGGCAGAGCCGATCAGTAAGTGTGATGCGGCCACAACGGTTCAATTCATGAAGAAGGTGATCTTTCGTTTTGGCTTTCCACATAGCATTATCACTGACAATGGCACTAACTTGTCCCAAGGAGACATGGAAGAGTTCTGTCAACGGGAGCATATCCGGCTTGATGTTTCATCAGTAGCTCACCCCCAATCCAATGGTCAAGCTGAACGAGCCAATCAAGAAATCCTGAAAGGTCTAAAACCCCGGCTTATGGTTCCTTTACAACGGACGTCGGGTTGTTGGCTGGAAGAATTACCCTCTGTGATATGGAGTATCAATACTACCCCTAACAGGTCTACGGGTTGTACGCCTTTCTTCATGGTTTATGGAGCAGAGGCAGTTCTGCCCAATGACATCCGTCATGACTCGCCCCGCGTGGCAGCTTATGTTGAAACTGATAACGAGCAAGCCTGACAGGATGCGCTTGACTTACTAGATGAGGAGCGAGACTTGGCAGCAGCCCGACTAGCAATTTACCAGCAGGACCTGTGCCGTTATCACATCTGCCGGGTTAAGTCCAGAACCTTTTAAGAAGGTTACATGGTGCTCCGGCTCATCCAGGATCAGCCTGATGCACACAAGTTATCCCCACCTTGGGAAGGACCCTTTGTGGTCAGCAAGAACTTAAACAACGGGTCATACTACCTTATCGATGTTCGAGAGCACCAAGACTCACGTAAATCGGAGGAGGAGACCCGCCGGCCGTGGAATATTGCTCATCTTCGGCCTTACTACACTTGAGCCACCGACTCTCATAATGTACACACTTTGACGTTGTATATATTATGATAAGTAATAAAGCAGGACCTCTGTCCTTTTCATCTTCAATGATCATATGTCTTTATTATTTTTAAATGACCAATTTGGGGCTGATCGTATTCGAATCTAGCACAATCCTTTTGGTCCGACTCATGATCGTATTCGCATCTAGCCGTTAAACCTCATGGTCACCAGGGGGCTTCCTTTTCAAACATAGGTCGTATTCAAACCAAAGAGAACATAGCTGTCGTAACCCTTTTGATCAGCACACCGCCAAACTCACTAGGGGGCTTCCTGATCGTATTCGAATCATAGCTCAACCCCTTTTGAGTCTGACATTGATCGTATTCGAATCAGCATCGTTAAAAAACTCTCAAGGTCATTTGGGGGCTTCCTGTTCAAACATAGGTCATATTTGAACCAAAGAGAACATAGCTGACGGTACCCTCTTGATCAGCGCAACGCCAAAGCCACTGGGGGCTACATGATCGTATCTGAATCCTAGCTTAACCCCTTTGGTCCGGTTTACTGATCGTATTCGAATCAAAAGCCTCCAAATTTTTCTTAATGCTTGATTTACATTATTTGAAAGATACTCTTTTGTTTTATTGGTTTTTTGTTGTCTCGAATCTAACTGTAAGGTTGGTTTCAATTTAAACCAGCTTGGTCCTTTGACAGTAAGTTGCCAATGTATAACAGTCATTAGGCATATGGAGTATTGACTTATAAAACGATTGGATTATCACCCTTACTGTCCGGGTCATACAAGCCGACAGTTCAGAATCAAAGAACACAGGTATGACATTGTCGTTCATAAACAGACTTATCTATGTTTTTCGTTAATCAAAGGCTTTTTCAGCCTTGTTTATCTTTACATCTTGTCCTAATTATTCCACTATGGTAGTTTCATAGTTATGTATTGGGTGTTTTGACCCGTCCAGCGATAAACCGCCAGGACGATTTTTCATCTTTTACATACAGGAACAGGTTTAAACATTGCAGATGTGATAAAGGATATAATGCATATATTGGCATGACGGGTAAAACAGTCATACGCAACATAAGATGCACGACGGCATAGGCAAAGCATGCAATTTTCAAGCTAACCTATTACAAGGCATTGAGAGCCCAAAAGGTTAAAATTGTTCTCTCCTAAGCAGATGTCAAGCTAAGGCCGGTTCATTAAGTCTTGGCCGGATTATTCGGATGGTTATGACTCCTCCCTCGTCGGTTCACCTCCCTCCACTGGTTGGAAGCTAGGTTTGGACCAATCAAAGCCATCCAGAGCAACGAACTCAGCGTCATCGTCGATTAGACTAGCCGGGTCAATTTCTGGGGCAAAGGTGTGTTGGCGAACCGGCGGGATAAGATCTGTCACTTTATACGAGGGAGTCGCCATCTTCTTATTATCAACGCCAAAACCCGGCTGATATTTATCAATGTTGGCTTCCTCGCCAAGGATGGTAGCATGAGGACGAACTCCCCTCACACAAGCAACAAAGTCATCTTGATCAAACGGAGTCCCGTCTTCCTTTAAGGGAGGGTACCCCTTGGCTATGTCCGCCGGGTCTAGCTCCGGCACCCAAGCTTTGGAGCGGCTTAGGGCAGTTAGGGCTCCGGCTCTTGCACAAGACCGCTTGACCTCTTGGAATCTGGCGGGTAAAATAGATAGCTTTTTCAAAACGTCACTCAAGAGGTTGAGTCCTTGGTTGGCTGGGGAGATAATAGCAAGTGCTCGTTGAGCCCCAGTATACAGTTGCTCCACGAAGGTGTAAACCGCCTTGAGTTTTGTCACGCTGTTTTGACTCAGATTGTTACTCTGTGGACCTATGAGTATTTAAAAAAGGTTAAGCAGGCGGCTTATATTTCTGGCAAAAATAGAGTGTAAGTAACTAATGCAAATGACTCACCAAAGATTGCGGAGACCATCTGAGACACACGGTTTTTTAAGCCGGTGAGCTCCGTGGTGACCTCCTTGAGAGCCGCCTCCGCTGTCTCAGCACGTTGTATCAGCAAGGTTTTCTCATCGGCCCAGGATTTCTTCTCCGCATCAAAACTGGTCTTCAGTTTTTCATCTTTAGAGAGGCTCAACTGGAGTTTGGAGTCAGCGTTCTTTATCTCAGCCTCTTGATCCGCCAGCCGGGTCTTTGCATCAGTCAATCGAGAACCCAATTCAGTTAGGGCGGTCTACAAACATGCACAGGTGTGTTAAAATTTATTTCAATCAAGGTTATAATGATTAAAGTCCCAAGTGCTTTGCAACGCAACACCACTCGGCACATGGGGGCTAATGTCTGCCAAAGCAATGTTTAAAAATGCAAAATGGCTCTTCTATGTTTAAAGTCCCAAGTGTTTTGCAAGTAACAACGCTCGGCACTTGAGGGATAATGCATGATATTAATAAAGTTTTTTCATGTTGAGCCGGATCACACTATTTGTTTGGACTGATTCAAGACAGTTATGAAGTCAAGTACCGGCTCATTCATGATAAATTGAGCCGGCCCTTGGGGACTATAGGTGAAATTTATGCTGGACTTAAGGAAAATCTAAGACAGAGCATCAACCTATATCACAAGTCTACAAATCATTCAGGTTCATCATAATCCGGAGACTTGGGGGCTGGCAGAGCATATGTAAGATAGTGAAAGCCGGAGAACGTACCTCATATTTCAGTTGCAGTTGCTTGACCATCTCAATTTCCCAGTCACGGCTGGAATGCACATGACTGAGGTATCGAGACAGCACGCCACTAACATTCAGGTGAGCGTAGTGAGAGACGTCAAACCGCACCTTCTGCCTTTCTAAAGCCTCTTGCTTGGCAGAGTGCCGGGCTAGTACAGTTGGGTTGCCCGGCTCAACGAATCGACTACAGTAATTAAGACATCATTGTCAGATGTCGTCGGCGGGTTAGCTGAGCTAGATGGCTCAGTGGTAGACGGATTGAGAATGGTCTCATCAACTGACGGCTTAGGAGGGTCTGATTGAATGTGGACAACAGGGTCTTCTGGTGCTTCAGATTGTTCAGGAGGAGTTGGTATTGCCGGTTCAGGAGTAGGGTCTTTCGGGTCTTCCGCCGGCTCAGCCACCTTGGCTTTCTTGGACTTTACTTGACAGCTAAAAAGGATTTCATGAGTTAGTATAATGATGCAGACTTCAAGATGCAGAAGAAAGATAATTTCCCTTACCCAGGGGCAGTCTTGAAAGCCGGGAATTGAGTTTGTGAAGAATCGCCAGAAGAGTGAGAAACCTCCTGCAAAAGTAAAATAAAGTTAACAGAGTAAGGAAATAGATTCATTGATAAAAGCAAGAGACAAAGGTGAAAGAAACCTCATTCTGGCGTTTTCGAGGAGTTTTTGGTAAGCCGGAGGGCAGTTCATTGTCTTCATCAGTCCGGGCCTGACGGCCGCTCTCATGTTGCTGCTTTTTCAAAAGAAAATGAGGATCCAAATAAGCCAAAGGGTGTGAAAACCTTACTTTCTGGGTTACCAGTCGGGGTTTCGGTCTTGGCAAAGGTTCTAAGTCGGAGGAAATAGTTACCTCTTCTTCTACTGCCTGGCTGGCCCCCGTGTCGTCCTGGCAATAGTCAGTGTCAATAAGGTTGTTAAAAAATAGGCCAAGGGAGTCAAGGGTTACCTCCGACTCAGAAAGATCATCCAACTTGAACATATCGGAAGCAATCTTTTTCTTCTTGGACTTTTGGGTTGTCTTCCTGGCGGCTATGGCAGCGGCTCTAGCCTTCTTGGTGACTTCATGATCATATTTGGCCTTCCAAAAGTCAGATTTGGCCTATAGGCAAATAATAGGTTAAAAGTCATGCAAGTACTTAACTACTAAAAGCAAAAGGGGGTCAAGGGGATTTACCTCTGGTGCCGGGTTAAGTTTGCAGAAAGGATTTAATCCAACTTTACTACAGTCCTTGTATTTTCCGTTTATGAGGATGGTTGACATTGCAACAATGTCCTCTTTAGTCAGTTGTACAGAGCTATGATGCAGAGGGTCATCTGGGCCTCCGCCATATTTATACATCAGGTTGGATCGGCGGCTTAGAGGGATGACCCGCCATGCGATCCAGCAACGGATCATGTCAACTCCAGTTAGGCCATTTCCCAATAAAGCTTGAATCCTTTTGATGGATGGTAAGAGCTTCTTGCGTTCAGCGGCAGTCAGCTTCTCAGGGATCACAAACTTAGATTCAAGACGCTCCACGCGATAACCCAGCAGTGGCTTTTCATCAGCTGGTGAAGTGTCTTTGCAGTAAAACCAAGTTTGGTCCCAATCCTTGGGATGGCTTGGTAAGACTACTAAGGGAAAGATAGCGCCCTGTCGGCGCTGAATCGAAATTCGACCAAGTTCCAAGCTAGGACCATTGGTGCATTCATCCTGGCGGTTTAGATAGAAATACTCTCTGAAGAGTTCAACGGTCGGTTCTTCTTGAAGATAAACCTCACAGAGAACTTGGAAATTGCAGATGTTGGATATGGAGTCGGGTCCAAGATCTTGAGGATGAAGTTTGAAAAAATGTAGAACGTCTCTGAAGAACTTTGAACCGGGTGGTGAAAACCCCCGATTCATGTGATCGGTAAAAATGATGACTTCACCGTCTTTGGGCTGAGGCCGTTCTTCGGCCAGGTCAGGAGCACGATAGGACATAATATTCTTCTCCGGCAAATATCCGATGGTGACAAAATCTTTCAAAGTGTCGTTAGTAACCGTGGAAGGGACCCAGTTGCAGACTGTTGGCGCTTTTGATGGCATGATTAAAAAGGACAAGCTGAAAAGAAAGCAATTTGCCGGTTCAAATTAATTGGTGGAGTTACAGGTTAATGATTATAGTACAGATGAGTAATGGCGACTTAAGTAAGGGATAATGATATATAAAGGAAAAATGAGCCAGCATGATAAGCCGCCATGACTAAAGATATTCAAAGGTTGCCCGAGTCAGAATTGGCTAAGTGCTGAGATAAACAAGTTTCACGAGTTGTTGCTATTATTTTGGATCAAAATGGTTCAAAAAAGAAAAAATAAATCTAGACCTAAAAAACCAGCACAGAGGAGTTTGTCAGTTCTAAAGAGGCCTTTGTACAAGAGAAAGGGATCTATTAGCATCTGAAGTGGATGCAAAACAACTACCGCGTAGGTTTTATACTTCTTTTAGATCAAAGGAGGGTGCGGTGGAGAAACTGCAAGGAATATGTGATGAACAACAAAAAACACCGACGAACTTGCAACCCTAATGCGGATCTAAAGGTGCGGAAATGTAAGAACTTACGGATGCAGATCTACTGCGGAGGGTCGCCGCCGTTCTCTGGACAAGCTCAGGGTGATGCAGCGGCCAAAGTTGAGGACGACGGTGAGCGCTGCGGCGGCGGAGCTTGAGCGGCACAGAGGTTGCGAGAGAAGGAAGAAGAAGGAAGAAGGACCGGCCGTGCCTATTTATAAGGAGATAGGTGAACAGGCAGGCGCGAAAATCGAGGAAGGCTAAAAGCAATGATTATCCAGCTAAATGGAAGCCTCGATTCTCGGAAACCATTTAAGATAAGGATCCGTTACAGATGACGTCGTGGCGGGTTTCCAAATTTTTTGAAGATGACGTCATGGCGGGTTCCAGAGCTTTTATAAAATTGCGGAAGATGGATTTCGTCTAAGTGTTGGAGATTGACAAGAACAAAGTTCAAATCAACCTGGGGCCTAATGTTGGGGATATGACTACGAGGAATGACCCGGCCAGGAGGGGCCGGGTCAATAGCAATGGCGGGTTAACTAAAGGAAGCCCGAAGAGTACACAAGGTGAGGGTTTATGCTAAGGTTTGTAGTAGGCCAAAGCCTAGAGGCGGCTTAAGGCCCATGAGTATAAACCGCCATGTATGATAAGACTTGTAAAGTAAGGCATGTAAAAGATGTCACCGAGCCGGACACGTTGTATGAGCCGGCCGGGACTCTGTAGGCCACAGGGCGTCAACCTGTGTATATAAGGGGACGACCCAGCGGCGGCTTAGGGCAATAAACAACAGATCGAGAGCCAAGCTAGCGTATTTTGCTCCTTGGTCATCGAAACCTAGCAATACCACAACAACTGGACTAGTATTTACCTTCACCGCAAGGGGTCGGACCAGTATAAGCCTCTCGTGTCCTTTGTCCTGATTAACCCCTTTAAGCTTCCTAGTTGCGATGGCTCCATGACTAAGTCCTTTCACTAGGACATCTGCCGTGATAATTCCACGACAGCATTGGTTAAACAGTCTGCCCGAAAACTCTATTGACAGTTGGGAGGATTTGGAAGACGCCTTTCGTGACAACTTCCAAGGTACATATGTCCGACCACTAGATGTCGATGACTTAAGCATATAGTTCAACAGCCCGGAGAGTCAGCCAGGAAATTCCGGACTAGGTTCCTAACCAAAAAGAACCAGATCGTCGATTGTCCGGATGTCGAAGCCCTAGCGGCCTTTAAACATAGCATCTGCGACGAGTGGCTCGTCCGCCACCTTAGCCAAGAAAGCCGAAGTCCATGGCAGCCCTCACGGCACTCATGACCCGCTTTTGTGCGGGTGAAGATAGTTGGCTGGCCCGTAGCAAAAACAATGCAAGCAACGCCGACACCTCTGAAGCCAGAAATAGCAATGACAAGTCCTGACATAACAGACACAAGCGTCAAAACAACAATGACAACACTGATGATATGGCGGTCAATGCCGGATTCAGTGACTCTATGTCCAATCAGTGGAAGCAGCCGTTCAAAAAGAACAATTCGGGCTCATCCAGCTTGGACCACATACTCGATCGTCCGTGCCAGATCCATGGTACCCCAGACAAACCACCCAATCGTACCAACAAAGATTGTTGGGCTTTTAAACAGGCCGACAAGTTAAATGCCAAAAGCAAGGAGAAGGGATCACAAAGCGAGGACGACGACAAGGAGCCCCGACCACCGAACACAGGGGGACAGAAGAAGTTTCCCCCTCAGGTCAAAACGGTGAACATGATATACGCTACCCACATCCCCAAGAGGGAGTGCAAGCGCGTGCTCAGGGACGTCTACGCGATAGAACCAGTCGCCCCAAAATTTAATCCATGGTCATCATGCCAGATCACTTTCGATTGTTGGGATCATCTGACCAGTATCCGTCACGACGGTTCAGCCGCACTTGTCCTAGACCCAATAATTGATGGATTCCACCTGACGCGAGTCCTGATGGACGGTGGCAGCAGCCTCAACCTGCTCTACCAAGATATAGTGTGCAAAATGGGCATTAATCCATCACCTATCAAGCCCACAAAGACCACCTTTAAAGGAGTAATACCAGGTGTAGAGGCCCGCTGTACGGGCTCAATCACACTAGAGGTTGTCTTCGGATCTCCGGACAACTTCTGAAGCGAGGAGTTAATCTTCGATATCGTCCCCTTTTGCAGCGGCTATCACACACTGCTTGGACGAACCGCATTTGCTCGATTCAACATGGTGCCACACTACGCTTATCTCAAGCTCAAGATGCTCGGACCACGCGGCGTCATACCAATTAATGGAAACACGGAACGCACCGAGGAGCACACCGCTGCCTTAGCAGTAGAAGTACAGAGCGGCCTTTCCAAGCAGAACCTTAATTCGGCGACCGAGCTCCCGGAAACTATCAAAAGAGTTTGGACTATTCTGCAGCAGGACAGCTCAGCTCGTCAAGAGCTCGACTAGCAATTCGGCCTTCGTACCAGCCCTGACCAAGCAGCGGCATCCGTACCGCGCGTACATAACTACGCACTCAAAATACCTTGGGCATAGACGGAGGCATAACTAGCTTGTGATCCACAATACGGCTCGACCGCCCCCGGACACACATACTTTCGCTGTTTCCTTTTTCTCCTTTTCAGGTTTGTTTTTTACAGGCCTTCCCTGACGGCTTGACCATCGATTCTTTTTGAAGGATAAATACACCAAGACGACAAGAAGCATGGACGTACTGGGGAATTTTTAGGTGGTTTCTTTAACGAGCCCCTTACCTGTTTTCAGGACCCACACGCATCTCTCCTTTGGTTAAGGCATATTAAATAGCCTTCTGCTTATTGCACCACTTGTATAAATGCGCTTTAACACACTACTGAAATTATAATGGAAACAGTTTGCGGCCCAAATTTTACGGCTTTTGCTTACTACCCTTTCTTCTTTTTCTTTTTTGATAACTTTATCAAATAGCACCCGTACACTTTGGTACGTTTCAATTTGCCAGGGGCTTCATAGCGCCCCACAACATGGCAACAAAGTCCGAACACTTTGTACAGTATAGTTCAACACCCCGAATTTAGCACTATATGCATTGGCTCCGAATCATGTCTTTGGTCAATAGTTGGGTTGCCCGGCTCCTGTGCTTGCTACCTTATGTTTCGTTATATCGGCTAGGGTAGTAAAGGGAGAGCTACTGCGATTGTGCCCTAGTTTACCTGGAGGAGCACCTCAGTAGAGAAAGCCGAAAACTGACTGTCATGATGCGGCGAGAGCCGGTCAGCTCTTCGGAGGTCTCAAATCCTTAGAGATTTTTTCCGCATTACACGAGGGATCGGTACTTACCCGATCAGGTGTTTACAACATCCTAGTTCAGATACTAGGGGCTGCGCCTATATTTTCATTGTCAAACTCCTATGGCTAAGTGAGGGTGCTAAAGCCGCATAGTTCGATTGACTGGTTCGTCGCGCTAAACACCTCCTTCAAGGACCAAACAATTGGATCAAGAGTGTTTAGATTACATCCCAAACACCCCCGTACTACCTACGTGGGGGCAGAAGCCGACGACTGGCCAACTCTCAGATTTCACAACACGGCCGCACAGGAGGTGAAATTTTTTAAACAACAAACATTATATTACATAACGACTTTGTTTCATCATACAAGGCAGAGACAACATGAATGTATTCATTCGAAAATAATGTCTTGCGCACATTGTGTTGCCACAATACGAGACCCCTCCAGGACGTCTTCAAAATACTGCTCGGGCATGCGGTGCTCCTTGCCCTCTGGCGGCCCCGCAGTCGTAAGCTTGACGGCGTCCATCTTCGCCCACCACACCTTGACGCGGGCGAAGGCCATGCGCGCGCCCTCGATGAAGACCTATCGGTTGATGACGTCCAGCCGAGGGCAGGCATTCACCAGCCGCTTCACAAGCCCGAAGTATCTCTCCCTTCTTCGGCTCGGAAGAACTCCGCAGCGTCAGACACACTGCGCGGTAGATCCGCAAATGCCCCTGAAGAACTCCGAATCTAGGTTCGTAAGAGATACTTCTTCTTCACATATTTGCTTTGCATACTAAATGCCTCACCCGCCACGATTTTCTTGGCCTCCTGGATCTCTTGGAGGCGCCCTGGGCCTCCATCCGGGCCTCTTCCACGCTTTGGCGGGCCATAGCGAGTTTGGTCTCTCGAGCCGAAACGTCGCGCTCCAAGGATTCGCATTTCTTCACCGCATCCTGGAGCTCTTGCTGGACCTCATCAAGCCGGTCCTTGTGCTTCTCACGGGCGGCTTTTTCCTTGGCAGCTTTCTCCTTGGCCTGGGCCAGGGCTTGTTTAAGGACCTCAACCTCGGTCGCTGCTCCTACACATATCATGGCACTCCGGTCAATATGCATTATTTATTCTTTCTGAATATACAGCCAGTCAGTACATACCTTGCTTGTCTTCTAGCTCCTTCCTCGCTTGGCCGAGCTCCTCCTCGGCCCGCTCCAGTCTCTACTTTAGTCCGGAGACTTCAGCAGTGTGTGAGGTCGCGGCCAGCAACGATGCCTGCTTATTCATATAAGACATATTTAGTTAGTTTCCTGATAAAATAAATTGATCCTCTACCCGGCTCTTCTTTTCGAACACCGGAAAGTGTCTCAGGGACTACTATTTATATTGGGATTTTCTCTTTTGCATCGCTTACCTCAAAACCTGTCAGCAGGCTGCTGCAGGCTTCGGTTAGTCCGCTCTTGATAGACTGAACCCTCTCAATCACCATACCCATAAGGATACGCTGTTCATCCACAATGGAAGTGCCTCGTAGCGCTTCCAGCAGATTATCCAGTGCCTCTGGTTGGACAGAGGTCACAGACGGAATAGGTACACCCCCTTCTTTCGAAGGAGGTTGCTCGCCAGATTCCAGAGCCGTATAGGCATTCGGACTTGTATCCGGTTGGGGGCCGAACTAAGCAAAGCCCCCATCCCCAGTCGCCATGGGGGTCTGCTCCCCCATGTGTCCAGCAGCCGAGGTTTCGCCCTCTAGCGTCACCCAGGCGGCCTCCTGAACCTCTCCCTAGCCTGGGAATGTCCTCTGGGACAACACCTCATCGTCGCCCTTGGCCATGGGAGAGTGAGCGGCCGACAGTGATTCGCTGGCCATCGCCTTCGAATCCAACGAACCTCTTGATGAGGATCGCAGGGAGCTGTTGTGGGCCGGACTGCAATGGCATAAATTAACATATTAATATCATGAAGCAAGAGAGGCAGGATGCATGGACATATGCGGGGTTTAGTTCTTATGACGTGGCCAGAGGCTTGTTTCGGGGGCGTCGCTCCGGGCTGCTGCCGACGTCCCACACAGAGATATCCGCAAGGGGACCCTTCCCCCTCTTGGGCGCCTCCGCCTCTAGATTTGTGGAGGTCGCCCTCTTCTTCCTCCCCCCATCAGGGGGAGAGGTGCTTTCTTCTGCCTCCTCATCATCGTCTTCGGTGGCGGAGGAGAGAGTCTTGTCTTCGGACGACACGTCTGAAGTTCCCTTGCGACGGGGGCCACTCCGGACCCCCTTGGCCTTCTTCTTGGCCTTCTTCTCCGGCGCCTTATAGGGCGCCGGCACCAGCATCTTCGCCAGGAGCGGGATGACTGGTTCCTCAGGCAGCAGAGCCAAACATTGAATCCGCTCCGCTCTCTCCGTCCATACCTGGAAAAAAATTAGATATCCTCCTTGAAACAAGCAAGTAGAGGATGCATCTGGAGACGTGAAAGGCTTACAGCATTGGTAGAATGGGTAATATCATGCCCGCGGTCCGAGTCTATGGCTGGCGGCGTCTTGTTGCCCTTAAAAAACAACTTCCAGGCATCTTCGTGAGTGTTTCCGAAGAGCCTTTCCAAGGTTTGGTGCTTCTTTGGGTTGAATTCCCATAAGGGGCAGCTTCGGCTTTGGCATGGGAGGATCCGGTGAACCAACATCACCTGGATTACGTCGACGAGCTTGATGTTTTTATCCACCATGCTTTGAACGCACGTTTGCAGCGCTATCATCTCGTCTAACGAAGACCAATTTGGGCCCTTCTCTATCCAGGAGGTGAGCCGCATTGGAGCTCCGGACTTGAATTCGGATGTCGTGGCCCAGGTGGCGCCGCGGGGCTTTGTGATATAGAACCACAGTTTCTGTCACTCCTTGACGGTCTCCACAAAAGTACCTTTGGGCCATGTGACTTTGGGCAGCTTGCTCACCATGGTGCCTCCGCCCTCCGCGTGCTGGCCATCCACCACCTTCGGCTTCATGTTGAAAATCTTGAGCCATAGTCCAAAGTGGGGTTGGATGCAGAGGAAGGCCTCACACACAACAATGAATGCCGAGATGTTGAGGAAAGAATTCGGGGCTAGGTCATGGAAGTCTAGCCCGTAATAGAACATAAGCCCGCGAATGAAAAGGTGGAGAGGAAACCCTAACCCGCAGACGAAATGAGGGATAAACACCACCCTCTCGTTGGGCTTCGGGATGGGGACGATTTGCCCCTTGGATGGAAGCCGGTGGGCAATTTCTTTCGCCAGATACCCGGCCTCCCGAAGCCTGGTGATGTCCTTCTCCCTAACGGAGGAGGCCATCCACTTGCCTTGACCTCCAGATCCAAACATGGTTGAGTGCTTCCTTGAGGCGGAAAGAATGAGTACTTGGGAGCTGGAGCTCGAGAATGGAAGGGCAAATAAAGAGAGAAGGTGTGGGTGAAGAAAAGGGAATCCTTATCTCCTTATAAAGGCAGTGAATATCAAGCGCCTCCCCACTCGCCTTAAAACTCGCATGTTCCCAAGGGCTGTGTAAACGGTGCGGTTAGATTACCCACACCCGTATTGATGAGAAACCCGCAATAAGGGTGCACGATCTCTGCTTCGACAAGATGTGCCTATGAAAACCGCGTCTCGAAACATGGAACGGTAGACGGAAAACGGTTCGAAATGATGACCAAGCAGACGTGATGTCACATTACTAAAAGTTGTCAGCGGATTGGACTAGTGCAATATTATATTCTCTTTGGTTGTGTGTGGTACTTGTGTTGCAGATCTAGACACGTTCATTGCGTCCGAAGACTACCTTGGAGTATTCGGAAAGGGGAACTGATAACCCACAAGTATAGGGGATCGCAACAGTTTTCAAGGGTAGAGTATTCAACCCAAATTTATTGATTCGACACAAGGGGAGCCAAAGAATATTCTCAAGTATTAGCAGCTGAGTTGTCAATTCAACCACACCTGGAAACTTAATATCTGCAGCAAGGTATTTAGTAGCAAAGTAATATGATAGTAGTGGTAACGGTAGCAAAAGCAATATTTTTGCTGTTTAATAGTGATGATAACAACAGCAACTGAAAATTAAATAAGCGAAGAACAATATATGGAAAGCTCGTAGGCAATGGATCGGTGATGGAGAATTATGCCGGATGCGGTTCATCATGTAACAGTCATAACCTAGGGTGACACGGAACTAGCTCCAATTCATCAATGTAATGTAGGCATGTATTCCGAATGTAGTCATACATGCTTATGGAAAAGAACTTGCATGACATCTTTTGTCCTACCCTCCCATGGCAGTGGGGTCCTATTGGAAACTAAGGGATATTAAGGCCTCCTTTTAATAGAGTACCGAATCAAAGCATTAACACATAGTGAATACATGAACTCCTCAAACTACGGTCATCACCGGTAAGTATCCTGATTATTGTCACTTCGGGGTTAACGGATCATAACACATAATAGGTGACTATAGACTTGCAAGATAGGATCAAGAACTCTCATATTTTGATGAAAACATAATAGGTTCAGATCTGAAATCATGGCACTCGAGCCCTAGTGACAAGCATTAAGCATAGCAAAGTCATAGCAACATCAATCTCAGAACATAGTGGATACTAGGGGTCAAACCCTAACAAAACTAACTTGATTACATGATAAATCTCATCCAACCCATCACTGTCCAGCAAGCCTACGATGGAATTACTCACGCACGGCAGTGAGCATCATGAAATTGGTGATGGGGGAAGGTTGTTGATGATGATGGCGATGGATTCCCCTCTCTGGAGCCCTGAACGGACTCCAGATCAGCCCTCCCGAGAGAGTTTAGGGCTTGGTGGCGGCTCCGTATCGTAAAACGTGATGAATCCTTCTCTCTGGGTTTTCTCCTCGAAAGTGAATATATGGAGTCAAGGTTGAGGTCGGTGGAGCGTCAGGGGGCCCACGAGGCAGGGGGCGCATCCCCCACCCTCGTGGACAAGTGGAGGCCCCCTGACGTGGATCTTCCTTCCGGTATTTTTTATATATTCCAAAAAAATTCTCCGTTGATTTTCAGGTCATTCCAAGAACTTTTATTTCTGCACAAAAATAACACCATGGCAATTCTGCTAAAAACAGCGTCAGTCCGGGTTAGTTCCATTCAAATCATGCAAGTTAGAGTCCAAAACAAGGGAAAAAGTGTTCGGAAAAGTAGATACGACGGAGACGTATCAACTCCCCCAAGCTTAAACCTTTGCTTGTCCTCAAGCAATTCAGTTGATAAACTGAAAGTGATAAAGAAAAACTTTTACAAACTCTGTTTTCTCTTGTTGTTGTAAATATGTAAAGCGAGCATTCAATTTTTCAGAAAAGATTATGAACTAACCATAATCACAATAACATTTAGGTCTCATGTTAGTCATATCAATGGCATAATCAACTAGTGAGCAATAATAATAAATATCAGATGACAACATTTTCTCGAAACAATCATGATATGATATAACAAGATGGTATCTCGCTAGCCCTTTCTGAGACCGCAAAACATAAATGCAGAGCACCTTTAAAGATCAAGGACTGACTAGACATTGTAATTCATGGTAAAAGAGATCCAGTCAAGTCATGCTCAATGTAAACTAACAGTAATGGATGCAAATGACAGCGGTGCTCTCCAACTGGTGCTTTTTAATAAGAGGATGATGACTCAACATAAAAGTAAATGGATAGGCCCTTCGCAGAGGGAAGCAGTGATTTGTAGAGGTGCCAGAGCTCGGTTTTGAAATATATATGAATAATATTTTGAGCGGTATACTTTCATTGTCAACATAACAACCAAGAGATGGCGATATCTTCCATGCTACACACATTATAGGCGGTTCCCAAACAGAATGGTAAAGTTTATACTCCCCCTCCACCAACAAGCATCAATCCATGGCTTGCTCTAAACAACGAGTGCCTCCAACCAACAACAGTCCCGGGGGAGTTTTGTTTGCAATTAATTTCATTTGATTTGCATAAAGCATGGGACTGGGCATCCCAGTGACCAACCATTTTCTCGTGAGTGAGGAGCGGAGTCCACTCCTCTTGAGAATAACCCGCCTAATATGGAAGATACAGACAACCCTAGTTGATACATGAGCTATTCGAGCATACAAAATAGAATGTTTATTTGAAGGTTTAGAGTTTGGCACATACAAATTTACTTGGAACGGTAGGTAGATACCGTATATAGGTAGGTATGGTGGACTCATATGGAATAACTTTGGGGTTTATGGAATTGGAAGGCTAGCAAAAGACTAGGAAGCGACCAGCTAGAGAGTGACAATAGTCATGAACATGCATTACAATTAATCAACACCGAATGCAAGCATGAGTAGGATATAATGCACCATGAACATAAATATTGTAGAGGCTATGTTGATTTTGTTTCAACTACATGCATGAACATGTGCCAAGTCAAGCCACTCGAATCGTTCAAAAGAGGATACCACCCTATCATACCACATCACAACCATTTTAATAGCATGTTGGCACGCAAGGTAAACCATTATAAGCTCGTAGCTAATTAAACATGGCATAAGCAACTATAATCTCTAATTGTCATTGCAAACATGTTTATTCATAATAGGCTGAATCAGGAACGATGAACTAATCATATTTACAAAAACAAGAGAGGTCGAGTTCATACCAGCTTTTCTCATCTCAATAATTTCATCATATAATCATCATTGTTGCCTTTCACTTGCACGACCGAATAGTGTGGATAATAATAATAATAATAATAGTGCACGTGCATTGGAATAAGCTAGAATCTATAAGGATTCAATTCAAGAGAGAAGACAGGGTAATATGGGTTCTTTGTTAGCTCAACAATAATGCATATAAGAGCCACTTTAACATTTTAATTATGGTCTTCTCCTCTCGAGCCCCAAAGAAAAGAAATAAAACTATTTACACGAGAAAGCTCCCAACAAGCAAAAGAAGAACGAGAAATCTTTTTGGGTTTTCTTTTTAATTACTACTACAAGCATGGAAAGTAAACTAGCTAAAAGCTACAACTAATTTTTTTTGTTTTTCCTTAAGGCTTATCAAACACACAAGAAGAAAGCATAAAAAGGAAAATAAACTAGCATGGATGTTACAATGAAAAAGTATGAGCACCAACAACTAGCAATAAGTGTGTGAACATGAATGTAATGTCGGTGAGAAATACATACTCCCCCAAGCTTAGGCTTTTGGCCTAAGTTGGTCTATGTCCACGGCTGGCCTGGCGGATATCCATAGTAATAGTTGGGGTCGTAATGTGAAGAAGCCTCGGATTTCCACTGGTTGGCAATCACCTCCGGATTCCACTGGTAATCAGACTGTCGTGGAGGATCAAATTGTGGTTCTGGCTCTGGCTCTGTAGCTGATGTAGGGTTCCGGTAGGCGTGAATGGCCTCCAACGGAACAAGGTACTTGCCTGCAGATAAATCAAACAAGGAAGGAGCAGGCAAGGTAATAGTCTCTGGGTGATTTTTACCAAATATTAATTTGTACTTAAGCGCCTTTTCCCTATTCTTAACAATAAAATCATGTGCTGCCATACTCTTATAATCTAGATAAACAGGAGGCAGTAATTTTTCTTCTTTCTCATAATGCCTAATAGGTATGTTAAAATCTGCAGCGAGGCGCGAGGCGAAGATGCCTCCAAGGACGAGGCCCTTAGTACGGTTAAGATTTAACTGCTTTGCAACAATAGCGCCCAAACTAAATGTGTCATCACGAAATAAGGCATGGCACAAAATAACAATATCAGGGGCACTCGGGTTTCCACAGTTTCCGCGCCCAATTAAGCATCTACTAGCAAATATAGCAAAGTAACGTAGAACAGGAAAGTGTATGCTAGTAATTCGTGTGTCGGAAACCTTCCTCGTTTCCCCTACAGCAATGGTATCAATAAACCCATCCACATCGTCACGATGTGGTTCCTCTACACTGCCCTCAAAAGGGATCAAACAAACCCGACAAAAATCACGAAGTGTCTACTTATGCTCATCATATAAATAAAATTCCACCGTAGGTGGTGAGCTCCTAGCATGGAAATGAAAGTTTTGCACAAAGATATTGGTGAGTAAGAGATACGATTCGCGTTGGTCGTGGAGGAAGGCGGTGAGGCCTGCATTCTCAGCCAATTCATACAAATCATCATAAGACCCCGTTCAGCCAACTTCCGAACAGGATGAACGGTGAGATGGGCAAGTTAGCCCTGGTAAACAGGCCACGCACGAAGACTCGGAGGACAGTAATTATCTTCTGCTCTCTAAGGATGAGGTAAGCCTCGGCACCGAGGATTTTATCGTGCCTGAGGAACCTCTCGAACAAGAGCGCTTCAAGCGCCAGCTAATAGCCACTGCAAAGAGCCTGAAAAATAAACAGCAGCAGCTTCAAGCTGATCAAGATCTGCTCAACGATAGATGGACTGATATCCTGGAAGCCAAGGAGCACACCGCTGCCTTAGCAGCAGAAGTACAGAGCGGCCTTTTCAAGCAGAACTTTAATTTGGCGGCCGAGTTCCCGGACACTGTCAAGAGAGTCCGGACTATTCTGCAGCAGGACACCTCGGCTCGTCAAGAGCTCGACTAACAATTCGGCCTCCGTCCCAGCCATGATCAAGCAGCGGCATCCGTACCGCGCGTACATAATTACGCACTCAAAATACCTTGGGCATAGACTGAGGCATAACTAGCTTGTGATCCACAATACGGCTCGACCGCCCCTGGACACACATACTTTCACTGTTTCCTTTTTTCTCCTTTTCAGGTTTGTTTTTTACAGGCCTTCCCTGATGGCTTGACCATCGGTTCTTTTTGAAGGATAAATACACCAAGACGACAAGAAGCATCGACGTACTGGGGAATTTTTAGGTGGTTTCTTTAATGAGCCCTTTACCTGTTTTCAGGACCCACACTCAGCTCTCCTTTGGGTAAGGCATATTAAATAGCCTTCTGCTTATTGCACCACTTGTATAAATGCGCTTTAATGCACTACTGAAATTATAATGGAAACAGTTTGCGGCCCAAATTTTACGGCTTTTGCTTACTACCCTTTCTTCTTTTTCTTTTTTGATAACTTTATCAAATAGCACCCGTACACTTTGGTACGTTTGAATTTGCCAGGGGCTTCATAGCGCCACACAACACGGCAACAAAGTCTGAACACTTTGTACAGTATAGTTCGGCACCCTAAATTTAGCACTATATGCATTGGCTCCGAATCATGTCTTTGGTCAATAGTTGGGTTGCCCGGCTCCTGTGCTTGCTACCTTACATTCCGTTATATCGGCTAGGGTAGTAAAGGGAGAACTACTGCGATTATGCCCTGGTTTACCCGGAGGAGCACCTCAGTAGAGAAAGCCGAAAACTGACTGTCATGATGCGGCAAGAGCCGGTCAGCTCTTCGGAGGTCTCAAATCCTTAGAGATTTTTTCCGCATTACGCGAGGGATCGGTACTTACCCGATCAGGTGTTTACAGCATCCTAGTTCGGATACTAGGGGCTGCGCCTATATTTTCATTGTCAAACTCCTATGGCTAAGTGAGGGTGCTAAAGCCGCATAGTCCGATTGCCTGGTTCGTCACGATAAACACCTTCTTCAAGGACCAAACAATTGGATCAAGAGTGTTTAGATTACATCCTGAACACCCCCGTACTAACTACATGGGGGCAGAAGCCGACGACTGGCCAACTCTCAGATTTCACACAACACGGCCGCACAGGAGGTGAATTTTTTTAAATAACAAACATTATATTACATAACGACTTTGTTTCATCATACAAGGCAGAGACAACATGACTGTATTCATTCGAAAATAATGTCTTGCGCACATTGTGTCGCCACAATACGAGATCCCTTTAGGACGTCTTCAAAATACCGCTTGGGCGTGCGGTGCTCCTTGCCCTCTGGCGGTCCCCCGCGGTCGTAAGCTTGACGGCGTCCATCTTTGCCCACCACACCTTGATGCGGGCGAAGGCCATGTGCGCGCCCTCGATGAAGACCTACCGCTTGATGACGTCCAGTCGAGGGCAGGCATTCACCAGCCGCTTCACGAGCCCGAAGTAGCTATCGGGTATTGCTTCGGCAGACCACAGCCGGATTATTAAATCCTTCATGGCTAGTTCGGCCACCCTATGCAGCTCGACCAGCTGTTTTAGTTGACCACTAAAGGGCACTGGATGTTCTGGCGCAAGATATTGCGACCAGAACAGCTTCTCCATAGAGCTCCCTTCTTCGGCTCGGAAGAACTCCGCAGCGTCAGACACACTGCGCGGCAGATCTGCAAATGCCCCTAGAGAACTCCGAATCTAGGTTAGTAAGAGATACTTCTTCTTCACATATTTGATTTGCATACTAAATGCCTCACCCACCACGATTTTCTTGGCCTCCTGGATCTCTTGGAGGGCGCCCTGGGCCTCTATCCGGGCCTCTTCCGCGCTTTGGCGGGCCATAGCGAGTTCGGTCTCTCGAGCTGAAACGTCGCGCTCCAAGGATTCGCATTTCTTCACCGCATCCTAGAGCTCTTGCCGGACCTCATCAAGCCGGGCCTTGTGCTTCTCACGGGCGGCTTTTTCCTTGGCAGTTTTCTCCTTGGCCTGGGCCAGGGCTTGTTTAAGGACCTCGACCTCGGTCGCTGCTCCTACACATATCATGGCACTCCGGTCAATATGCATTATTTATTCTTTCCGAATATACAACCAGTCAGTACATACCTTGCTTGTCTTCTAGCTGCTTCCTCGCTTGGCCGAGCTCCTCCTCGGCCCGCTCCAGTCTCTGCTTTAGTCCGGAGACTTCGGCAGTGTGTGAGGTTGTGACGCCCCAAGACCGATGCTCGAGAAGTCTTCCATAGGTTCTGGGTTTCTCCGTGTGTTTTATTTTTGCATTGCATCATGTCATCATGCCATTATTATTGCACCCGTTTCAAAACTCTTTTAAGTAAATCGAATGGATCTTCGATCCATTTAAATCGAGGGAAGGATGACTTCTCTTTATAACATATCCTCCCGATATTAGGGAGCTATATTAAATATTCTATTTTCGGAATCACCCATGAACACACTTGCAAATAATCACATGCTTTTTCTCACTTCAAGTTTGGTCCCCAAACTTTGCTTATACTCTTTCATCATTTTCCAGAGCTCCACCAAAAATCTGAACATTTTTGGACCTTCCTTTTACCAAGTCCTAGTTCAAACCCATTCGAATTAAATTCAAATGAGTTTGAATTTGTATCTTTCAATCTTGCCGTTTCTATTTTTCTTGGGTCAAACTCATTTTTGTGAGTCCGGGAAATTTATTCGCGAGTCCAACTTTGCTCCCTAAACCCCCTCTTCATTTCTTTTTCTTCTCTTGTTTTCTGTTAAAGAAATAATAAGAGAGAAGGAGGAGAGAGCCCATCAGTCCAGCTAGGCCTCTGGTCACTTCCTTCTTTACTAGGCCGGCCCTTTAGGCCCAGCTAACCCCCCTCCTCTCTTCCTGCGGCCTGACCAAAAGGCCCAAGGCCCAGCCGCCGGTCTCCCTAGGCGCGGCCCTCCCACTCCACTAGGCCCATCACTCCCCGCTGCCCACCTGGGCCTCACAAACTCCAGCTAAGGCCCGAGTGTTAGGGATCATAGCAGAAATTCAAAATTTTCTACGCATCACCAAGATCAATCTATGGAGTAATCTAGCAACGAGGGGAAGGAGAGTGCATCTACATACCCTTGTAGATCGCTAAGCGGAAGCGTTCAAGTGAACAGGGTTGATGGAGTCATACTCGTCGCGATCCAAATCACCGATGATCCTAGTGCCGAACGGACGACACCTCCGTGTTCAACACACGTGCAGCCCGATGACGTCTCCTACGCCTTGATCCAGCAAGGGGAGAAGGAGAGGTTGGGGAAGACTCCATCCAGCAGCAGCACGACGGCGTGGTGGTGGTGGAGGAGCGTGGTACTCTAGCAGGGCTTCACCAAGCACCGCAAGAGATGAGGAGGGATAGGGGTAGGGCTGCGCCAAGAAGGAGATGTTCTCGTGTGTATGGCAACCCAAAAACCCCACTATATATAGGGGAAAGGGAGGGGCTGTGCCCCCACCTAGGTTTCCACCCCTAGGGGTGGCGTCCAGCCCTAGATCCCATCTAGGGGGGCGGCCAAGGGGGAGAGAGGGGGGGCGCACCACTAGGAGGGCCTTAGGCCCATCTGAGCCTAGGGTTTCCCCCTTTTCCCTTCTCTCTTCGCCTTGGGTCCTGGTGGGGGGGCGCACCGGCCCACCTGGGGCTGGTCCCCTCTCACACTTGGCCCACACAGCCCTCTGGGGCAGGTAGCCCCACCCGGTGGACCCTCGGGACCCTCCCGGTGGTCCCGGTACGTTACCGATAGCACCCGAAACTTTTCCGGTGACCAAAACAGGACTTCCCATATATAAATCTTTACCTCCGGACCATTCCGGAACTCCTTGTGATGTCCGGGATCTCATCCAGGACTCCAAACAACATTCGGTAACCACGTATATCTATTCCCTATAACCCTAGCGTCATCGAAACTTAAGTGTGTAGACCCTACGGGTTCGGGAACCATGTAGACATGACCGAGACAACTCTCCGGTCAATAACCAACAGCGGGATATGGATACCCATCTTGGCTCCCACATGTTCCATGATGATCTCATCGGATGAACCATGATGTCAAGGACTTAATCAATCCTGTATACAATTCCCTTTGTCTAGCTATACGATACTTTCCCGAGATTCGATCATCGGTATCCCGATACCTTGTTCAATCTCATTACTGGCAAGTCTCTTTACTCGTTCCGTAACACATTATCCCGTGATCAACTCCTTGGTCACATTGTGCACATTATGATGATGTCCTACCGGGTGGGCCCAGAGATACCTCTCCGTTTACACGGAGTGACAAATCCCAGTCTCGATTCGTGCCAACCCAACAGACACTTTCGAAGATACCTGTAGTGAACCTTTATAGCCACCCAGTTACGTTGTGACGTTTGGCACACCCAAAGCACTCCTACGGTATCTGGGAGTTGCACAATCTCATGGTCTAAGGAAATGATACTTGACATTAGAAAAGCTTTAGCATACGAACTACATGATCTTTGTGCTAGGCTTAGGATTGGGTCTCGTCCATCACATCATTCTCCTAATGATGTGATCCCGTTATCAATGACATCCAATGTCCATGGTCAGGAAACCGTAACCATCTATTGATCAACGAGCTAATCAACTAGAGGCTTACTAGGGACATGGTGTTGTCTATGTATCCACACATGTATCTGAGTTTCCTATCAATACAATTCTAGCATGGATAATAAATGATTATCATGAACAAGGAAATATAATAATAACCAATTTATTATTGCCTCTAGGGCATATTTACAACAGTCTCCCACTTGCACTAGAGTCAATAATCTAGTTCACATCGCCATGTGATTAACACTCACAGGTCACATCGCCATGTGACCAACATCCAAGAGTCTACTAGACTCAATGATCTAGTTCACATCACTATGTGATAAACACTCAAAGAGTTCTGGGTTTGATCATGTTATGCTTGTGAGAGAGGTTGTAGTCAACGGGTCTTGCCATATTCAGATCCCTATGTATTTCACAAAACTTTATATCGTAGATGCTGCTACCACGTTCCACTTGGAGCTATTCCAAATTGTTGCTCCATTATACGTATCCGGTATCTCTACTCAGAGCTATCCGGATAGGTGTTAAGCTTGCATCAACGTAACTCTTTATGTCAAACTCTTTATCACCTCCATAATCGAGAAACATTTCCTTATTCCTCTAAGGATAATTTTGACCGCTATCTGGTGATCTACTCCTAGATCACCTTTGTACCCTCTTGCCAGACATGTGGCAAGGCACACATCAGGTGCGGTACTTCAGCATGGCATACCATATAGAGCCTATGACAAAAGCATAGGGGACGACCTTCGTCCTTTCTCTTTCTTATGCCGTGGTCAAGCTTTGAGTCTTACTCAACTTCACACCTTACAACTCAGGTAAGAACCCCTTCTTTGAATGATCTATTTTGAACTCCTTCAAAAACATGTCAAGGTGTGCGTTCTTTGAAAGTATCATCAGGCGTCTTGATCTATATCTATAGATCTTGATGCTCAATATGTAAGCAGCTTTATCCAGGTCTTCCTTTGAAAAACACTCTTCAAACAACCGTTTATGCTTTCCAGAAATTCTACATTATTTCAGATCAACAATATGTCATCCACATATACTTATCAGAAATATTGTAGTGCTCCCACTCACTTTCTTGCAAATACAAGTTTCTAGCAAATATTGTATAAACCTAAAAGCTTTGATCACTCCATCAAAGCATATATTCCGATTCCGAGATGCTTGCTCTAGTCCATAGAAGGATCGCTGGAGCCAGCATACCTTTTAGCATCCTTAGGATCGACAAAACCTTTTATTGTATCACATACAACTTTTTCTTACGAAAACTGGTAAGAAAACTTGTTTTGACATCCATCTATCAGATTTCATAATCGAAAAACACAGCTAATGCTAACATGATTCCGACGGACTTAAGCATCGCTACGGGTGAGAAATTCTCATCGTAGTCAACTCCTTGAACTTGTGAAAAGACTCTTTCCCACAAGTCGAGCTTCATAGAAGGTAACATTACCGCCCATGTCCGTCTTCTTCTCAAAGATCCATTTATCTCGATGGCTTGCCGATCAACGGGCAAGTCCACCAAAGTCCATACATGGATCCTATCTCAGATTTCATGGCTTCTAACCATTTGTCGGAATACGGGCCCACCATCGCTTCTCCATAGCTCGTAGGTTCATTGTTGTCTAACAACATGATATCTAAGACAGGATTACTGTACCACTTAGGAGTAGTACATATCCTTGTCGACCTACGAGGTTCGATAGCAACTTGATCTGAAGCTTCATGATCACTATCATTAACTTCCTATTCAACAGACGTAGGCTCCACAGAAAACATCTTTCTGTGTTGCATCACTCTCTGGTTAAAATAAAGGTTCGACAACCTCATCAAGTTCTATCTTCCTCCCGCTCAATTCTTTCGAGAGAAACTCCTTCTCGAGAAAGGACCCGTTCTTAGCGACAAACAATTTGCCCTCGGATCTGAGATAGAAGGTATACCCAACTGTCACCTTTGGGTATCCTATGAAGATGTGTTTGTCCGGTTTGGGTTCGAGCTTCTCCGGCTGAAGCCTTAAGCATCGCAGCCCCAAACATTAAGAAACGACAACTTTGGTTTCTTGCCAAACCAATGTTCATACGACGTCGTCTCAACGGACTTATATGGTGTCCTATCTAAAGTGAATGCAGTTGTCTCTAATGCATAACCTCAAAATAATAGCGGTAGATCGGTAAGAGACATCATAGATCGCACCATATCTCATAATGTTCGATTACGACGTCCGGACACACCATTACCTTGTGGTGTTCCAGGTGGCTTCAACTGCGAAACAATTCCACAATGTCTTAAGTGATTGCCAAACTCATAACTCAGAAAATCCCCTTTTGATCAGATCGTAGGAACATGATCTTCTTTGTTATGATGATTCTTAACTTCACTCTGAAATCGCTTGAACTTTTCAAACGTTTCAGACTTGTGCTTCATTAGGTAGATATACCTATATCTACCCAAATCGTCAGTGAAGATGAGAAAATAGCGATATCCACCGCACTCTTCAATTCTCATTGGATCACACGCATCAGCATGCATGATTTCCAACAAGTCACTTGCCCGTTTCATTGTACCTGAAAACGGGGTCTTAGTCATCCTGCCCATGAGGCATGGCTCGCATGTGTCAAGTGATTCAAAATCAAGTGACTCCAAAAATCCATCGACATGGAGTTTCTTCATGCATCTTATGCCAATATGACCTAAGCGGCAGTGCCACGAGAAAGTGGTACTATCATTATTAACTCTACATCTTTTGGCATGAACATGTGTATTACCACGACCGAGATTCAATGAACCATTCACATAGGGTGCATGACCATGAAAGGTATCATTCATGTAAACAGAATAACCATTATTCTCTAACTTAAATGAATGACCGTATTGCAATGAACATGATCTAATCATATTCATGCTCAACGTAGACACCTGATAACATTTATCTAGGTTCAATACTAATCCCGAAGGCAGATGGAGCGTGCGATGGTGATCTCATCAACTTTGGAAACACTTCCAACACACATCGTCACCTCGCCCTTAGCTAGTCTCCGTTTAGTCCGTAGCTTTTGCTTCAAGTCACCAATAATAGTAACTGAACCGGTATCCAATACCCAGGTGCTACCAGGAGTACTAGTGAGGTACACATTAATAACACGTATAAATTTTGTTGAAGTTGCCAGCCTTCTTATCTACCATGCATTTGGGGTAATTCCGCTACCAGTGACCGTTCCCCTTACAATAGAAGCACTTAGTCTCAGGTTTGGGTTCAACCATGAGTTCCTTCACTGGAGCGGCAACTGGTTTGCCATCCATGAAGTTTCCCTTCTAGCCGTTTCCCTTCTTGAAACCAGTGGTCTTGTTAAACCATCAACACTTGATGCTCCTTCTTGATTTCTACCTTTTGCGGTCTTAAGCACCGCGAACAGCTCCGGGATCAACTCCATCCCTTGCATGTCATAGTTCATCACGAAGATCTAGTAGCTTAGTGATAGTGGCTAGAGAACTCTATAAATCACTATCTTATCTGGAAGTTTAACTCCCACTTGATTTAAGTGATTGTAGCACCCAGACATTCTGAGCACATGCTCACTAGTTGAGCTATTCTCCTCCATCTTGTTGGCTAAAGAACTTGTCAGAGGTCTCACACCTCTCAACACGGGCATGAGCCTTAAATCCCAATTTCAGCTCTTGGAACATCTCATATGTTCTATGGCGTTTAAAACGTCATTGGAATCCCGATTCTAAGCCGTAAAGTATGGTGCACTAAACTATCAAGTAGTCATCAGGATGTGTCTGTCAGGTGTTCACAACATCCACAGACGATGTTGTAGGGGTTTGCACATCGAGCGGTGCATCAAAGACGTAAGCCTTCTGTGTAGCAGTGAGGACACTCCTCGGACTACGGACCTAGTCCGCATCAGTGCTTACAATATCTTTCAACTTGGTCTTTCTCTAGGAACCTATTGAAACAGGGAGCTACAACGTGAGCTATATATCTACAACATATTTGCAAAGACAATTTAGACTATGTTCATGATAATTGAGTTCATCTAATCAAATTATTTAATGAACTCCCACTCAGATAGACATCCCTCTAGTCATCTAAGTGAAACATGATCTGAGTCAACTAGGCTGTGTCCGATCATCACGTGAGACGGACTAGTCAACATCGGTGAACATCTTCATGTTGATCGTATCTTCTATACGACTCATGCTCGACCTTTCGGTCTTCCGTGTTCCAAGGCCATGTCTGTACATGCTAGGCTCGTCAAGTCAACCTAAGTGTTTTTGCTGTGTAAATCTGGCTTACACCCGTTGTATTCGAACGTTAGAATCTATCACACCCGATCATCACGTGGTGCTTCAAAACAACGAACCTTCGCAACGGTGCACAGTTAGGGGGAACACCTTTCTTGAAATTTTAGTGAGGGATCATCTTATTTAAGCTACCGTCGTTCTAAGCAAATAAGATGTAAAACATGATAAACATCACATGCAATCAAATAGTGACATGATATGGCCAATATCATTTTGCTCCTTTTGATCTCCATCTTTGGGGCTCCATGATCATCGTTGTCACCGGCATGACACCATGATCTCCATCATCGCGTCTTCTTGAAGTTGTCTCGTCATCTATTACTTCTACTACTATGGCTAACGCTTTAGCAATAAAGTAAAGTAATTACATGACGTTTATGTTGACACGCAGGTCATAAATAAATTAAGACAACTCCTATGGCTCCTGCCGGTTGTCATACTCATCGACATGCAAGTCGTGATTCCTATTACAAGAACATGATCAATCTCATACATCACATATATCATTCATCACATCCTTTTGTCCATATCACATCACAAGGCATATGCTGCAAAAACAAGTTAGACATCCTCTAATTGTTGTTGCAAGTTTTTACGTGGCTGCTATAGGTTTCTAGCAAGAACGTTTCTTACCTACGCCAAAACCACAACGTGATATGCCAATTTCTATTTACCCTTCATAAGGACTCTTTTCATCGAATCCGATCCGACTAAAGTGGGAGAGAAAGACACCCGCTAGCCACCTTATGCAACTAGTGCATGTCAGTTGGTGGAACCAGTCTCACGTAAGAGTACGTGTAAGGTCGGTCCGGGCCGCTTCATCCCACGATGCCGCCGAATCAAGATAAGACTAGTAACGGCAAGTAAATTGACAAAATCAACGCCCACAACTGCTTTGTGTTCTACTCGTGCATAGAAACTATGCATAGACCTAGCTCATGATGCCATTGTTGGGGATCGTAGCAGAAATTCAAAATTTTCTACGCATCACCAAGATCAATCTATGGAGTAATCTAGCAACGAGGGGAAGGAGAGTGCATCTACATACCCTTGTAGATTGCTAAGCGGAAGCGTTCAAGTGAACGGGGTTGATGGAGTCGTACTCGTCGTGATCCAAATCACCGATGATCCTAGTGCCGAACGGACGGCACCTCCGTGTTCAACACACGTGCAGCCCGGTGATGTCTCCTACGCCTCGATCCAGCAAGGGGAGAAGGAGAGGTTGGGGAAGACTCCATCCAGCAGCAACACGACGGCGTGGTGGTGGTGGAGGAGCGTGGTACTCTAGCAGGGCTTCGCCAAGCACCGCAAGAGATGAGGAGGGATAGGGGTAGGGTTGCACCAAGAAGGAGATGTTCTCGTGTGTATGGCAGCCCAAAACCCCCACTATATATAGGGGAAAGGGAGGGGCTGCGCCCCCACCTAGGTTTCCACCCCTAGGGGTGGCGGCCAGCCCTAGATCCCATCTAGGGGGCGGCCAAGGGGGGAGAGAGGGGGGCGCACCACTAGGTGGGCCTTAGGCCCATCTGAGCCTAGGGTTTCCCCCTTTTCCCTTCTCTCTTCGCCTTGGGTCCTGGTGGGGGGGCGCACCGGCCCACCTGGGGCTGGTCCCCTCTCACACTTGGCCCACACAGCCCTCTGGGGCAGGTAGCCCCACCTAGTGGACCCCCGGGACCCTCCCGGTGGTCCCGGTACGTTACTGATAGCACCCGAAACTTTTTCAATGACCAAAATAGGACTTCCCATATATAAATCTTTACCTCCAAACCATTCTGGAACTCCTCGTGATGTCCGGGATCTCATCTGGGACTCCGAACAACATTCGGTAACCACATATATCTATTCCCTATAACCCTAGCGTCATCGAACCTTAAGTGTGTAGACCCTACGGGTTCGGGAACCATGCAGACATGACCGAGACAACTCTCCGGTCAATAACCAACAGTGGGATCTGGATACCCATGTTGGCTCCTACATGTTCCACGATGATCTCATCGGATGAACCACGATGTCAAGGACTTAATCAATCCCGTATACAATTCCCTTTGTCTAGCGATACGATACTTGCCCGAGATTCGATCGTGGGTATCCCGATACCTTGTTCAATCTCGTGACTGGCAAGTCTCTTTACTCGTTCCGTAACACATCATCCCGTGATCAACTCCTTGGTCACATTGTGCACATTATGATGATGTCCTACCGAGTGGGCCCAGAGATACCTCTCCGTTTACACGGAGTGACAAATCCCAGTCTCGATTCGTGCCAACCCAACAGACACTTTCGGAGATACCTGTAGTGAACCTTTATAGCCACCCAGTTACGTTGTGACGTTTGGCGCACCCAAAGCACTCCTACGGTATCCGGGAGTTGCACAATCTCATGGTCTAAAGAAATGATACTTGACATTAGAAAAGCTTTAGCATACGAACTACACGATCTTTGTGCTAGGCTTAGGATTGGGTCTCGTCCATCACATCATTCTCCTAATGACGTGATCCCTTTATCAACGACATCCAATGTCCATGGTCAGGAAACCGTAACCATCTATTAATCAACGAGCTAGTCAACTAGAGGCTTACTAGGGACATGGTGTTGTCTATGTATCCACACATGTATCTGAGTTTCCTATCAATACAATTCTAGCATGGATAATAAACGATTATCATGAACAAGGAAATATAATAATAACCAATTTATTATTGCCTCTAGGGCATATTTCCAACACCGACCGAACCCTAGACTATCTCCCTCTCGTTCCCATGGTCGCCGCCACCACGTCCTCGATGCCATCTCTCGCTCTCTCCCCGATCCCTACTCCCTCCTCTCGCTTCCTCCCTCACCTTCTCAGCGCGACCAAGGGGGGATCCCAATCCCCATGGCCATGCAGCCTCGCGCGCCCAGGACCCCGAGCAGGAGCGATGTCCTTGTCTCCTCGCTCGCGCCTCCTCCGGTCCCATGGCGATGCCGTCCGGCCACAGCCACCTGCGTGCCCGACGCCGCCCCGCCTCCAAGTTCGCCGTCGCCTCGCTGTCGCCATGGCCCGAAGCCGCGCCTCAGTTGCTTCTTGTACCGCAGCCGCATGCCTCTCCTTCCTCCTGCGCGGTTCCCCCTGCCGCCTTGCCACCGTTGAGCTGCGCCGCAGCGCCGACCTCGCTCTGCCCTTGCAGCTGCTGCTTTGCCACCACGCGCCCACGTTGACTCGGGTGAGTCCAGCACCATGACTCGACGCTGCTCTGGCTGCACCCACCTCGGGCCTTCAACCACGACGCCCGCCATGGCCCTCCTCGCACTGCTGCTCCTTGGTTTCGTCCTCTGTCACGACCATCTCCTCCCCCAACGCCCTTGCGGAGGCTGTTGCTGCAGGACCACCACGACACCATCTCCGAAGCCCAAGTCCGAGGACTAACGTGCTCGGGTAACTCGTCAAGTACATCTTCGTGAAGATCGATGCTTGGACATGCACCGTTTGCGTGGATTACGTCAAGTACCACGACGACCGTCGAGACCGCCAAGTTCTGCTACCGATGAACGCTTTGGAATCGCCAAGTCAAACTACAACGCGAAGACCATGTACAACTACTGATCCCGTGGATGTCACCAAGTACCCCATCGGCAAGACCGACGCCCGAACAATCACACCGGCTCTGTGGATTTCAGCAAGACCGTCGACGACCTACTCCGTGAACGTGTACCACTACGCCGCCCTAACGTCTACAGAACATGTACCACGACCATCGTTGAAGACCCCGTGGACATCAAGTTCCATGTCGTGACCCCGAACATCTACGGACATGAACCACTACTTCCCTCGGCATTCCGAGAATGTCTACTTCCCCTACACCGCATCATACTCGAACCCCTCCGATAACGCACGCTTCGAAGGTATAACCTCGAGACGACGTCCGTGAATGAATGCTTGCGATGTTTGAGATGCTCGTGTCTGCACCGTGTCCTTTGTCACTCGTTTCCTTGCTGCCAACTCACGGGACACCCGGAATCCGGGAGCGCCCCACCATCTTTTGCATGCATCCGCACACTTCTCCTTTGCATCGGTATCTCAATCGAGTTACCAGAACCGGAACATTGTCGTGGCACCGTTTTCGTTAGCGTTGCTGTTGCACCCCTTTCCTTTCCACCATGGTGACAAATGCTTCATAATGCTCTTGTCAACTTTTAATAAAAATTGCATAAACTTGTTCATGTCATCCGCATCATGATAACAATAATTAAAATGTTTAAATTGTTGTTGCAATAAATTACTAATGTATAGGGGGATTTACCGGATTTGTTGTTTGTTATATCCGGCCCCATTTAAAATTGTTTAGATAGATAATTCCTTTATGTTTCACCTCTTGACATGCTTAACAACATTTAATATTGTTGGGTACATAAACGAGATCGAACTAAATAATGGATGTGGTGTTTTCTTCAATATGCTACTCCATTGCATAATGAGCTCCACTTAATTTGTAGGATTGTTTGTGCACTTTGCCATGCCATGCTTCTTTAAATCGGACATGCATCATACTGGTTGTGCATCATGCCATGGTCATGTGTTGGTTGTTTACTATGTTGTTTGCTCCTTTCCGGTGTTGCTTCTTCGGGTTGGTTCCGATAATGTTGCGTTTGTGAGGATCCGTTCGACTACGTCCATTTGTCTTCTTCATGGACTCGTTCTTCTTCCTTGCGGGATCTCAGGCAAGATGACCATACCCTCGAAATCACTTCTATCTTTGCTTGCTAGTTGCTCGCTCTTTTGCTATGCCTATGCTACGATACCTACCACTTGCTTATCATGCCTCCCATTTTGTTGAACCAAGCCTCTAACCCACCTTGTCCTAGCAAACCGTTGTTTGGCTATGTTACCGCTTTGCCCAGCCCCTCTTATAGCATTGTTAGTTGCAGGTGAAGATTGAAGCTTGTTCCATGTTTGGAACATGGATATTCTTGTTGGGATATCACAACATCTCTTATTTAATTAATGCATCTATATACTTGGTAAAGGGTGGAAGGCTCGGCCTTATGCCTGGTGTTTTGTTCCACTCTTGTCGCCCTAGTTTCCGTCATATCGGTGTTATGTTCCCAGATTTTGCGTTCCTTATGCGGTTGGGTTATAATGGGAACCCCTTGACAGTTCGCCTTGAATAAAACTCCTCCAGCAAGGCCCAACATTGGTTTTACCATTCGCCACCTAGCCTTTTCTTTCCCTTGGGTTCTACAGACTCAAGGGTCATCTTTATTTTAACCCCCCCGGGCCAGTGCTCCTCTGAGTGTTGGTCCAACTGAGCGATGTCCGAGGCTACCAGGGGAAACTCTGGGTTGGCTTACCCAATGTCTTGCTCATCCGGTGTGCCCTGAGAACGAGATATGTGCAGCTCCTATCGGGATTTGTCGGCACATCTGGGTGGCTTTGCTGGTCTTGTTTTACCATTGTCGAAATGTCTTGTAACCGGGATTCCGAGCCTGATCGGGTCTTCCCGCTAGAAGGAATATCCTTCGTTGACCGTGAGAGCTTGTTATGGGCTAAGTTGGGACACCCCTGCAGGGATTTGAACTTTCGAAAGCCGTGCCCGCGGTTATGGGCAGATGGGAATTTGTTAATGTCCGGTTGTAGAAAACTTGAAGTTGACCTTAATTAAAATACATCAACCGCGTGTGTAACCGTGATGGTCTCTTCTCGGCGGAGTCCGGGAAGTGAACACAGTGTTGGAGTTATGCTTGACGTAGGTTGTTCTAGGATCACTTCTTGATCATACTTTTATCGACCGTGCTTTTCCCTTCTCTTCTCGCTCTCTTTTGCGAATAGGTTAGCCACCATATATGCTAGTCGCTTGCTGCAGCTCCACCTCATACCTTTACCTTACCCATAAGCTTAAATAGTCTTGATCGCGAGGGTGTGAGATTGCTGAGTCCCCATGACTCACAGATTACTTCCAAAACCAGCTTGCAGGTGTCGTTGAACCGTGCAGATGACGCAACCAAGCTCAGGAGGAGCTCGATGAAGATCTTGTCCTTTATGTTGTTTCATTCTAGTCGATCAGTAGTGGAGCCCAGTTGGGGTCGACCGGGGATCTATGTAGCTTTTGGGGTAGTCTTCTTTCATTTTGGTTCCGTAGTCGGACCTTGTTTGTATTTGGCTGATGTAATGCTTTATTCATGTAATTGTGTGAAGTGGCGATTGTAAGCCAACTATGTATCTTTCCCTTATGTATTACATGGGTTGTGTGAAGATTACCTCACTTGCGGAATTGCTTTCAATGCGGTTATGCCTCTAAGTCGTGCTTCGACACATGGGAGATATAGCCGCATCGAGGGCGTGACAGAGGTCACGGCCAGCAATGATGCCTGCTTATTCATATAAGACATATTTAGTTAGTTTCCTGATAAAATAAATTGATCCTCTGTCTAGCTCTTCTTTCCGAACACCGGACAGTGTCTCAGGGGCTACTGTCTATATTGGGATTTTTTCTTTTGCGTCGCTTACCTCAAAACCTGTCAGCAGGCTGTTGCAGGCTTCGGTTAGTCCGCTCTTGACGGACTGAACCCTCTCAATCACCGTACACATAAGGATATGGTGTTCATCCACAATGGAAGCGCCTCGTAGCACTTCCAGCAGATTATCCGGTGCCTCTGGCTGGACAGAGGTCACCGGCGGAATAGGCACACCCCCTTCTTTCGAAGGAGGTTGCTCGCCGGATTCTGGAGCCGTATAGGCCTCCGGACATGTATTCGTCTGGGAGCCGAACTGGGCAAAGCCCCCATCCCTAGTCTCCATGGGGGTCTGCTCCCCCATGTGTCCGGCAGCCGAGGTTTCGCCCCCTGGCATCACCCATGGGGCCTCCTGAACCTCTCCCTGGCTTAGGAAGGTCCTTTGGTACAACACCTCATTGTCGCCCTTGGCCGTGGGAGAGTGAGCGGCCGGCGGTGATTCGTTGGCCATCGCCTTCGAATCCAACGAACCTCTTGATGAGGATCGCGGGGAGCTATCGTGGGCCGGACTACAATGGCATAAATTAATATATTAATATCATGAAGCAAGAGAGGCCGGATGCATGGACATATGCGGGTTTTTAGTACTTACGACGTGGCCAGAGGTTTGTTTCAGGGGCGTCGCTCCGGTCTACTGTCGACGTCCCACACAGAGTTATCCGCAAGGGGACCCTTCCCCCTCTTGAGCGCCTCCGCCTCCAGATTTGTGGAGGCCGCCCTCTTCTTCCTCCCCCATCAAGGGGAGAGGTGCTTTCTTCCTCCTCCTCGTCATCGTCTTCGGCGGTGGAGGAGTGAGTCTTGTCTTCAGACGACATGTCCGAAGCTCCCTTGCAGCGAGGGCCACTCTGGACCCCCTTGGCCTTCTTCTTGGCCTTCTTCTCCGGCGCCTTATAGGGCGCCGACACCAGCATCTTCGCCATGAGCGGGATGATTGGTTCCTTGGGCAATGGAGCCAAACATTGAATCCGCTCTGCCCTCTCCGTCCATACGTGAAAAAATAAAGTTTAGATATCCTCCTTGAAATAAGCAAGTAGAGGATGCGTCTGGAGACGTGAAAGGCTTACCGCATTGGCAGAATGGGTAATATCGTGCCCGCGGTCCGAGTCTATGGCTGGCGGCGTCTCATTGCCCTTAAAGAGCAACTTCCAGGCATCCTCGTGAGTGGTTCCAAAGAGCCTTTCCAAGGTTTGGTGCTTCTTCGGGTCGAATTCCCATAAGGGGCAGCTTCGGCTTTGGCATGGGAGGATCCGGTGAACCAACATCACCTGGATTACATCAACAAGCTTGATGTTTTTATCCACCATGCTTTGAATGCGCGTTTGTAGCGCTATCAGCTCGTCCGACGAAGACCAATTTGGGCCCTTCTCTATCCAGGAGATGAGCCACATTGGAGCTCTGGACTTGAATTCGGAGGCTGCGGCCCAGGTGGTGTCATGGGGCTCTGTGATATAGAACCACAGTTTCTGCCACTCCTTGATGGTCTCCACAAAAGTACCTTTAGGCCATGTGACTTTGGGCAGCTTGCTCACCCTGGTGCCTCCGCACTCCGGGTGCTGGCCATCCACCACCTTCGGCTTCACATTGAAAATCTTGAGCCACAGTCTGAAGTGGGGTTGGATGCGGAGGAAGGCCTCACACACAACAATGAATGCCGAGATTTTGAGGAAAGAATTCGGGGCTAGGTCATGGAAGCCTAGCCCGTAATAGAACATAAGCCCACAGACGAAAGGGTGGAGAGGAAACCCTAACCCACGGACGAAATGAGGGATGAACACCACCCTCTCATTGGGCTTCGGGGTGGGGACGATTTGCCCCTTGGCTGGAAGCCGGTGGGCGATTTCTTTCTAGATACCCGACCTCCCGAAGCCTGGTGATGTCCTTCTCCCTAACAGAGGAGGCCATGCACTTGCCTTGCCCTCCAGATCCGGACATGGTTGAGTGCTTCCTTGAGGCAGAAAGAATGAGGACTTGGGCGCTGGAGCTCGAGAATGGAAGGGTAGAGAAATATAGAAGGCGTGAGTGAAGAAAAGGGAATCCTTATCTCCTTATAAAGGCAGTGAATATCAAGCGCCTCTCCACTCACCTTAAAACTCGCCTGTTCCCAAGGGCTGTGTAAGTGGCACAGTTAGATTACCCACGCCTGTATTGATGAGAATCCCGCAATAAGGGGACATGATATCTGCTTCGACTAGACGTGCCTATGAAAACCGCGTCTCGAAACGTGGAACGGCAGACGAAAAATGGTTCGAAATGATGAGCAAGCAGACGTGATGTCACATTACAAAAAGTTGTCAGCGAATTGGACTCGTGCAATATTATATTTTCTATGGTTGTGTGTGGTACTTGTGTTGCAGATCCGGACACGTTCATTACGTCCAAAGACTATCTTGGAGTATTCGGAAAGGGGAACCCGCCTTGCAATGCCAAAGACAATTTGTGCGTCGGACATCTCGTCATTGAAGCCTGGTTCAGAGGCTACTGAGGGAGTCTTGGACTAAGGGGTCCTCAGGCGTCCGGCCTATTAGACATGGGCTGGACTGATGGGCTGTGAAGAAAAAAAGACCGAAGACTCTACCCGTGAACGGATGGGACTCTCCTCATAATCATAGTCAGGCAGGCTAGACTTTTAGGGTTTAGCCATTACGATCTCGTGGTAGATCAACTCTTGTAATACTCATATTCATTAAGATCAATCAAGTAGGAAGTAGGGTATTACCTCCATAGAGAGAGCCCGAACCTGGGTAAACATTGTGTCCCTTGTCTCCTGTTACCATCGACCTTAGACGCACAATTCGGGACCCCCTACCCGAGATCCACCAGTTTTGACACCAATAGTGAGCATCATGGAATTGTTGGTGAAGAAGGGTTGATGATGACTACTACGATGAATGCCCCTATCCGGAGCCCTAAACATACTCCAAATCAGCCCTCCCGATGCACATGAGGTGGCAACGGCTCCGTATCATAAAATGATACGTCTCCATCGTATCTACTTTTACAAACTCTTTTGCCCTTGTTTAGGACTCTAATTTGCATGATTTGAATGGAACTAAACCGGTCTGACAATGTTTTCAGCAGAATTGCCATGGTGTTATTTTTGTGTAGAAATCAAAGTTCTCGAATTGACCTGAAAATTTACAAGGAATTTTTGTGGAATATATAAAAAATACTGACACAAGAATTAACCAGAGGGGGTCCACCCAGAGGCCACAAGTCTGGGGGTGCGCCCCGGGGCGCACCTGGAGGGCTTGTGAGCCCCTGGACCTCCTCCGACTCTAATTCCAATTCTATAAGTACCTATTCACGGAGAAAAAAATCAGACAAAAGGATTCATCGCGTTTTATGATACGGATGTTGGGAAATGTTGCATGGAAAACAAAAAAATTCTACGCACACGCAAGATCTATCAAGGAGATGCATAGCAACGAGAGGGGAGAGTGTGTTACGTACCCTCATAGACCGTAAGTGGAAGTTTGTGTTAACGCGATTGATGTAGTCGAACTTCTTCGTGCTCCAACCGATCGAGTACCAAACGCATGGCACCTCTGCGTTCAGCACACGTGCAGCTCGGTGACATCCTTGCCTTCTTGATCCAGCAAGACGGTGAAGTAGTGGATGATTTCCGGCAGCACGACGACGTGGTGACGGTGATGGTGAGGCTATCTTAGCAGGGCTTCGCCTAAGCACTACGAAAATATGACCAAGGGTGTAAACGATGGAGGGGGGCGCCGCACACGGCTAAGCAATTGTCGTGGTTGTGCTAGGCGCCCCCTCCCACATATATATAGGTAGGGGGAGAGGAGGAAGCAACCAGGAGGCACCACCAAGTAGGCCGAATCCTACTTGGGGTCCTTCCCAAGTGGTGCCCCCCTCACCATATTTGTCGGAGAGGGGAAGGAAAGGGGGAAGAGGGAAGGAAGGGGGAGGCCGAATCCCCCCTTTCCTTTCCCTGATACGTCTCCAACATATCTATAATTTTTTATTGTTCCATGCTATTATATTATCAATCTTGGATGTTTTATAATCATTTTATAGTCATTTTATGTCATTTTTTGGTACTAACCTATTGACATAGTGCCAAGTGCCAAGTGCCAGTTGCTGTTTTTTCCATGTTTTTTACATCGCAGAAAATCAACATCAGATGGAGCCCAAACACCCCAAAACTTTACGGAGAATTTTTATGGGCCAGAAGGAACACAACGGGCCCTGGCTGCGCCTGGGGGGTGCCCCAAGGGGGGCACAACCCACCAGGGCGCGCCAGGAGGCCCAGGCGTGCCCTGGTGGGTTGTGCCCACCTCGGGTGCCCCCTCGACCGCCTCTTTGCTCTATAAATACCCCAATATTCCAGAAACCCTAGGGGAGTCGATGAAATATTCATCCAGCCGCCGCAGAGTCGAGAACCACAAGATCTGTCATGGAATTGTCACGACAGATGTCCTAGTGTGAGGACTTAGTCGTGAGGCCAACACATCTATGTGGTAGCTTGAGAGGGGTTGATTGGGATGAGAGATGCGAGGTGGATCAACACACAAGATAAGGATTTAGACAGCTTCGGGCCCCCGGAAACATCATCCGGTAATAGCCCTACATGTTGTTTGTGGCTAGGTCTCATTATGCTCATGAGGGAGTCGCCGCATAAGCCGGCTCCCCTTTAGTTGTGTCTAGCCTTAGCGATTCTTTTTCTCCGTCCCTCTTGGCGTGCCCTACCCCTCCTTATATATGTTGAAGGGGCAGTTTACATGACTAGTCCTAGTAGGATTAGGATTACTCTATAACAAGTGGATTCCTAGTCTTGCTTCCTTTGCAGCAGAATATTCCTTATGCCTTTCCTCTTAAGTCGGCCCACCTTCATATGACCCGTCCTATTGGGCCTTGGGCCTTATCATCCGTCTGACCCGCCCGCCGGGTTACTAATGAGTTGCCAAGATCAGGCGGGTTACCCGTGAATTGCCAAGCTCCGGGCAGGTCACCAGTGAGTCGCCAAGATCCAACCAGGTCATACATCCGGCCGGGTTATACCGCGGGGTATATCCCCGACATTAGCCCCCAATTTAATTTGGATTTATCCATGTTAAACTGATCCTGCAAAATAACTTAAGAACAAATTTGACAGGTTGTGCTCCGGGTTAACTATTCTTGTAAGCCGGCACCTGATCATCCTTAAGTCCTTGTCATTTCCTTCTTCTAGAAAATCCAGGTCATTAGGCCAGCTTCACAATCAATTTTCTTGTAGAAGAAATATTGTAAATAAAGAATCCATTTGAGTCGTCCTTCAATGCTCTGATTTGACAAAAATATAGGTTTTTAAAATATTCAACCGATATCCAGCTGGCTTGAAAATGTATAACTTGCTCAGTTATGATTTCCAAAATCGTCGGGTTTATAAAAACTGATAATCCTGGGTCATGATTGTTGCCAATGCCGGTTCATGATTGTTGCCAATGCCGGTTCATGATTATTGATGACGTCGGGTTATGATTGTTGCGGACACCAGGTCATAATGATTGGTGACGGCGGGTCAATCTGGTTTTCCCAAAACATAGAATTTGAAAATATTTCTCCCTTATATCCGTGTTACCTATAGCCCCCAAGTCTTAAGAGGAGAACATAGTGATAACTTAAGACTTGCTCCAATATAAGTGTTGCAATGTTGAAGAAATCCGGGTTGTTCATCTCAATCATTAGTCATAAACTAAAATATTCCACATATGTAACCCCAAGTGTCGGGTTGTCATGCTTGCAGCAACCTGGGACTTGTAATTGCTTGATGCCCATAAAAACTTCAACTAGTGTAGCCCCAAGGGCCGGGTCATTATACAATAATGACCAGGGACTTTGTAGATATGTAAACTTGAATAGCAACATGTAGCCCCCAAGGGCCGGCTCAGCAAGATAATACTGAGGTGGGACTTTATATATATACTTCACTGAAAAATAACATCATATGATGTAGCCTTCATCATTGGGCTTGAACCCACGTCCATAAGGTTAAGAGCTTTGTACTCTACCGACTGAGCAATAAACCTTTCAATATAATGGATTAAGGCTTGTGTACCTTAAATTTTTGACAGGAGCAATCGGTATCCCCCAAGGGCCGGCTCATTACAATGTGATGAGTCGGGTCTTCAATAAGGTGATCAAAAAATGACTTTGCATTAACCCCCAAGTGCCATGGTGCATGCTGGCAGTGACATGGGACTTGCATATTTGATGTAATCTCAACTTGAATAATGTAGCCCCCAAGTGCCGGGTCGTAAGCCTGCAGTGACTCGGGACTATTCCTTCCATTATAGAATAAATTATATCCATTGCGCTGAAGTGACTTCGAAAACCTCAATCATAATATTGGTTATTGATAACCATAATAAAAATCCAGCCATGTTGGCTATTCAAGATTTGAATAATATAATCCAATGATTTATAAGCGCATGATTCCAATGGCACAATCGAAATATATACTGGCGACTTAGCGTCCAAAGCCAGACCTGGTTTAATCATAATCATAATAAAATATCATACCTGTGATATCTGCTCACACTGCCGGTTTATCATACCTATGCAGTAAGGGTGATAACCCAAAATTTGAGCACTGGTAATTATCAGAGATTACCGGTTTATAACCAAAGTCGGGCCGGGTTAATAAACACCGGATATTATCTTATCTCAAACTGGCGACTTATAGTCAAAAGCCAGACTGGGTTAATAAACACCGGTGAATTATAATCATAAAGCCTTATATGCCTCATCAAATAAACCTCAAAAAATCTTTCGAATAAAAACAAACGAGAAACGAGGCTTTTCATGGGCTGTCAGGCCGAAAATCAAGGCTTTTCACGGGCTGCCAGGCCACTGAGTTAAACCTATATACAAACCTTATAAGATGGACCTCACATAACCAATCGTCATTTTAACTTTGACAAGTTAAGTGTCTGCATAAGATTGACTTGTCAAACGTTCGGTGGGTCATTCCAGGATTACCTGGGCGGAGTGGCTTACTTAAAAAGGCAGGATAACCTGGGGTTTTAGGTGGAATACACCTAGCTTCCAAGCCTGGCTTTTAAGCCTATTACAAGGGTTATAAAAACTCTTTGTTCTTTAGAACAAAAGAGCCTCCAAGCAATATTTTTGAGTTGTGCTCAATGGGCGCCTATGTTTGAGTTGTGTTTTGCAACAGACTCTCTTTGGTCCCTTTAACCTGGGTAGCAAGCCCCCAAGTGTTTTGTAAGCATGGCGTATACGCCAATAAAGCAGGATAGCCATATTTGAACCGCGCATCATGGCAGCAAGTTCTCTTTGGCACCCATAAATTTTCCCTCAGAACTCAGACTTGCGAGAGATGGATTCTTTTTGAACCGGAATTTTAAACCGGATTTGAGAGATTCAGAGCTTTGTGGGAGACAGATTTCCCTTGAGCCGGATTGTGAACCGGATATTAAGAGCTTCAACACTTTGTACGAGACATATTTCCCTTAAACCAGAACCTTCATTTTGAGCCGGAAACTTTCTGACGGCCCTTAAATTTTCATCGATATAGTAGTAATCTCCGGGGTCGGGTTACTTTTTCCCTCCAATGTCCTGGGGTTCTTGAATTTGCTGAAACTGGCAAGACTTGCTAAGTCATATCATTGTAGCCCCCGAGTCTTAAGACAACTCGAGGAGTTGGCTTAAGATTCTTTACACTCAGCCGTGATATAAACCGGCATATAGCTGAACAGCGGAACGCTGAAATATGTCGAAGCTGGAGGCAAGATGGCGAGTTGATGAACTTCACAACACTCATTGTATATCCTTGGTGTTTTGACAACGCGATGTGAATCCACGGACAGCTGAGGCTGACCTCGGTCGGTTATAAATGACCCCGTATGACTTTTGTCAATAATCCTGCCAGAGGTTTATCCCTGCTGGTTGTTGACATTTAAACAAACTTCAGTGGCGGCGACTTGTGCGCCCGCCCATTGAGCCATCCGGTGCAAACGGAGACTTGATGACATATAATAATTTGCTCCAGAATTGTTGAAATAAACCGGGCCACCGAAATAGTGACTAGCTTGTACTCGACAAGTAATTCATACAGACGGGGTGCAGCTCCAGTGTGTTGATATACACCGAACCACGGAGGTGGACAGTAAAAAACAACCGCATCATTAGATGCAGTATGGACGCGGGCGAATCGCTACCGTTCTTGTAGTGAATAATTGTCCTGCTGAAAGTGCAACTATCCCTGGGTGGTTTTGGTAATTCCTAACAACATATAGCTCATTGAGCTAACATTATTCCAAGATTAATATTTCAGGAAAAGCTCAATGAATGGCATGGCATGGATGAGTAAAGTGGATCCCTCAAAATTCTAAGGACAAAAAGTTTGGCTCAAGCTTGAAGCTCAAGACTCTACATTTTATATTTTAGTGATCCAAGATCACATTGAGTCTATAGGAAAAGCCAATACTATCAAGGAGGGATGAGGTGTTGCTTAATGGCTTGCTTGCTCAAAATGCTTAGTGATATGCTCCAAAATCCTCAACTACCTCCCACATCCACATATGACCTAAACCAAAAGTCAAAGTCGGCCCCACCTATTCTTTCTATCCGGCGCCACCGAGTTTCAAATGTCATAGCCACTGCCGCAAACCCTAGGCAAATCGGTCTCACCGATAGGGATCTCGGTCTCACCGAGATGGGATTGTAATCTCTCTGTTTCCCTTCGTAACATTTCGGTCTTACCGAGATGAGCGATCGGTCCCACCGAGATTGCAATGTAAACTCTCTGTTTCCCTTTTGTAACACTTCGGTCTCACCGAGATGAGCGAATCGGTCCCACCGAGTTTACCTGACCAACTCTCTGGTTAGCTTATTACCAAAATCGGTCCCTACCGAGTTTGTGTAATCGGTCACACCGAGATTACGTTATGCCCTAACCCTAACCATATCGGTCCTACCGAGTTGCATCTCAGTCCCACCGAAAATCCTAACGGTCACTAGGTTTGCTGAATCGGTCCGACCGAGTTTAACCATTCGGTCCCACCGAGTTTGGCAAATTGTGTGTAACGGTTAGATTTTGTGTGGAGGCTATATATACCCCTCCACCCACTCTTCATTCGTGGAGAGAGCCATCAGAACATACCTACACTTCCAATACACATTTTCTGAGAGAGAACCACCTACACTTGTGTTGAGGTCAAGATATTCCATTCCAACCATATGAATCTTGATCTCTAGCCTTCCCCAAGTTGCTTTCCACTCAAATCTTCTTTCCACCAAATCCAAATCCTGTGAGAGAGAGTTGAGTGTTGGGGAGACTATCATTTGAAGCACAAGAGCAAGGAGTTCATCATCAACACACCATTTGTTACTTCTTGGAGAGTGGTGTCTCCTAGATTGGCTAGGTGTCACTTGGGAGCCTCCGACAAGATTGTGGAGTTGAACCAAGGAGTTTGTAAGGGCAAGGAGATCGCCTACTTCGTGAAGATCTACCGCTAGTGAGGCAAGTCCTTCGTGGGCGACGGCCGTGATGGAATAGACAAGGTTGCTTCTTCGTGGACCCTTCGTGGGTGGAGCCCTCCGTGGACTCGCGCAACCGTTACCCTCCGTGGGTTGAAGTCTCCATCAACGTGGATGTACGATAGCACCACCTATCGGAACCACGACAAAAACATCCGTGTCTCCAATTGCGTTTGAATCCTCCAAACCCTTCCCTTTACATTCTTGCAAGTTGCATGCTTTACTTTCCGCTGCTCATATACTCTTTTGCATGCTTGCTTGAATTGTGTGGAGATTGCTTGACTTGTGCTAAGATAGCTAAAATCTGCCAAGAACTAAAATTGGGAAAAGGCTAGATTTTTATTTGGTCAAGTAGTCTAATCACCCCCCCTCTAGACATACTTTCGATCCTACAAGTGGTATCAGAGCTTTGGTCTCCATTTGCTTTGATTTCCATAGCTTTTGGCGGTCATAGCCTTGGTTTCACAACCTAGGAGAGTATGGCGTCTAGCGAGGGAAATTATCACCGTAGAGGTCCTTACTTTGATGGCACTAATTTTGCTAGTTGGAAGCATAAGATGAAAATGCATATTCTTGGACATAACCCCGCCGTTTGGGCTATTGTGTGTATTGGCTTGCAAGGTGAATTCTTTGATGGGAAAGAACCGAACCGTGAAGCCACCGCGGAAGAGTTGAAAATGCTGCAATACAACGCTCAAGCTTGTGATATCCTCTTCAACGGATTGTGCCCCGAAGAATTCAACAAAATCAGCCGTCTTGAGAATGCAAAGGAAATTTGGGATACTTTGATTGATATGCACGAAGGTACCGACTCCGTCAAGGAATCCAAATTGGATGTGCTTCAAAGTCAACTTGACAAGTTCAAAATGAAGGATGGTGAAGGTGTCGCTAAAATGTACTCTAGGCTTGCTCTTATCACAAATGAGATTGCCGGCTTAGGGCGTGAAGAGATGACCGATAGATTCATCATCAAGAAGATCCTACGAGCCTTGGATGGAAAATATGATACCATGTGCACATTGATCCAAATGATGCCCAATTACAAAGATCTCAAGCCAACGGAAGTCATCGGAAGAATTGTTGCTCATGAGATGTCACTCAAGGATAAAGAGGAACTTCACAACAAATCAAGTGGTGCTTACAAAGCCTCATGTGAAGCCCCCACATCATCGAGTGAGAAACAAACCTTCAATGAAGAATTGAACTTAATGGTGAAGAACTTCAACAAGTTCTACAAGAGTAGAAGCAAAGAGAGAAGCTCCAAGTCAAGGTCCTACAATGACAAAAGATCTTCTAGTCGAGAGCGAAACTGCTACAATTGTGGAAGGCCCGGACACTATTCCAATGAGTGTACGGCCCCCTACAAGAGAAGAGAAGATTCTCCCAAGAGAAGAAGTAGAAGAGAAGAATCACCATCTAGAGAAAGAAGGAGTAGAGATGATCGTTATGAACGAAGACCCTCACGGAGAAGCAAGGATTCGGAAAGAAAGGACAAGTCATCAAGGAGCTACACAAAACGAAGACATCAAGCTCATGTTGGTGAATGGGTATCCGGCTCCGACTCCGACAACCACTCCGAGAGAAGCTATCACTCCGACTCCGAATATACTCAAGATGAAGGTGTTGCCGGTCTAGCACTTGTGACAACCAACTCCTACGACATATTTGACTCACCAAATGAAGGAGTTGGAACATGCTTCATGGCTAAAGGCCCAAAGGTATCACACCCCGAGTATGTTGATTTCAATAGTGATGAAGATGACTTGTTAGGTGATGATGATTTACTTGTTGACAACTCTAGTGATGAATACTATGATGAAACGTCAATTAATCATGCTAATCAAGATAAAACGAATGACAATGATAAGGAGAAGATTGAGTCTCTAACTAAAGAACTAAACACTCTTAAGTTAGCTCATGAAACTATCTTAGGAGATCATCGAGAACTTTTAAGGACTCATGAGAAATTACGCTTTGAAAAGCTCAACCTTGAGCAAGAGCATGAGTTCTTAAAAGCAATCAATGATGATCTTCGCAAGAAAAGTTCTTCTTACATTGCCAAGCGTTTACTCTTATCCACTTACATGCCTCAAGTCAAGTCTAGTAACAAGAACAAGAAAGATTCTTCCTCTAGTAGTAACAATAATCATGCTAAATCCAATATTGTTGCTTCTAGTAGTTCTCTTGATTCCACTAATGATTCTCTTAGCCAAGTTACACTTGAGCAAGAAAATAGCTTATTGAAGGGAATTATAGAGAAAGGTGTTTACAAGAGCCTTGCCGGAAGTAAGCAATTCGAGGAAATTGTACGCAAGCAAGGAAGGCACCGGAAGAATCAAGGTGTTGGTTTTGAACGAAAGTTCAATGCCAATGGAGTTGAGTGGGAAGAAGATCAATACCCCAAGACGAAGTTTGTTCCTCAACAAGAGAAGTATGATCCTACTTCTTTCAAAGGGACACAAGCTCAAGATGATCTTCCACCACAAGACCACAAGCAAAAAGGCAAGGACAAGCTTCAAGAGGAAATTGATGCATTTGAAGAAGCTCCTAAGGCCTTGGTCAAGTGGGTTCCCAAGACTACTTCAAGTTCCACTTCATCAAGTACAACTACAACACCGAGGATTCCCATCAAGATGGTGTGGATCCCGAAGAAGAACTAGAGAGTTCTTGAGGGTGACTCCGCCAACATACTTCACTCTTATCATCTTGGCAAGAACAAGTGCAATCAACTTCCACATCTTGCACTAGTTCAAGGAGTCACAAACCCTCTTGTTGGTAAGACAAGGGACAAGGTAACCTAAAAGCTTTCATAGACATCATCTTGTGTGTGCATCACTCTATGTCTATGGATATCCTTGTTTGTTCCTTGTGGGACTAACCCGTGTAGGTATTGAAAGTGCAACTCACTCCAATGGATAGCTCCAAATGATCTACATCAACATTGAGCATCCACATCTTCAACATCTACATGAAGTCATCATCGACAAAACCCAAGGTTAGTTCATCCCTCTTAGGGGGGATCTCACATCTAGGGGGAGCTTTACTCTAAGAATTGAGCTAAAGCAACTCTAATGGTGTGAACACAACAATGCTTTATGTAAAAGTGGTAACCCCACTTGTGCTTAAACGATGAGTATGACCTATGATCAAATGTTCTCATTTGACTCCTAAGTCAATATACTCATATATAGATGACCTAGTCATCGCAAATTGTTTGATAGATGCTAGAATTGGTTGTGCATGCTTTGCCACATATTTCAATTGCCATTTTATTGTGTGAGCATGTTGATTGCATATTTCACTCATTCGAGGACATCCACTTGTTATTTTGATTGATTGTTTTTCTTTTCTTTTGCCAAGTGGATGGACAAGAATGCCTAAGAACCCTCTCTAGCTATCTATGCTTTTCTCGTCTCAAATTCTATTCATGCTACATCACAAAATTTGATCAAGTCAGATTCGAACCATTCTGTGTGAGGAGCACTCGGAGTCCCCGATTCGTCATAGACTTAAACTTCCAAAACTTCTTTGTGCTTTTCGGTCTGACCGATTCCTCCATTTCGGTCATGCCGAGATCACTAAGTCGATCTAGGTTTTCAATCTTAGTGCAAGCGATTTGAACCTTTCGGTCACACCGAGTTTCAGTAACTGCTTGCAGTTATGAATCTTGGTGCCACCGAGTTGTTCCACTCGGTCACACCGACAGGGTCGGGCTATATATACTCACGGGCAAAATTTTGGAAATTTCTCCGAAACCCCTTCGCCCGCGCATAGCTCGCTCTGCCTCCAGGGTCTCTTGATCGTCTTCCTCGTTGCCAGCCGCCTCCTGCCGCTGGTCTCCGCTGCCGTCAATGGGAATCATCCCCGCCGTTGCCGCCGTAGCGAGTTCGTTGCCGAACTAGGGTATGAACTCGATCACTGTGCTATCCCTATCTGATTCCTAGCACATTGTGCTCGCCATGTATCTTGCCACGATTGAGATCATTCTATCCAGTCAAAACACTCCGTAGATTAGAGTTGAATTGAAAATTTAGGGTTAGGTTTCCGCCGAAACCATCTCGGACCCACCGAGTTGTGGAACTCGGTACCACCGATTCGGCTCAGGCCATTGCACATGTAATTTTTGGTCTGACCGAGAATTGCAAATCGGTGTGACCGAGTTCAGGACTTTGTGAAACCCTAGCAGTCTCGGTGTCACCGAACTGTGACTCGGTCTGACCGAGTTCACTAGTTTAGGTTCCAACAGCTGCTTCGGTATCACCGAGTTTACAAATCGGTTGATCCGAAATGCTTTCTGTGGAAAACTAAAACTAAGTTTTTGACTCATTCTTTTGCAAAAACCTCTGCATTTTGTGATGCTCATCCACTCTATCTCATCTATATCTATTCACAGGGTCTGCTGTTAGTGTTTGCAATATGTCTGATCAGAGTGACAGCCAGAACATGTCAGAGGAGCAGGTTCACCTGAGTGAGGGCACTAGTCCCTCTAGCAGTTCAGATGATGGTAGCAAGAGCACTCCCAGCAACTTGCCCAAAGCTGCCACCAGAACAAGGAAGAAGAAAACTTCAGAGTCTGAGGATGAAGACTACGTGGCAGTTGAGGATGAGGCCACTTCCAAGAAGAAAGTGGTTAAGAAGGAATATAGCACTGTTGCTGCCAGCAAGCCAGGCATGAAGCAAAAGGTTCCTGCAAAGAGAATTCCAATGTCTAAGGCCAGAGCATCTACTCAAGTCCCTTTGGGATCTGAACCCAAAGAGGCTGCTGCAGAAGGGAAGAAAAGGAAGGAAAGGGTCAAGAAGACCATGACCAGAGTGATTGGAAAGGCTTCCATGATGGAAGAAGAAGAAGAGGTTGCTGCACCAGCACCCAAGGCACAGAAACTTATGGGTGATGCTATCAGGACAGGGTCTGCTTCATCAAAGCCCAAAGAAGCACCCAAATCAGCCTCCAAGCCCAAGAGTGCACCTAAGAGGAATACCAGGAGTATACCAGCTGCTGAGAAGAACAAGGCCCCAGTGCTTGAAGTTGCTGCTGATGAAGATGATGAAGGACAAGTCCTGAGGAAGCTCAAACCCAAGATTCCAGACCACAATGATGCTCATCCTGTGGCTGAGAACATGAAGATCAGGAGAGATTCAGGACTGAGGAAATGGAGAGAGACAGACCCATATGCTACAAGAAGAAGAACTGTTGTTGATTACAGGTTCCACACAAAGGAACAACAAGATTTCTATGAGACAGTGCTGCTGGACAAGAAGCCTATAGTGTGTGAGGTGGGTCGACTGGAAGTATATCAAGGAAAATGAGGAACACTATCCTGGTGTGTTTGACAGCTTCAGTGCTTGTGGAGTTGCAGACTTTGTTGGGCAGAAGCTCACAAAGTGGAATGAGGAGCTCATAATGCAATTCTACTCCACAGCACACTTCTATCCAGATGGCAGGATAGTATGGATGTCTGAAGGTACAAGGTACCACTCAACTATTGAGGAATGGGCAAATCTGATCAATGCTCCTAAGGAAGAAGAAGATGACTTGGATGTCTATGCCAAGAAGAAGATGGATCACAACTCTATGTCAACATGTACAAGGAGATCCTGAAGATGATCTTGAGACTTCACAGTTTGGGTCAGTAACATTCTTCTGTCAGGGCTGCCTACAATCAACTGGATCCTAAGGCACACTCTCTTGCCCAAGTCTGGTGATCACAGAATGATTAGAGGCCATGCAATTAACTTGCTACATATATTTGATGTGCCACAGAAGTTCAAGGTCACGAGCCTTATAGTTAAGACTATCAAGAGGACTGCAGCAGACCAGAAAAGAAATTGTGGATATGCCCCACAAATCCAGGAGTTGATAAACTCAAAGGTGGGCACAGGCACATACCTGTTGGATAAGGAACACTTGCCTATCTACCCAGACTTCGAGGACAATCAAGTTGTGATGAATGAGAATGAACCATCATCAGTACAAGCTCAAGAGAACAAGGAGAAAGCAAATAAAGAGAAGGCTGCCAAGATGCCAACTCAAGAGGAGGCATCTAAGTACTTTTTGAAAAGCAAGCAGGACCAGCTTGGTTATTTGATAGCATCAACTCTGAGGATTGAGAAGGGGTTGGTCACCCTGACTCAAAACCAGGAGAGCTTGGAAAGAATCGTGGAGCAAAAATTCTATGATTTAGATGTCAAAGTAACTGAGATTCAGTCAGTTGTGGAGCAGCTACAAGATGATATGCAGGAGAGGAAGGGCAGAACAACCACTGATGCATTTTCCAGAGTGCCTCGAGCTCAGAGATCAACTGCAGTGCCAGTAACAGACACCAGAGCCACTTCATTTGCACCAGCTACAGCTTCAGTGCCACCAGCTCCAGCACCTACCCCAGCAGCTCCATCTACTTCGACTGAAGCCTTCGTTCTTGGAATTCTCTGGACACCACCACCTGAAGACCAAGCCTGAGAGACGTTTTAGTGCTATGCATTTTCTATGAACTTTTTGGTAACTTGTTGCCAAAGGGGGAGAAAAATGTATAGATCATAGGCTTCGAGAGAGAGAGAGTTTGCTTTTGTTCTCTCTTGTCTTCTTGGTTGAACTTTGTTTGTCTTTTGATTTCTTTGTTTGTCTTTTGATTGCTTGAGATACTATGCTATTATCTGTGAGACATTGATGATCATGTGGTTGATCATAAGCTACACTTATGCTTGTTAGATGATATTATCTTACTTATCCTTATATGATCATTCACTTTGCTTGGTGATGAGTGCATGTATTCAATCTCTATTATTTTGAGCGCTCCACCAAGATGTATGTGACATGGAAGAGTAACCCATGATCCTAACTCATTGTGCATTTTCAGTCCAAAGCAAATCTTAAGATATGCACAAATTTAGGGGGAGCTCTTGCTTTTCACATACTTCTCAAAGCGACAATATCTTTCACTCTTATTATCATTTGTCGAAGCTTTGATCTATATGTTGTCATCAATTACCAAAAAGGGGGAGATTGAAAGTGCAACTATCCCTGGTGGTTTTGGTAATTCCTAACAACATATAGCTCATTGAGCTAACATTATTCCAAGATTAATATTTCAGGAAAAGCTCAATGAATGGCATGGCATGGATGAGGAAAGTGGAACCCTCAAAATTCTAAGGACAAAAAGTTTGGCTCAAGCTTGAAGCTCAAGACTCTACAATTTATATTTTAGTGATCCAAGATCACATTGAGTCTATAGGAAAAGCCAATACTATCAAGGAGGGATGAGGTGTTGCTTAATGGCTTGCTTGCTCAAAATGCTTAGTGATATGCTCCAAAATCCTCAACTACCTTCCCACATCCACATATGACCTAAACCAAAAGTCAAAGTTGGCCCCACCGATTCTTTCTATCCAGCGCCACCGAGTTTCAAATGTCATAGCCACTGCCACAAACCCTAGGCAAATCGGTCTCACAGATAGGGATCTCGGTCTCACTGAGATGGGATTGTAATCTCTCTGTTTCCCTTCGTAACGTTTTGGTCTTACCGAGATGTGTTGGGTTTCGTAGTAATTTCAAAATTTTCCTACGCTCACGCAAGATCATGGTGATGCATAGCAACGAGAGGGGAGAGTATGATCTACGTACCCTTGTAGATCGACAACGGAAGCGTTTAGTTGATGTAGTCGTACGTCTCCACGGCCCGACCGATCAAGCACCGAAACTACGGCACCTCCGAGTTCTAGCACACGTTCAGCTCGATGACGATCCCCGGACTCCGATCCAGCAAAGTGTCGGGGAAGAGTTCCGTCAGCACGACGGCGTGGTGACGATCTTGATGTACTACTGCAGCAGGGCTTCGCCTAAGCACCGCTACAATATTATCGAGGACTATGGTGGAAGGGGGCACCGCACACGGCTAAGAATATGATCACGTGGATCAACTTGTGTTTCTCTGGGGTGCCCCTGCCTCCGTATATAAAGGCTCAAGGGGGGGGGTGCGGCCGGCCTAGGAGAGGCGCGCCAGGAGGAGTCCTACTCCCTCTGGGAGTAGGATTCCCCCCCCCCAATCCTAGTTGGAATAGGATTCGCGGAGGGGGGGAAAGAGAGAGGGGGGCCGGCCCCCTCTCCTTGTCCTATTCGGACCAAGGGAGGGGAGGGGCGCACGGCCCATCTAGGGCTGCCCCTTCTCTTTTCCACTAAGGCCCACTTAGGCCCATATAGCTCCCGGGGGGTTCCGGTAACCTCCCGGTACTCCGGTAAAATCCCGATTTCACCCGGAACACTTCCGATATCCAAACATAGGCTTCCAATATATCAATCTTTATGTCTCGACCATTTCGAGACTCCTCGTCATGTCCGTGATCACATCCGGGACTCCGAACAACCTTCGGTATATCAAAATGTATAAACTCATAATATAACTGTCATCGTAACCTTAAGCGTGCGGACCCTACGGGTTCGAGAACAATGTAGACATGACCGAGACACGTCTCCGGTCAATAACCAATAGCGGAACCTGGATGCTCATATTGGCTCCTACATATTCTACGAAGATCTTTTATCGGTCAGACCGCATAACAACATACGTTGTTCCCTTTGTCATCGGTATGTTACTTGCCCGAGATTCGATCGTCGGTATCCCATACCTAGTTCAATCTCGTTACCGGCAAGTCTCTTTACTCGTTCTGTAATACATCATCCCGCAACTAACTCATTAGTTGCAATGCTTGCAAGGCTTAAGTGATGTGCATTACCGAGAGGGCCCAGAGATACCTCTCCGACAATCGGAGTGACAAATCCTAATCTCGAAATACGCCAACCCAACATGTACCTTTGGAGACACCTGTAGAGCTCCTTTATAATCACCCAGTTACGTTGTGACGTTTGGTAGCACACAAAGTGTTCCTCTGGCAAACGGGAGTTGCATAATCTCATAGTCATAGGAACATGTATAAGTCATGAAGAAAGCAATAGCAACATACTAAACGATCGGGTGCTAAGCTAATGGAATGGGTCATGTCAATCAGATCATTCAACTAATGATGTGATCCTGTTAATCAAATGACAACTCTTTGTCTATGGTTAGGAAACATAACCATCTTTGATTAACAAGCTAGTCTAGTAGAGGCATACTAGTGACACTCTGTTTGTCTATGTATTCACACATGTATTATGTTTCCGGTTAATACAATTCTAGCATGAATAATAAACTTTTATCATGATATAAGGAAATAAATAATAACTTTATTATTGCCTCTAGGGCATATTTCCTTCAGTCTCCCACTTGCACTAGAGTCAATAATCTAGATTACACAGTAATGATTCTAACACCCATGGAGCCTTGGTGCTGATCATGTTTTGCTCGTGGAAGAGGCTTAGTCAACGGGTCTGCAACATTCAGATCCGTATGTATCTTGCAAATCTCTATGTCTCCCACCTGGACTAGATCCCGGATGGAATTGAAGCGTCTCTTGATGTGCTTGGTTCTCTTGTGAAATCTGGATTCCTTCGCCAAGGCAATTGCACCAGTATTGTCACAAAAGATTTTCATTGGACCCGATGCACTAGGTACGACACCTAGATCGGATATGAACTCCTTCATCCAGACTCCTTCATTTGCTGCTTCCGAAGCAGCTATGTATTCCGCTTCACACGTAGATCCCGCCACGACGCTTTGTTTAGAACTGCACCAACTGACAGCTCCACCGTTTAATGTAAACACGTATCCGGTTTGCGATTTAGAATCGTCCGGATCAGTGTCAAAGCTTGCATCAACGTAACCGTTTACGATGAGCTCTTTGTCACCTCCATATACGAGAAACATATCCTTAGTCCTTTTCAGGTACTTCAGGATGTTCTTGACCGCTGTCCAGTGATCCACTCCTGGATTACTTTGGTACCTCCCTGCTAGACTTATAGCAAGGCACACATCAGGTCTGGTACACAGCATTGCATACATGATAGAGCCTATGGCTGAAGCATAGGGAACATCTTTCATCTTCTCTCTATCTTCTGCAGTGGTCGGGCATTGAGTCCGACTCAACTTCACACCTTGTAACACAGGCAAGAACCCTTTCTTTGCTTGATCCATTTTGAACTTCTTCAAAATCTTGTCAAGGTATGTGCTTTGTGAAAGTCCAATTAAACGTCTTGATCTATCTCTATAGATCTTTATGCCTAATATGTAAGCAGCTTCACCGAGGTCTTTCATTGAAAAACTTTTATTCAAGTATCCCTTTATGCTATCCAGAAATTCTATATCATTTCCGATCAGTAATATGTCATCCACATATAATATCAGAAATGCTACAGAGCTCCCACTCACTTTCTTGTAAATACAGGCTTCTCCAAAAGTCTGTATAAAACCAAATGCTTTGATCACACTATCAAAGCGTTTATTCCAACTCCGAGAGGCTTGCACCAGTCCATAAATGGATCGCTGGAGCTTGCACACTTTGTTAGCTCCCTTTGGATCGACAAAACCCTCCGGTTGCATCATATACAACTCTTCTTCCAGAAATCCATTCAGGAATGCAGTTTTGACATCCATCTGCCAAATTTCATAATCATAAAATGCGGCAATTGCTAACATGATTCGGACAGACTTAAGCATCGCTACGGGTGAGAAGGTCTCATCGTAGTCAATCCCTTGAACTTGCCGAAACCCTTTTGCGACAAGTCGAGCTTTGTAGACAGTAATATTACCGTCGGCGTCAGTCTTCTTCTTGAAGATCCATTTATTCTCAATTGCTTGCCGATCATTGGGCAAGTCAACCAAAGTCCACACTTTGTTCTCATACATGGATCCCATCTCAGATTTCATGGCTTCAAGCCATTTTGCGGAATCTGGGCTCACCATCGCTTCTTCATAGTTCGTAGGTTCATCATGATCTAGTAGCATGACTTCCAGAACAGGATTACCGTACCACTCTGGTGCGGATCTTACTCTGGTTGATCTACGAGGTTCAGTAGTATCTTGTTCTGAAGTTTCATGATCATTATCATTAGCTTCCTCACTAATTGGTGTAGGTGTCACAGAAACAGTTTTCTGTGATGCACTACTTTCCAATAAGGGAGCAGGTACAGTTACCTCGTCAAGTTCTACTTTCCTCCCACTCACTTCTTTCGAGAGAAACTCCTTCTCTAGAAAGTTTCCGAACTTAGCAACAAAAGTCTTGCCTTCGGATCTGTGATAGAAGGTGTATCCAATAGTCTCCTTTGGATATCCTATGAAGACACATTTCTCCGATTTGGGTTCGAGCTTATCAGGTTGAAGCTTTTTCACATAAGCATCGCAGCCCCAAACTTTCAGAAACGACAACTTTGGTTTCTTGCCAAACCATAGTTCATAAGGCGTCGTCTCAACGGATTTTGATGGTGCCCTATTTAACGTGAATGCGGCCGTCTCCAAAGCATAACCCCAAAACGATAGCGGTAAATCAGTAAGAGACATCATAGATCGCACCATATCTAGTAAAGTACGATTACGACGTTCGGACACACCATTACGCTGTGGTGTTCCGGGTGGCGTGAGTTGCGAAACTATTCCGCATTGTTTCAAATGTACACCAAACTCGTAACTCAAATATTCTCCTCCACGATCAGATCGTAGAAACTTTATTTTCTTGTTACGATGATTTTCAACTTCACTCTGAAATTCTTTGAACTTTTCAAATGTCTCAGACTTATGTTTCATTAAGTAGATATACCCATATCTGCTTAAGTCATCTGTGAAGGTGAGAAAATAACGATATCCGCCACGAGCCTCAATATTCATCGGACCACATACATCTGTATGTATGATTTCCAACAAATCTGTTGCTCTCTCCATAGTACCGGAGAACGGTGTTTTAGTCATCTTGCCCATGAGGCACGGTTCGCAAGTACCAAGTGATTCATAATCAAGTGGTTCCAAAAGTCCATCAGTATGGAGTTTCTTCATGCGCTTTACACCGATATGACCTAAACGGCAGTGCCACAAATAAGTTGCACTATCATTATCAACTCTGCATCTTTTGGTTTCAACATTATGAATATGTGTGTTACTACTATCGAGATTCAATAAGAATAGACCACTCTTCAAGGGTGCATGACCATAAAAGATATTACTCATATAAATAGAACAACCATTATTCTCTGATTTAAATGAATAACCGTCTCGCATCAAACAAGATCCAGATATAATGTTCATGCTTAACGCTGGCACCAAATAACAATTATTTAGGTCTAATATTAATCCCGAAGGTAGATGTAGAGGTAGCGTGCCGACTGCGATCACATCGACTTTGGAACCGTTTCCCACGCGCATCGTCACCTCGTCCTTAGCCAATCTTCGCTTAATCCGTAGTCCCTGTTTCGAGTTGCAAATATTAGCAACAGAACCAGTATCAAATACCCAGGTACTACTGCGAGCATTAGTAAGGTACACATCAATAACATGTATATCACATATACCTTTGTTCACCTTGCCATCCTTCTTATCCGCCAAATACTTGGGGCAGTTCCGCTTCCAGTGACCAGTCTGCTTGCAGTAGAAGCACTCAGTTTCAGGCTTAGGTCCAGACTTGGGTTTCTTCTCTTGAGCAGCAACTTGCTTGCTGTTCTTCTTGAAGTTCCCCTTCTTCTTCCCTTTGCCCTTTTTCTTGAAACTAGTGGTCTTGTTGACCATCAACACTTGATGCTCCTTTTTGATTTCTACCTCCGCAGCTTTCAGCATTGCGAAGAGCTCGGGAATAGTCTTATTCATCCCTTGCATATTATAGTTCATCACGAAGCTCTTGTAGCTTGGTGGCAGTGATTGGAGAATTCTGTCAATGACGCAATCATCTGGAAGATTAACTCCCATTTGAATCAAGTGATTATTATACCCAGACATTTTGAGTATATGCTCACTGACAGAACTGTTCTCCTCCATCTTGCAGCTATAGAACTTATTGGAGACTTCATATCTCTCAATCCGGGCATTTGCTTGAAATATTAACTTCAACTCCTGGAACATCTCATATGCTCCATGACGTTCAAAACGTCGTTGAAGTCCCGGTTCTAAGCCGTAAAGCATGGCACACTGAACTATCGAGTAGTCATCAGCTTTGCTCTGCCAGACGTTCACAACATCTGGTGTTGCTCCAGCAGCAGGCCTGGCACCCAGCGGTGCTTCCAGGACGTAATTCTTCTGTGCAGCAATGAGGATAATCCTCAAGTTACGGACCCAGTCCGTGTAATTGCTACCATCATCTTTCAACTTTGCTTTCTCAAGGAACGCATTAAAATTCAACGGAACAACAGCACGGGCCATTTATCTACAATCATACATAAACAAGCAAGATACTATTAGGTACTAAGTTCATGATAAATTTAGGTTCAATTAATCATATTACTTAAAGAACTCCCACTTAGATAGATATCCCTCTAATCCTCTAAGTGATTACGTGATCCAAATCAACTAAACCATGTCCGATCATCACGTGAGATGGAGTAGTTTCATTGGTGAACATCACTATGTTGATCATATCTACTATATGATTCACGCTCGACCTTTCGGTCTCCGTGTTCCGAGGCCATATCTGTATATGCTTGGCTCGTCAAGTATAACCTGAGTATTCCGCGTGTGCAACTGTTTTGCACCCGTTGTATTTGAACGTAGAGCCTATCACACCCGATCATCACGTGGTGTCTCAGCACGAAGAACTTTCGCAACGGTGCATACTCAGGGAGAACACTTCTTGATAATTTAGTGAGAGATCATCTTATAATGCTACCGTCAATCAAAGCAAGATAAGATGCATAAAAGATAAACATCACATGCAATCAATATAAGTGATATGATATGGCCATCATCATCTTGTGCTTGTGATCTCCATCTCCGAAGCACCGTCATGATCACCATCGTCACCGGCGCGACACCTTGATCTCCATCGTAGCATCGTTGTCGTCTCGCCAATCTTATGCTTCCACGACTATCGCTACCGCTTAGTGATAAAGTAAAGCATTACAGCGCGATTGCATTGCATACAATAAAGCGACAACCATATGGCTCCTGCCGGTTGCCGATAACTCGGTTACAAAACATGATCATCTCATACAATAAAATTTAGCATCATGTCTTGACCATATCACATCACAACATGCCCTGCAAAAACAAGTTAGACGTCCTCTACTTTGTTGTTGCATGTTTTACGTGGCTGCTACGGGCTTAAGCAAGAACCAATCTTACCTACGCATCAAAAACCACAACGATAGTTTGTCAAGTTGGTGCTGTTTTAACCTTCGCAAGGACCGGGCGTAGCCACACTCAGTTCAACTAAAGTTGGAGAAACTGTCACCCGCAAGCCACCTATGTGCAAAGCACGTCGGGAGAACCGGTCTCGCGTAAGCGTACGCGTAATGTCGGTCCGGGCCGCTTCGTCCAACAATACCGCCGAACCAAAGTATGACATGCTGGTAAGCAGTATGACTTATATCGCCCACAACTCACTTGTGTTCTACTCGTGCATATAACATCAACATATAAAACCTAGGCTCGGATGCCACTGTTGGGTTTCGTAGTAATTTCAAAAAATTTCCTACGCTCACGCAAGATCATGGTGATGCATAGCAACGAGAGGGGAGAGTATGATCTACGTACCCTTGTAGATCGACAACGGAAGCGTTTAGTTGATGTAGTCGTACGTCTCCACGGCCCGACCGATCAAGCACCGAAACTACGGCACCTCCGAGTTCTAGCACACGTTCAGCTCGATGACGATCCCCGGACTCCGATCCAGCAAAGTGTCGGGGAAGAGTTCCGTCAGCACGACGGCGTGGTGACGATCTTGATGTACTACTGCAGCAGGGCTTCGCCTAAGCACCGCTACAATATTATCGAGGACTATGGTGGAAGGGGGCACCGCACACGGCTAAGAATATGATCACGTGGATCAACTTGTGTTCTCTGGGGTGCCCCTGCCTCCGTATATAAAGGCTCAAGGGGGGGGTGCGGCCGGCCTAGGAGAGGCGCGCCAGGAGGAGTCCTACTCCCTCTGGGAGTAGGATTCCCCCCCCCCAATCCTAGTTGGAATAGGATTCGCGGAGGGGGGAAAAGAGAGAGGGGGGCCGGCCCCCTCTCCTTGTCCTATTCGGACCAAGGGAGGGGAGGGGCGCGCGGCCCATCTAGGGCTGCCCCTTCTCTTTTCCACTAAGGCCCACTTAGGCCCATATAGCTCCCGGGGGGTTCCGGTAACCTCCCGGTACTCCGGTAAAATCCCGATTTCACCCGGAACACTTCCGATATCCAAACATAGGCTTCCAATATATCAATCTTTATGTCTCGACCATTTCGAGACTCCTCGTCATGTCCGTGATCACATCCGGGACTCCGAACAACCTTCGGTATATCAAAATGTATAAACTCATAATATAACTGTCATCGTAACCTTAAGCGTGCGGACCCTACGGGTTCGAGAACAATGTAGACATGACCGAGACACGTCTCCGGTCAATAACCAATAGCGGAACCTGGATGCTCATATTGGCTCCTACATATTCTACGAAGATCTTTTATCGGTCAGACCGCATAACAACATACGTTGTTCCCTTTGTCATCGGTATGTTACTTGCCCGAGATTCGATCGTCGGTATCCCATACCTAGTTCAATCTCGTTACCGGCAAGTCTCTTTACTCGTTCTGTAATACATCATCCCGCAACTAACTCATTAGTTGCAATGCTTGCAAGGCTTAAGTGATGTGCATTACCGAGAGGGCCCAGAGATACCTCTCCGACAATCGGAGTGACAAATCCTAATCTCGAAATACGCCAACCCAACATGTACCTTTGGAAAACACCTGTAGAGCCCCTTTATAATCACCCAGTTACGTTGTGAGGTTTGGTAGCACACAAAGTGTTCCTCTGGCAAACGGGGGTTGCATAATCTCATAGTCATAGGAACATGTATAAGTCATGAAGAAAGCAACAGCAACATACTAAACGATCGGGTGCTAAGCTAATGGAATGGGTCATGTCAATCAGATCATTCAACTAATGATGTGATCCTGTTAATCAAATGACAACTCTTTGTCTATGGTTAGGAAACATAACCATCTTTGATTAATAAGCTAGTCTAGTAGAGGCATACTAGTGACACTCTATTTGTCTATGTATTCACACATGTATTATGTTTCCGGTTAATACAATTCTAGCATGAATAATAAACTTTTATCATGATATAAGGAAATAAATAATAACTTTATTATTGCCTCTAGGGCATATTTCCTTCAAGATGAGCGATCGGTCCCACCGAGATTGCAATGTAAACTCTCTGTTTCCCTTTTGTAACACTTCGGTCTCACCGAGATGAGCGAATCGGTCCCACCGAGTTTACCTGACCAACTCTCTGGTTAGCTTATTACCAAAATCGGTCCTACCGAGTTTGTGTAATCGGTCACACCGAGATTACGTTATGCCCTAACCCTAACCATATCGGTCCTACCGAGTTGCATCTCAGTCCCACCGAAAATCCTAACGGTCACTAGGTTTGCTGAATCGGTCCGACCGAGTTTAACCATTCGGTCCCACCGAGTTTGGCAAATTGTGTGTAATGGTTAGATTTTGTGTGGAGGCTATATATACCCCTCCACCCACTCTTCATTCGTGGAGAGAGCCATCAGAACATACCTACACTTCCAATACACATTTTCTGAGAGAGAACCACCTACACTTGTGTTGAGGTCAAGATATTCCATTTCAACCATATGAATCTTGATCTCTAGCCTTCCCAAATTGCTTTCCACTCAAATCTTCTTTCCACCAAATCCAAATCCTGTGAGAGAGAGTTGAGTGTTGGGGAGACTATCATTTGAAGCACAAGAGCAAGGAGTTCATCATCAACACACCATTTGTTACTTCTTGGAGAGTGGTGTCTCCTAGATTGGCTAGGTGTCACTTGAGAGCCTTCGACAAGATTGTGGAGTTGAACCAAGGAGTTTGTAAGGGCAAAGAGATCGCCTACTTCGTGAAGATCTACCGCTAGTGAGGCAAGTCCTTCGTGGGCGACGGCCGTGATGGAATAGACAAGGTTGCTTCTTCATGGACCCTTCGTGGGTGGAGCCCTCCGTGGACTCGCGCAACCGTTACCCTCCGTGGGTTAAAGTCTCCATCAACGTGGATGTACGATAGCACCACCTATCGGAACCACGACAAAAACATCCATGTCTCCAATTGCGTTTGAATCCTCCAAACCCTTCCCGTTACATTCTTGCAAGTTGCATGCTTTACTTTCCGCTGCTCATATACTCTTTTGCATGCTTGTTAAAATTGTGTGGAGATTGCTTGACTTGTACTAAGATAACTAAAATCTGCCAAGAACTAAAATTGGAAAAAGGCTAGATTTTTATTTGATCAAATAGTCTAATCACCCCCCTCTAGACGTACTTTCGATCCTACACCTACATAAACAATATGACAAACCGGCGTAATTGTTCTCAAAATAAAAAATATGTGCTATTTAAAATAGTCTAGATGGATATCACCTGATGTATTTGGAGTTTTGGACCTTATGATCCTAAACGGTGTCCGTCAGTGGTAGCCTCAGCGATCAAGTGTCGTGTTGTTGCTATTCACTCATGGACAAAGCGTCAGTAGCGGGCGGAGGCTGGTATTTCTCCTTATCCGTCTTGATAATTTTTGGATGTACGTCAACTAGTACAGATGATCCTCAGCAGGTGTTTCATTTAACTGGGACTATTTTGCTTTATACACCGAACAATAGTAGTAGTGAGAGGAGCGCCCATGAGATATTCTTCTGAATATATGCCCTACTCTGCACCACAACCGAACACTGAAACTTGCACTGACTTGGTGACCTTTAATGTTCAGTAGGAAGCTTTAGAAAATGGCAGTGGCAGCTTGACACTGGTGCCGCAGTTGCGGAGGGGCGTTGGCTGTTCAGAACTGAGGCCGTTATGACAGCCACGTGCGGTAGAGGCGAGCACGGAGGTGAGTCCAGGCCACAGCGGCAGCGGTGGCTCAAATAGGGCAGAGCTGGTGATTTGAGCGGCTTGAATGGCCGAGTAACGCCACATCGGTGGGTCAGAGCTAGCGCGGGGCGCGGCTATGGAGTCGGGCAGCTCGGAAGCGGTGTCTTGCACGCGGAGGGTCCGGCGGCTTAACGTGAGCCGCAGCCAATAGTGGCAGGTCACACGTGGGAGAAGTCACCTGGTGGATCCATCCATGGCAGCCGGCCGGCTTGTAGAAAGACACAGCAAAACCGGTGGCTCGACGATGGCCGCGAGGCAGAGCTACGGCAATTTGAGCAGGCAACTCGGAGCAGCGGGTCACCGCAGATGCTAGGCGGCTCATTGTAATGGACAACGGCGGTGGCCGGCAACTTAGCAGAGGCTGCGGCAAGGGGAGCGACAGCAGGGACCGGCGGCTCAGGACGTGCGCTAGGGGCGCCGGTGGCTCAAGGTACGTCGGCGGCAGGCCGCTCGAAACAAAACTGCAGCCACCGTATCTGTCTCTGAGTCTTCCTGGTCATGGCGTTTTTTTTCAATGGATCGATCAATTGCTTAGCGTGACTAGATAGCCTTCTTTCTTTCCTTTCTTTTTGTCTCGGACTGCCAGAGATACTGCCTTTCCACGCCATGGCCCTGTAGCCTCCATGTGATGAGCAGGAGTACTAGTTGAAAACACTTGATGGCTGGAGTTGGCTTCGGCCTTCGTGTGGACTGTAGATTAATTTGACGTTTTGTAGGACCACTAGTAGATGTCCGCTGGCTTTGAAGATTCATTGCGCAGTACACCGGTGAATCACCTCAGAACTTGAAGTGAGGGGTACCAGCAACCTCACCGAACGAATGCTACCTTCAAGGGGTTGATCTGACCGTTTAATTAGGCGAGCAGCCCGTGAAGGAAACGGTTTCGATCTCCTTGAACTTCTGTCGGTCTCGGCGATATTTGTGATAGATCGCAGAACGGCGGCTGTGCTCCCAGACGTTACCCTATTTCTAGGGTTCAACAGATCTTGTTGGGCAGACGTGTTTGGCCGGTCGACGTTGAATTTACCTTTTGACACTCGTCTGGTTTATGCAGCTTCAAAAACTTTTCCAATCTTCACTAATAAACTTAGAATTAATTTAGATCCTTCTGCACCGACTCTTCTCTACCCAGCAAATCGCGAACTTCTCGATCTCTGGGAGAAATCCCTCCAAGAACTCATCACCACCGTGCGCAGGCCCCACGGTGGGCGCCAACTGTTGTGGAATTGTCACGGCAGATGTCCTAGTGTGAAGACTTAGTCGTGAGGCCAACGCATCTATGTGCTAGCTTGAGAGGGTTGATTGGGATGAGAGACGTGGGGCGGATCAACACATAAGACAAGGATTTAGACAGCTTCGGGCCCCGGGAAACATCATCCGGTAATAGCCCTACATGCTATTTGTGGCCAGGTCTCATTATGCTCATGAGGGAGTCGCCGCATAAGCCGGCTCCCCTTTAGTTGTGTCTAGCCTTAGCGATTCTTTTTCGTCGTCCCTCTTGGGGTGCCCTGCCCCTCCTTATATATGTTGAAGGGGCGGTTTACATGACTAGTCCTAGTAGGATTAGGATTACTCTATTACAAGTGGAGTCCTAGTCTTGCTTCCTTTGTAGGAGAATATTCCTTATGCCTTTCCTCTTAAGCCGGCCCACCTTCATATGACCCGGCCTATTGGGCCTTGGTCCTTATCGTCCGTCTGACCCGCCCGCCGGGTTACTAATGAGTCGCCAAGATCAGGCGGGTTACCCATGAATTGCCAAGCTTCGGGTGGGTCACCAGTGAGTCACCAAGATCCAACCGGGTCATACATCCGGCCGGGTTATACCGCGGGGTATATCCCCGACAAGATCCAATCTAGACACCATCTCGGATGGGGTTCACCACCTCCATTGGTGCCTCTCTGATTATGCATGAGTAGTTCTTTGTAGACCTTTGAGTCCGTAGTTAGTAGCTAGATGGCTTCATCTGCATGAGCACTTTTGCCCTCCGGTGGAGCGATTCCGCCGGGGGAACTTCCCTCCCGGCAGGGGAAATCATCGTCATCATCATCACCAACAACTCTCCCATCTTGGGGAGGGAAATCTCCATCAACATCTTCAACATCACCATCTCCACTCAAACCCAAGTGCATCTCTTGTGTTCAATCTTGGTGCCGGAACTATAGATTGTACTTGTGGGTGACTAGTAGTGTTGATTACAATTGATTACTATATGGTTTATTTGGTGGAAGATTATATGTTTAGATCCATTATGCTATTTAATACTCCTCTCATCATGAACATGTTTATCATTTGTGAGTAGTTACTTTTGTTCTTGAGGTCACGAGAGAAATCATGTTGCAAGTAATCATGTGAACTTGATATGTGTTTGATATTTTGATAGTATGTATGTTGTTATTCCCTTAGTGGTGTCATGTGAGCGTCGACTACATGACACTTCACCATATTTTGGCCTAAGAGAATGCATTGTGGAGTAGCAATTAGATGGTAGGTTGCGAGAGTGACAGAAGCTTAAACCCTAGTTTATGCGCTATTTCGTAAGGGACCGATTGGATCCAAAAGTTTAATGCCATGGTTAGAATTTATTCTTAATGTTTTTCTGTAGTTGCGGATGCTTGCGGGAGGGTTAATCATAAGTAGGAGGCTTTTTCAAGTAAGAACAACACCTAAGTGCCGGTCCACCCACATATCAAATTATCAAAGTAGTGAACACAAATCAAACCAACATGATGAAAGTGACTAGATGAAATTCCCGTGTACCCTCAAGAACACTTTGCTTATCATAAGAGACCGTTTTGGCCTGTCCTTTGCCTCAAAAGGATTGGGCTACCTTTCTACACTTTTGTTACTATTATCGTTACTTGCTCGTTACAAATTATCTTGCTATCAAACTACTCCGCTACTTACAAGTTCAGCACTTGCAGACAATACCTTACCTGAAACTACTTGTCATTTCCTTCTGCTCCTAGTTGGGTTCGACACTCTTACTTATCAAAAAGAGCTACAATTGATCCCCTATACTTGTGGGTCATCATCCATCCACACCACCGCGACCAAGCCAACAGGCGAGACTCCGTTCTTCCTCGTCTATGGAGCAGAAGCGATTCTCCCTCACGAGGTCAGGCATCGCTCTGCGCGGGTCTTGGCGTTTGACGAGGCACGCCAGGACGCCTCGTAGGGGATGGACCTCGTGCTGGGGGAGGAACACCGCTGCCAAGCCTCACTCCGAGCGGCAAGATACCAGCAGACGCTGTGGTGGTATCACGGCCGCATCGTCCGCTCCAGGACGCTCGAGGTGGGTGATCTCGTCCTAAGGCGAGTACTCTCCAGGGAGGGGATGCACAAGCTCTTACCCATGTGGGAGGGCCCGTTCAAGATCTCCCGCATCTCCAGGCCTGGCACCGCGTGCCTGGAGACGCAGGACGGGATTCCCATCCAAAACGCCTGACATCTAGCACCTCTGGAAGTTCTACCCATGAAGCAAGGCCCAGTGCCTGTTGTCGGTGTCAAAATTGGCGGATCTCGGGTAGGGGGTCCTGAACCGTGCGTCTAAGGTCGATGGTAACAGGAGACAAGGGACGCAATGTTTACCCAGGTTCGGGCCCTCTCTATGGAGGTAATACCCTACTTCCTGCTTGATTGATCTTGATGAATATGAGTATTACAAGAGTTGATCTACCACAAGATTGTAGTGGCTAAACCCTAAAGTCTAGACTGTCTGACTATCATTATGAGGATATATATCTACGGACCTAACCCTCCGGTTTATATAGACACCGGAAGGATCTAGGGTCACATAAGATCGGTTGCAGAGAAAGGAATCTTCATATTCGGACGCCAAGCTTGCCTTCCACGTCAAGGAGAGCCCCATCCGGGCATGGATAGAGTCTTCGGTCTTTGTATCTTCACAGCCCATCAGTCCGGCCCATGTCTAATAGGTCGGACGCCCGAGGACCCCTTAGTCCAGGACTCCCTTAGTAGCCCCTGAACCAGGCTTCAATGAAGAGGTGTCCGGCGCGCAAATTGTCTTCGGCATTGCAAGGCGGGTTCCTGATACGTCTCCATCGTATCTACTTTTCCAAACACTTTTGCCCTTGTTTTGGACTCTAACTTGCATGATTTGAATGGAACTAACCCGAACTCACGTTGTTTTCAGCAGAATCGCCATGGTGTTATTTTTGTGCAGAAATAAAAGTTCTCGGAATGACCTGAAAATCAATGGAGAATTATTTTGGAATATATAAAAAATACTGGAAGGAAGATCCACGTCAGGGGGGCTCCACCTGTCCACGAGTGTGGGGGGCGTGCCCCCTGCCTCGTGGGCCCCTTACACTCCACCGACCTCAACCTTGACTCCATATATTCACTTTCGGGGAGAGAAAAACCCAGAGAGAAGGATTCATCGCATTTTATGATGATACAGAGCCGCCACCAAGCCCTAAACTCTCTCGGGGGGAGGGGCTGATTTGGAGTCCGTTCGGGGCTCCGAAGAGGGGAATCCGTCGCCATCATCATCATCAACCTTCCTCCATCACCAATTTCATAATGCTCACCACCGTGCGTGAGTAATTCCATCGTAGGCTTGCTGGACGATGATGGGTTGGATGAGATTTATCATGTAATCGAGGTAGTTTTGTTAGGGTTTGATCCCTAGTATCCACTATGTTCTGAGATTGATGTTGCTATGACTTTGCTATGCTTAATGCTTGTCACTAGGGCCCAAGTTCCATGATTTCAGATCTGAACCTATTATGTTTTCATCAAAATATGAGAGTTCTTGATCCTATCTTGCAAGTATATAATCACCTATTATGTGTTATGATCCATTAACCCCGAAGTGACAATAATCGGGATACTTACCGGTGATGACCATAGTTTGAGGAGTTCATGTATTCACTATGTGTTAATGCTTTGGTCCGGTACTCTATTAAAAGGAGGCCTTAATATCCCTTAGTTTTCAATAGGACTCCACTGCCACTGGAGGGTAGGACAAAAGATGTCATGCAAGTTCTTTTCCATAAGCACGTATGACTATATTCAGAATACATGCCTACATTACATTGATGAATTGGAGCTAGTTCTGTGTCACCCTAGGTTATGACTGTTACATGATGAACCGCATCCGGCATAATTCTCCATCACCGATCCATTGCCTACGAGCTTTCCTGTAGGATCGAAAGTATGTCTAGAGGGGGGGGGGTGATTAGACTACTTGACCAAATAAAAATCTATCCTTTTCCCAATTTTAGTGTTTGGCAGATTTTAGCAATCTTAGCACACATCAAGCAATCTTAACACAATTCAAGCAAGTATGCAAAGAGTCTATGAGCAGCGGAGAGTAAAGCATGCAACTTGCAAGAATGTAAAGGGAAGGGTTTGGAGAATTCAAACACAATTGAAGACACGTATATTTTGTCGTGGTTCCGATAGGTGGTGCTATCGTACATCCACGTTGATGGAGACTTCAACCCACGGATGGTAACGGTCGCGCGAGTCCACGGAGGGCTCCACCCACGAAGGGTCCACGAAGAAGCAACCTTGTCTATCCCATCATGGCCATCGCCCACGAAGGACTTGCCTCACTAGCAGTAGATCTCCATGAAGTAGGCGATCTCCTTGCCCTTACAAACTCCTTGGTTCAACTCCACAATCTTTGTCGGAGGCTCCCAAGTGACACCTAGCCAATCTAGGAGACACCACTCTCCAAGAAGTAACAAATGGTGTGTTGATGATGAACTCCTTGCTCTTGTGCTTCAAATGATAGTCTCCCCAACACTCAACTCTCTCTCACAGGATTTGGATTTGGTGGAAAGTTGATTTGAGTGGAAAGCAACTTGGGGAAGGCTAGAGATCAAGATTCATATGGTAGGAATGGAATATCTTGGTCTCAACACAAGTGTAGGTGGTTCTCTCTTAGAAAATGTGTATTGGAAGTGTAGGTATGTTCTGATGGCTCTCTCTTCAAATGAAGAGTGGGTGGAGGGGTATATATAGCCTCCACACAAAAGCTAACCGTTACACACAATTTACCAATCTCGGTGAGACCGAAGTGAAAAACATGGTCGGACCGATTTAGCAAATCTAGTGACGTTTAGGGTTTTCAGTGGGACTGATATGCAACTCGGTAGGACTGACATGGTTAGGGTTAGGGCATAACGTAATCTCGGTGTGACCGATTACACAAACTCGATGGGACCGATTTTGGTAATAAGCTAACCAGAGAGTTGGTCAGGTAAACTCGATGGGACCGATCGCTCATTTCGGTGGGACCGAAATGTTCCGAAAGAGAAACAGAGAGTTTACATTGAAATCTCGATGGGACCGATCGCTCATCTCGGTAGGACCGAAACGTTACGAAGGGAAATAGAGAGATTACAACCCCATCTCGCTGTGACCGAAATCCCTATCGGTGAGACCGATTTGCCTAGGGTTTGTGGCAGTGGCTATGACTTTTGAAACTCGGTGGCGCCGGATAGAAAGAATCGGTAGGGCCGAGTTTGACTTTTGGTTTAGGTCATATGTGGATGTGGGAAGGTAGTTGAGGGTTTTGGAGCATATCACTAAGAACTATGAAGCAAGAACCTCATTAAACAACACCTCATCCCTCCTTGATAGTATTGGCTTCTCCTATAGACTCAATGTGATCTTGGATCACTAAAATATAAAATGTAGAGTGTTGAGCTCTGAGCTTGAGCCAATCTTTTTGTCCTTAACATTTTGAGGGGTCCACATTCCTCATCCATGCCATGCCATACATTGAGCTTTTCCTGAAATATTAATCTTGGAATAGCATTAGCTCAATGAGCTATATGGTGTTAGGAATTACCAAAACCACCTAGGGATAGTTGCACTTTCAATCTCCCCCTTTTTGGTAATTGATGACAACATATAGATCAAAGCTTCGACAGATGATAATAAGAGTGAAAAACATTGTCGCTTTGAGAATTATGTGAAAAGGAAGAGCTCCCCCTAAATTTGTGCATAGTTTATAATTTGCTTTGGACTGCAAATGCACACAGAGTTAGGCATGGGTTACTCTTCCATGTCATATACATCTTGGTGGAGCGCTCAAAATGATAATAATTAAATACATGCACTCATCACCAAGCAAAGTGAATGATCATAAAGGTATAAAATGATAATATCATCCAACATGCATTAAGGTAGCATATGATCAAACACACGTGATCATCCAAGTATCACACAGACAAAAAGTATCTCAAACAAGCAAAGAAAATAAAGTTCAACCACCAAAGCAAGAGAGAATAAAAGGCAACGCTCTCTCTCGAAGCCTATGATCTATACACTTTTCTCCCCCTTTGGCAACAAGTTACCAAAAAGTTCCTAGAAAATGCATAGCACTAAATCATCTCTCAGGCTTGGATGGAATAGCCCCTGCCCCGATGGCATCACCCATAAGCTTTTGAGCTTTGGGTGCTGGTGCAGCATCTTCTTCTTCTTCCTCTTCAGAATCTCTCATGATAGAGGATCTCCCAAGCACTCTAGCACTGGTCTTTTTGACCCTCTCCTTCCTCTTCTTCTCTGCCACAACCTGCTCTTTGGGTGCAGATCCCAAAGTCTCTTGAGTAGATGCTCTGGCCTTAGAAATTGGAGCTCTCTTGGCAGGAACTTTTGCTTCATGTCGGGCTTGGTGGCAGCAGCAGTGCTATACTCCTTCTTAACCACTTTCTTCTTGGAAGTGGCCTCTTCCTCAACTGCCACATAGTCTTCATCCTAAGATTCAGAGGTCTTCTTCTTTCTGGCCCTGGTGGCAGCTTTGGGTAAGTTGCTTGGGGTGCTCCTGCTACCATCATCTGAACTGCTAGAGGGACTAGTGCCCTCACTTAGGTGAACCTGCTCCTCTGAACTGTTCTGGCCGTCACTCTGATCAGACATATTGCAAACACTAACAGCAGACCCTGTGAATAGATATAGATGAGATAGAGTGGATAAGCATCACAAAATGCAGAGGTTTTTGCAAAAGAATGAGTCAAAAACTTAGTTTTAGTTTTCCACAGAAAGCATTTCGGATCAACCGATTTGTAAACTCGGTGATACCGAAGCAGCTGTTGGAACCTAAACTAGTGAACTCGGTCGGATCGAGTCACAGTTCGGTGGCACCGAGACTGCTAGGGTTTCACAAAGTCCTAAACTCGGTCACACCGATTTGCAATTCTCCGTCAGACCGAGAACCACATATGCAATGGCCTAAGCCGGATCGATGGTACCGAGTTCCACAACTCGGTGGGTCCAAGATGGTTTCGTTGGAAACCTAACCCTAAATTCTTAATTCATGACTAAACTACA